>NC_133328.1:246343640-246698328 GCF_042186555.1 Aquarana catesbeiana | reverse complement strand
GATTTAAAGTTAAATGCCTCATTTAGGCCAGGTGGTGAGGTGGCCTGTAAATTAAATATCCATCTCAACTCACATTGGAGGAGACGCTTGTTGAAATGTATACGGTCAAGTGCCAGGAAATATACCTTAGGGATAGATTCTGGGTGAACTAGGGCCATATGGTGACCAATGGGGACATCGGAGTCTCGTTTGTGTATGGTGGATAGATGTTGGTATATTCGTTTCCAAAATTCATTTATGGTCTTCCCGACATAGTAGCACCCACAATCACAAGTGGAGTAGGTACATTATGGCGGGAGTACTGCAATTTACATAATGTGTAGGAAGGAAATTGCGTCCATTGGGCAAATCAATGTGTTTACGCCTATCCATGTATTGGCAATAGCCACATTTGATAATTCTAGTTGTATCGTCGTTTGAGGATTGTTTGTGTGCATTTAATAAATCTCGGCGAGATAGATTAATTGTTTTTCTATAGGCTTTCTTGAGACAGGTACTGGAGTATCCCCTTTCTAGAAATCTATTTCTCAGTGTCAGCCTCATTTTTGAAACTGGCGTCATCTGAGCAGTTCCGGTGAGCTCTCAAATATTGGCTGTAAGGGATTGATGCAAGTAAGGGTTTAGGATGGAAACTTGATGCATGTAATAAGGAGTTCCCTGCTGTAGATTTATGGTATAGTTCACTAGAAAGGCCGCCATCTGTCTGTTTTTTAATGAGTACATCTTAAATTAGTAAATTAAATTAATGCAGGCCATAAACCCGTGTAAAAGGTCATCCGATCCATCCCAAATTATGAACGCATCATCTATGTAGCGGTGCCATGCAAGTACATGGCCCATATCTTTGTATGCTGTCCAGTTCTGGGCACCAGTCCTCAGGAAGGATGTACTGGAAATGGAGCGAGTACAAAGAAGGGCAACAAAGCTAATAAAGGGTCTGGAGGATATTAGTTATGAGGAAAGGTTGCGAGCACTGAACTTATTCTCTCTGGAGAAGAGACGCTTGTTCTTTACTGTAAGAGTGGCAAGGATGTGAAATCAGGCGGGTGGGCTCAGCGGGGAGCATCGACAGTTTCAAGAAACTATTAGATAAGCACCAGAAGGGCCGCAACATACAGGGATATACAATGTAATACTGACATATAATCACGCACACAGGTTGGACTTGATGGACTTGTTTTTTTTTTCAACCTTACCTACTATGTAACTATGTAACATAGATAGCGAGTCATTGGGGAGCAGTGAATGTTCCCACTCCCCCAGGTACAGGTTGGCGTACGATGGGGCACAGCATGTCCCCATCGCCACCCTCTGTACCTGGAGGTAGTGGGAACCATCAAAGCCAAAGGCGTTATGGTAAAGTATAAATTCAAGAGATGTTAGAATAAAATCGGTGTAACTGGGTTCACATTCGCTAGATTGTGAGAACACATGACTTATCACTGCAAGGCCCTTCTCATGATGAATGGTGCTATACAGGGCCTCAACATCTATAGCGACCAATTGGGTATTGTCCTCAATATGCATATCTTGAATTATTTGCAGAAAGTGGATAGTATCCCATGCATAAGATGACATACATGTTACAAAAGGTTTAAAATGACTGTCCACTACACGACTGAGATTTTCAGTCAGACTCTTTTTGGTTTTTCATATTACCTAAAGTTGTTCCTGAGGGGTGCTATACAGGTCCAAAGGAGCAGAACCCCTTTAAAAAGGGCCCCAGTCTTTGAAGGTTTAACTACGCTGCCCGCTATGATGGGTGAAAGTTGGATCTGTCTGTTAAATCAGCAGTATCCTGCAGCGAGGACAAGGTAAGGGGAGAAGCCTAGGCACTGTACCTGTTACACTTACCTAGTACAATGCTTTTTCAGCAGCTCTGTGTCTGGCTACTGTATAGCAGCGGGTGTGGTCCCTGCAGCCAAAGGGGAGTTCTTAATTGAACAGATGGTGTTCCTCTTCTGAGGGATCTAAAGGGGTTACAGCAGTAGTTTATGAACATACAAAACCAGCCATTTGCATTTTTTTTGTATAAAGTCTTCCTTTAAAACTAGGAGCTTAACCACTTCAGCCCCGGAAGGATTTACCCCCTTCCTGACCAGAGCACTTTTTACAATTTGGCACTGCGTTGCTTTAACTGCTAATTGCGCGGTCATGCAATGCTGTACCCAAACGAAATTTGCATCCTTTTCTTCCCACAAATAGAGCTATCTTTTGATGGTATTTGATCACCTCTGCCGTTTTTATTTTTTGCGCTATACACGGAAAAAGACCGAAAATTTTGAAAAAAAATGATATTTTCTACTTTTTGTTCTAAAAAAAAATCCAATAAACTCAATTTTAGTCATACATTTAGGCCAAAATGTATTCGGCCACATGTCTTTGGTAAAAAAAATGTCAATAAGTGTATATTTATTGGTTTGCGCAAAAGTTATAGCGCCTACAAACTATGGTACATTTTCTGGAAATTACACAGCCTTTAATTTATGACTGCCTATGTCGTTTCTTGAGGTGCTAAAATGGCAGGGCAGTACAAAACCCCCACAAATGACCCCATTTTGGAAAGTAGACACCCCAAGGAAATTGCTGAGAGGCATGTTGAGCCCATTGAATATTCATTTTTTTTGTCCCAAGTGATTGAATAATGACAAAAAAAAAATTACAAAAAGTTGTCACTAAATGATATATTGCTCACACAGGCCATGGGCATATGTGGAATTGCACCCCAAAATACATTTAGCTGCTTCTCCTGAGTATGGGGATACCACATGTGTGGGACTTTTTAGGAGCCTAGCCGCGTACGGGGCCCCGAAAACCAATCACCGCCTTCAGGATTTCTAAGGGTGTAAATTTTTGATTTCACTCTTCACTGCCTATCACAGTTTCGGAGGCCATGGAATGCCCAGGTGGCACAAACCCCCCCCCCCAAATGACCCCATTTTGAAAAGTAGACACCACAAGCTATTTGCTGAGAGGCATGGTGAGTATTTTGCAGCTCTCATTTGTTTTTGAAAATAAAGAAAGACAAGAAAAAAAATTTTTTTTTTCTTTTTTCAATTTTCAAAACTTTGTGACAAAAAGTGAGGTCTGCAAAATTGCTAGGATTGCTTTTACATGAAAGCCGACCGCTGGCTGAAAAGAATGATACCAAGATGATACCTAAACCTGCAGGCATCATTCTGGTATAACCACTCAAAGTCGTGAATGGCGTACGTGAAGACAAAAAAATGGTTAACAATAAAGCACAGTAAACGGTAAAGTATAAAAAATTGCATACCTGAAAAGCAAACGTGATAAAACATAATAACAATAAAACATTGCAGAATAGAATACAGTAAAAAAGAGCAGAACAATAGAGAGAGAGAGAACAATAAAACGACAACTATTTTTTTTTATTTTATATTTTTGTTTGTGTTTTTATTTTTTTTACACTTTTTTTTGTAACTGTAACTTTTATAACTGTAACCGGTTCCAGATTCGGGTCTCTCAAAATGCGATGGCATCTTGGGAGACCCTTTGAAAGTGCGCCTAGTCTGTGGAATGCTGTACCCTACGCTAATACTCAACTAGTGTATGGTAGCGTTCAAAACATTCACCAATGCAAAGACCAGGATTGTCAGGACAGGAGGGACAATAATAGCGGGTGTCACACCTATATCCGCGCTTGCTGCAGACACAACATCTTTTTTGGGGGGGTTCGTTGGGTAGGGGTACTCCGGAGGACATAAAGAAAATGCCTCTCATGCAGCCGACTGCATTTGGCTGGGGATGTGAATGGGGGAAGTACGGGTGCTGCAGAAGCGGTGGGTTCCCAACTAGGATTGGCGAATGCAGCAGGAAGGGCATTATGGGCACGACGAGCCTGTGTTTGTCTTTTTGATGGCAGCAGGACACTACTTGTGCTTGCCACCTCACCAGCTTGAACTGCACTTATGGGACTCGCCACGTCACCAAGTGTTACTGCAGTGCTGGTTTGACTACGACCGGGGTGTACTAGGGCGCTGGTGCTTGCCAGTTCACCAAAACACTACCAAAAAAAACTGTTAGCGATCGCAGGGATCAGGCCTGACTCCGCGAATGCTGCAGTTATGCGTTTAGTGTTTTGTAAGTGACAGTGATCGATCGATACTGCACTTGGGTGGGCTGGGCCAGGCGGAGGGGCAAAACGCAGGTGCTAGCAGGTATCTGGGCTGATCCCACTAACACTGCGTTTTTGGGAACCCTAAAATGCTGGGGACGCCAGTATAGATCTGATCGGATCAGATATTGATCCGTTCAGATACTATACCACTAAGGGAGGTGTACGGTGCGTGCGTGGGTGTTAGCGGTACTGGCGCTAATCTGATGCTGCCTGGGGCTGGTGCTTGCCAGTTCACCAAAACGCTACCAAGAAAACTGTTAGCGATCGCAGGGATCAGGCCTGTCTCTGCAAACGCTGCAGTTATGCGTTTAGTGTTTTGTAAGTGACAGTGATCGATCGATACTGCACTTGGGTGGGCTGGGCTGGGCCGGGCGGAGGGGAAAAACGCAGGTGCTAGCAGGTATCTGGGCTGATCCCGCTAACACTGCGTTTTTGGGAACCCTAAACTGCTGGGGACGCTAGTATAGATCTGATCGGATCAGATATTGATGCGTTCAGATACTATACCACTAAGGGAGGCGTATGCTGCGTGCTTGAGTGTTAGCGGTACTGGCGCTAATCTGACGCTGCCTGGGGCGACGCATATCACCGCCGGGCGATCAGGGGGCTAAACCTTTTTTCGGTAATAAACGGCGGGTGCCCTGACACTATAAAAAATAAATGAACTAACCAGCGTCACCCGTAACGGTTATACAGTGATCAGTGGTGAAAGGGTTAACTAGGTGGCAATCAAGGGGTTAAAACATTTATTAGGTAGTATATGGGGGTCCCTGACGCTATAAAATGCTGACGGCGAACCTAAATATTTACGTCTTTAACTAGCGTCACCAGCGACACTAATACAGCGATCAGAAAAATGATCGCTTAGCGACACTGGTGACGGGGGGTGATCAAGGGGTTAAAACTTTATTAGGGGGGGTTAGGGGGGTATCCTAGACCTACAGGGGGCTAATACTAACTGCCCTACCACTTCTAACTGTCACAAACTGACACCATGCAGTAATCGGAAAAAAAAAAAAATACTGCTTGGTGTCAGTGGGAGGGGAGGGGATCGGGGGTGTAAAGTGTGCCTGGCATGTTCTACTGTGTGTGTGTGTTGTGCCGGAAACTGCCGAGCCGAGGAGAGATGACATCACATCCTCTGCCTCTGTGTACTACACACAGGCAGGGGATGATTGTCATTGGCTGGGAGCGATCGTGAGGGGGCGGCCACGATCGGATGGCCTCCCCCTCATCTCTAAACGCTCCCAGACCAAAGCCGACCGCCGCTGGCACGGGGGGGGGGTACGTGATTCTGCCTGCCCGTGCCATTCTGCCGACGTATATCGGCGTGAGGCGGTCGCCAAGTGGTTAACAAACACTGCTGATAAAAATTCCCCTCCCCCTCCCCTCTCCTCCTGGAGAGGTGTGGTAACAGCTGACACTTATGTGTAATCAGGCTCTCACCTGAGGCTTAACACAGACGCTCTCAGTTCATATGCTGAAGACAGAAGTCTGTCACACTAGGAGACACAGGGGCACTGGGCATGTAAAGGTGTGTAAACAGGCATTTTCAGCACAGGAAATATTATGCTACTCAGCATCAAAGGCTGATCCTTATGGTGAAATTGTTTTCTTTTGCTAAAACTATTGTTCAGCAAATACCATAATTTGTTAAAGTGCCTCTGCTGTTGTGCTTAGCACATTTGATTTCCAGTGTACCACAAAGGTACCAAGGATTCCACCCCCAGGCGCTGGGAACTCCAGTCATGCCTCCACACTGTCATCCTCTCTGGAGATACCTGACATGGCAAGCCAGGGTGAATCATTGGAAGCAATTGGTGCAGCTGCTTCTCACACTTCAGCCCCTGTGTAAGATTAGCGGCTTTAATCGCATTCTCCATCCAAGAGGATAGGAAGCATGCTAGATCCCCCTCCCCCACCTCAAACCCCTTTTTCCAAGGGAACAGTGGGCACAGGGTGAGGTGTTATCCTCAGGTGATCACGGGGAAAAACAAGCCAAATTTTCTTCTGCAGAGGAAGCAACAGTTGATGAACCTTATGTAACCTCACAATCTGACAGATTGATGGTACAAACTCTTACAGAGATGGTTCATTCCACTTTTTATACTACTCCTAACAGAGTAAGCTGAAAGTCCAGGTCCCTTCTTTGTTTTTTTTTTAAAAAAAAACCTTTTACAGCGCTTATTTATGCTGAATGGGATCATCTGGATAAGCATTTTTTCCCTCCAAAGAGTTTCTCAGTTCTCTATCATGGAGGAAAAATTCACAAAGGTTGGAAAGTACCAGCAGTAGATGCTGCGATTTCCAGCATCAATAAATATGCATAATTGCTTAAGCATCCAACAGATAGGGAGTTGGAATTTTTTTGTTAAAATCCTCCTACCAATGGCGCTATGTTTCGCCATAGATGCCATAAAAGACCCTATCCACCAGGCGTCTCGCCTTGCGCTTGTGCTAAACCACATGCTTAGGACACTGTGGTTAAAAGGGTTGGTCAGCCGAAGCATCTTGCAAAAAAGGGTGTCTGACTAGTTTCCCTTTTCATTGGGGAGGGTTTGGTGAAATACATCCAAATGATTTCTAGCAGTAAAGCTCTTTTATCCAGTAGAAGGTATAAATGTCCTTTTATTTAAAGTGAAGCCACAACAGCTCACAGGTTAAGCACTCTGATGGCCAGTGCAGCCATGGGAGACTTCCTGACAGACATGGGTTCAGATCCACATGTCGGCGTTCACTAGTGAAGGAGCCACTCCTAACAGGTTAACTACTCTGACAGCCAGCGTAGCCATGGGAGGCTTCCTGAAAGACGTGGGACCTCGTCCTCACGTTGGCTCCTTGTGACCTTGGACAAGTCACTTAAACGGATTCCTTCCCCTGCGCAGGGGCAGCTGCCTCTAGGCAGCAGTGACGGCCTTCACCGTCAGTCTCTAGGGCATGATTTCCAAGAAATACTGTTCGGATCTGTGCGACTTCAAGGTAGTCCCTGCACTACTTTGGTACCACTTTGATGCGACTTGAGGTCCATAAACCTCTAGAATACACAGGCATTGTTTCCTGTTGCATCAAAATCGCGCCCCAACGTATTCTCGGCTGCAAAAGATCACGGTAAAATCACGCAACTTTGGGGTTGCAATAGTGGAAACTGAGCCTGAGAGGAGAAAATATTCAGCCTCTGTATACATGATTGAAGATGCGTTTTTCCTCCGCCCTGCAGGACCTAGAAGGAAAATTAGCGACTTTAATCGCATCCGCTATCCAAGGATGGGAAGCATGTTAGATCCCCCACTTGAGATCCCTTATCAAGGGAACAGTGGGTAGAGGATGAAGGATTACCCTCAGGTAATCGGGAAGAAAGGCAAACCGAGTACTCCTCTGCAGAGGAGACAACTAGAGTTGAACTTTTTTTTCAGCCTCGCAATCTTAGAAATTGCTGGTACAAACCTCTTTTAGAGATGATTTGTGCCTCTTTCAAGCTACCTCTAGTAGAGTCAGCTGATAGTTCTGTTTTTTCTTAGGTTCCTTGGAACCTTCACTGCCTTTTTTCATGCGTTTCCTGTACATGTACAGAGCCACGCAGAAATTCAACAGATCCATTCTAGATCTAAAAGAATCTAAATCAGTTCCTGAAGATCCGCTCCTTCTATGGAGTCGATCAAGTCAGTAGTTTCTATCCTGCAAGGAGGAAAACTTCTGGCGCCTATCGGCATCACGGATGCATATCTGCATGTCCATATATTTCCCACTCACCAAAGGTTTCTGCGGTTCGAAGTAGAACAGCAGCATTTCAGTTTATAGCCTTGCTCTTCATGCTAGCTACAGCACCTCGAGTGTTCACAAAGGTGCTAGCCCCACCTGTAGCCAGGTCAAGGGCACAAGGCTTAAACAGTCTTGGCATATCTAGACGATCTATTGCTAATAGACCAATCGCTGTTCGGAGTAAGGTGTACGCATTACAACCAGTTACCTGGAAAGGTCTGGGTTGCGTTCTCAACCTAGTAAAGTCTCCATTAAAATCGCTAAAAAAGGGCTGCAGTATTTGGGTCTGATCATAGATACAGCCCAGAAAAAGGGTCATCTTGCCCTGAAAGAGAAAAACAAAAAAATAACACAACTCCATAAAAGAGTTGGTGCGGATGGTCAGGTCAAAAGGAGGTCCCTCCATTCGCCTTTGCATGAGGTTGTTAGAAAGGATGGTGGCTTCATCGAAGCAGTTCCCTTTGCCCAGTTCCATTCGAGAATGTTGCAAAACAGTATTCTTTTTGCTTGGAACAAAATGGTCCAAGCTTTGGACTTGCCAATGCGGCTGTCCCCAAGGCTGTCCCAAAGCCTCAATTGGTGGTTACTAAAGAATGTCCTAAAGGGTAAATCCTTCAGACCACTTATCTGGTAAGTGGTAATGACAGAAGACAACTGTCCAAGGACAGTGTTCAAGTACCGAAAGAGCCTTGCCCAGCAACATCATAGAGATTCGGGCAGTGCGTCTGGCTCTAAAAGCCTGGACTTCCAGGTTAAGGGATTGTCCCAACAGGATCCAATCCGTCAATGCCACGGCTGTGGCCTATATCAATCACCAAAAGGGGCACCAACAATCTCTCAGTGCAGAGAGAAGTGAACCATATTCTAACTTGGGCAGAAAGAAATGTTCCGTGCCCATCAGCAGTCTTCATTCCGGGAATAGAGAATTGGCACGCGCACTACATGTGCCGCCAGCAGATTATTCCCAGGGGAATGGTCTATTCACCCCGACATGTTTTGGGCTGTTTGTCAAGGCTGGGGGACTCCGGATGTAGATCTTCTAGCATCCAGTGCAACATAAAGTTAGTCAACTTTGTCCACAACAAAGGATCCATTCGCATGCAGAACAGATGTGTTGGTGATACTGTGGGATCAGCTTTTACTGATCTATGCATTTCCCCCTATTCAGTTGCTGCCTCGACTTCTTTGCAGGATCAAGCTGGAAAGAAAACCGGTAATTCTGGCAGCACCAGCATGGCCCAGAAGGTCATGATATGCAGAGGTCGTAAAGATGGCAGTGGAGGATCTGTGGTCCCTTTCCACTAAGGCCAGACCTGCGCTCACAGGGGCCGATATTCCATCCTACTTTACGAATGCTAAATTTAACGGCCTGGCTATTGAGACCCACATTCTGAAAAGACGTGGGCTTTCCAGGGCAGTTATTTCTACTTTAATTAATGCTAGGGAGCCAGCTTCTACAGCTATATATTGTAGAGTCTGGAAAGCTTATGTTTCCTGGTGTGAATCCAAGGTAGGCCCATAACCCACCAAGTAATTACTTGATGATTGATAAGGGATCAAATACTTATTTCACTCATTAAAATGCAAATTTTTAACTTAATTTGCAAAATGTATACCTTTTTTGAAATGCGTTTTTCTGGATATTTGTGGTGGTCTGTCTCTCACTGTTAAAATATCCCTACCATTAAAATTATAGACTGATCATTTCTTTGTCAGTTTTCAAACGTACAAAAACAGCAGGGGATCAAATACTTTTTTCCCGTAATGTATGTGGCTTGTCTGTACTGTCTGGCCTGGCTGTGTGTCTTACTTTGAGAAGCTCCAGCAGTCATGTTGTGGCTGGGTGCCAGAGGCCATATTATGTATGGTAAATGTGTGGGTGCTGCCTGACGACATCACACCCTCCACTCTCCTAACAGGAAGGTTTTATACAATGATGGGGAACTAGCACTGCTCAGGCTTACAGTCCATGAGGGATCCAAGATCTGGGGAGTATGTTTGTCACTGCCTACCTCCATGATTTTGGCAGTACCTAACGTCTCACAAATCCCTGTGAGTTCTAAGACTACTACAACCTTTCCAGTACAAATGGTATTTCCAGGCCTCACTTATGAGGGCTGGAAAACTTCTGTTATGCTTTTGGGGTTCAAAACTTATTTTTTGTTATTGACCGGAGACAGCCATGTTTGTAAGAAAAAGCCAGCATGACTAGATGTGAAGTGAGAAGCCACAACAGGGAAATTTTTTTCTAAAGGAATAGAGCTACAGCCCTTGGTGGTTTTGATGACAACACCAAAAGGCTTACGTGTGAAGACACTACCTGCAGGTTGGTGTCTGTCTTACTATAAAATTGGAGCTGCAACCCTCAGATATAGGTGGGTAAAAGTTGATCAAATCCAAGGAGGCAGAAATGTGAACATTTGGCAGCACCATTAGTTCTTATTTTGGAGTAAGCAGCACCTGCAACAAGAGAGTGTTTGGTCCTTTCTAAAGATGAGCTTTGGCATCCACAGAACTCCTCTCTAACCTTAACTCTGAGCTTCCACTTTTTTTTTTTTTTTTTGCTCCAGAGAGCTGTGTGCCAGGTCATTCCCTGCCCCGAAGCTTACTGAAGTACAAAAAAAAAAAAAACAGACATCCAAGTTCAGGTTAGAGATGAATTTGAAGGACACCCAAACTCATTCCCGGCCGTTTCCTTGTAAACCGAAGCTGAAATAAAACAAATTTAAAATATTTGCTTGTTATGAATGTAGGTAGAGTGTCCCAGCTAATCTGTGGTGAAGTGTAGCTCCTAGAGAATTGCAGAAAAGAAAAGATTTATATTTGCAAACATACCTGATTTTTCTAGGTATATAACAGGAGCTAGAGTGTTTATTATTAGTGCACTGATTGTTTTAAAATATGCATTATGCTACAACACTTTTGCAACAACCATAAAAATATTTTTGTTTTACTGTTGTCTTACAGTATGTCAGCCATTTATAATGGTTTTCCAAGCAATGCAGCACATTTACACATCTGGAATTTAGTAAGTATAAATTTACACACACGATTTTTAGTAGTAGTAACTAAGATTATTGATATATTAGTAGTAATATCTATCTGTCTTTGCTCCTGGCTATTTTGGTGACATTCATTTCTTTATTGTACATCACGGGACACAGAGCCATAGTAGTTACTATGTGGGTTATAGGCCACCTTCAGGTGATGGACACTTGCACACCCTAAGACAGGAAGTCCACTCCCTGTATAACCCCTCTCACTACGGGGAGCACCTCAGTTTTTTCGCCAGTGTCTTAGGTGTTGGTCACGAGTGAAGATGTGCTATGCTGAGCTCCACTGGAATATTCCTTGCTGGGGCAGGCTATGCGGCCAGATCCATTCAAAGTGTCTTTTTAGGCCGAATTGAATAGTACCTGGGCCTCGTGGTAGAAGAAACGAGGTTTATCCCGTAACGCTTCTCTTTGTAGAGAGCTGGGCCCCGAGATCCAGTACTTTGTTTTTTTCAGCCATAAAGTTTTCCTGGTTGGGTGCTTTACGGGTCCAGGAGTGTGGATCCCCCGATAAAAAGGAGGGGCCCCGGTTCCTGAAGGTTTGTTAATGTGAGGGGTGAAGATTGGGTCTGATTGGTTTTACCACAGAATCCCTGCGGCGGGAAAGGTAAGTGGAGATTTCTAAGGAATTCTAAATTCTCTTATGAATTGTCTCCTTTTAAAAGTAAATGTTGTCATGCCTAAAAGTCACCACTGGGGGCTGTATTGAGCACGTACCTTGTCATGCTTCCAATAGATCACTGTGTCTCAGCAGAAATGGCAGACTTCCCTCCGGCTTGCAGTCCCAGGTAAGACATTGGGGGGGGGGATTTTTTCCAAAAACACCCCCCACCTGGATAGCAGCTCTCCCCTTCTCCCTAGATGAGGGGGGAGCCAGAACGATCGGCGGATGCTGCCCCGTTCCCCACCGCCTCTGTATGGCTGTTTTGTCAGCTCTCCTCCTCGCCACACCCCCACATCCCAATTGGAGGCCCGCGCGGTAAAAAGTTTTTTTTTTTTAAAAGAGGAGGGGGCGCAGTGGGAATATGGAGGGGGCGTGGCTTAGCGCGACATTGGCGTGCTGCAGCGACCAGCGTGGGAGTACACTTAAAAAGCTTCATTGTGCTGACTGCAAGCTGTTGAAGGGACACAAGAGCAAAAAGGGGGCATGTAAGTGGTGACACAGGTATTCCCTTGGCACATTTACAAAAAAGCACTAGGCTGAGTATTAATAGCAGCTGCAGTTGCTGGACTATTTGCTCAAGCAGTGGGTGCAGTTTTCTTCTGGTAGTACCTCTGCATTTGTGCATCGGGCTATGGTCAGAAGGGGAGGTATAATCACCCCAAAAAAGGGCTCAAAAGGGACTCCCTCAAGCTCTAAAAAGCCTAAACTCATCTGTACAATGGCATCCTCCCCTGAGAGATCTGAGATGGCTGGTCAGAGTGAGCCATCAGGGCTGGCAAATGTTGCAACTGTTTTCAACACTGCAATCCCTGTCAATATTACTGAAGAAGTTTTTTTTTTTCCTCAGCCATGAATAGTTTGGAAGAAAGGTTAGCAACTTTAATCGCATCCCAAGGTGGGACAAAACGCGACAGGTCCCCGTCCATTACCCAGGACCCTCAAACTGAGGAACTAGGGTCGGGAGAAGACAAATTTCTTTCAGGGGAACGTGAAGAGGCTGATGACTCCTCTTCTGAGGGATCAAATGCAGAAGGATCAGCTTCACAATCTGAAAAATTGATGGTGCAATCTCTTACTGAGATGGTCCGTTCCACATTTATGCTACCCTTAACTGAGTCGGTTGATAAGCCCACTTCTTGTTTGAGTTCACTAAAGCCTCCTCAAGCTGTGCATACCTTTCCTGTCCATTCATTGCTGGGAAAAGCTTATGTATTATGAGTGGGATCGCCCAGATATGCATTTTTTTCCTCCTAAAAAGTTTTCAACACTTTATCCTATGGAGGAAAAATTCACTAAGAAGTGGGAGATACCAGCAATTGACGCTGCTATATCCTCTGTGAATAAAAGTTTGACTTGTCCGGTAGGCAATGCTCAAATGCTTAAAGATCCAACAGATAAGTTGGAATTCCTATTAAAAACATTTTTTTCCCTGGCAGGTAAAGTGACTCAGCCTGCGCTGGCAGCAATTGGTGTATGGCAATCCTTGAGAGACCAGTTTAAACAGGTGCTCAAGGTTATTCCTGATCAGCACGCCCAGGATTTAACCGAGCTACCAGGGGTTTTATGTTTTGCAATAGATGCTATGAGAGATTCTATTCTCCAGGCCTCACGCTTGGGCTGGTACATATGCGTAGAATCTTATGGCTGAAGAATTGGTCAGCCGAAGCACCATGCAAAAAGCTCCTGGCTAGTTTTCCTTTTCACTGTGAACGGCTGTTCGGTGATGGTTTGGATAAATACATCCAAAAAGTTTCTAGTGGAAAAAGTACCCTTTTGCCAGTTAGGAGGAGGAGTAAACGTATTTCATTTAAACAAGCTCCTACTCCAGTGCCAGGGGCATCTGCCTCCAGGCAGTCACGACGGCCTCCGCCGTTAAGTTCAAGAGGTAAACCTCAGGATCAACCCCAGGGACAAAAGAAGTCCTGGGGGAGGAAACCTACGAGACAAAACACTAAAGCCTCCTTATGAAGGGACGCCCCCGCTCGCTCGAGTGGGGGGAAGACTTCTGCAGTTCTCAAGGGTCTGGCAGGAAGAGCGTCGAGACATATGGGTGACTTCCTCAATAACTCTAGGGTACAAACTGGAGTTCCGAATGTTCCCGTCTCCTCTTTTCTCAGATAAAACGTTCCCAGGGATCCAAAGAAAAAGAATTCTCTCTTTAAAGCATTGGACCATCTTTTGTCTCAAAAAGTGATCTTAGTGATCCCCAGGGAAGAACAGGGATTGGGGTTTTATTCAAACCTTTTCACGGTACCAAAACCAAATGGAGATGTCAGACCCATTCCAGATCTCAAAGATCTAAACCGGTTTCTGAATGTCTGCTCTTTTCGCATGGAGTCAATCCGATCAGTAGTTTCCATCCTACAAGGGGTAGAACTTCTGGCGTCAATCGACATCAAGGATGCATACCTCCATGTGCCTATTTTCCCCGCTCACCAGAAATATCTACATTTCGAAGTAGAAAATCTTCATTTTCAGTTTGTAGCTCTGCCTTTCGGTCTAGCTACTGCACCTCGAGTGTTTACAAAGGTCCTGGCCTCTCCTCTAGCCAGATTAAGGGCCCAAGGTATAATGATTATAGCTTACCTAGAAGATCTGCCCTTGATAGACCAGTCGGTAGCCCACTTAGACCAAAGTATGATCACCACAGTCAACTACCTGAAATACCTAGGTTGGGTTCTCAACCTAGAGAAATCCTCCTTAAAACCATCAAGGACATTAGAATACTTGGGTCTGATCATAGATACAGCCCAGAAAAGGGTATTCTTGCCCCAGTTGAAGATCAGTACCATAAAGGAACTCATTCAGGTGGTCAAGGCAAAGAAGAATCCTTCTATTCGACTTTGCATGAGGTTATTGGGAAAGATGGTGGCTTCATTCGAGGCCGTTCCTTCTGCTCAGTTTAATTCGAGGCTGCTGCAAAACAGTATCCTATCGGCTTGGAATAAGAAGGTCCAAGCTCTAGATTTCCCAATGTGTCTGTCTCCAAGGGTGCGCTGGAGCCTCAATTGGTGGTTGATAACCAAGAATCTTCAAAAGGGAAAATCCTTCCTACCAGTTACTTGGAAGGTGGTAACAGATGCCAACCTTTCAGGTTGGGGAGCAGTCCTGGAAGAGGCGACTGTCCAAGGGAAATGGTCCAGATCAGAAATGACCTACCCATCAACATTCTGGAGATTCGGGCAGTGCGCTTGGCCCTGAGGGCCTGGACATACAGGTTACGGGATTGTCCTGTCAGAATCCAATCCGACAGTGCCACAGCAGTGGCCTATATTAATCACCAAGGGGGCACGAGAAGTCATGCGGCCCAGAGAGAGGTGAATCATATACTAGCTTGGGCAGAAAACAATGTACCTTGCCTATCGGCAGTCTTCATTTCAGGAATAGAAACTTGGCACGCAGACTACTTGAGTCGCCAGCAGTTGTTCCCGGGAGAATGGTCCCTTCACCCCGATATCTTCCTGACAATATTCCAAAGATGGGGGATCCCGGACGTAGATCTGTTTGCGTCCAGGTTCAACAAAAAGATCGACAACTTTGTGTCAAGAACAAGGGATCTGCTAGCGTGCGGAACTGATGCCTTGGTGTTCCTGTGGAATCAGTTCTCACTGGTTTATGCATTCCCTCCTATTCTGCTGCTTCCATGACTTCTTCACAGGATCAAGCAGGAAGGGAAGTCTGTGATTCTTGTGGCCCAGAAGATCCTGGTATGCAGAGATCATAAGGATGGCGGTAGGGGACCCATGGACCCTACCACCACGTCCAGACCTTCTCTCGCAGGGTCCAGTATTCCATCCTACCTTACAAATGCTAAATTTAACGGTTTGGCTATTGAGACCCACATTCTGAAGAAGCGTGGGCTATCAAGTTCAGTGGTGTCTACCTTGATTAATGCAAGGAAGCCGGCCTCCAGAATCATATATTATAGAGTCTGGAAGGCATATGTCTCCTGGTGTGAATCCAGGGGTTGGCTCCCCAGGAAGAATGTCATAGGTAGAATCATTGACTTTCTGCAGATGGGGTTAGAAATTAAGCTGGCCTTGAGTACTATCAAAGGCCAAGTCTCGACCTTATCGGTTTTATTTCAACGACCACTTGCTTCACATTCTTTGGTCTGTAGCTTTATTCAGGGGGTAATGCGGCTTAATACTCCATTTAGGTCACCCCTGAACTCTTGCGACTTGAATTCAGTTCTGTCGACATTGCAAAAACAGCCTTTTGAGCCGATACGGCATATTCCCTTGGTTCTTTTGACAAGGAAACTAATTTTTCTGGTAGCCATATCTTCTACAAGAAGGGTATCAGTTGGCTGCTCTTTCTTGTAAAGAGCCATATTTAATTATTCACAAGGATAAGGTGGTATTGCGTCCTCATCCTAACTTTCTACCGAAGGTAGTGTCAGGTTTTCATTTAAACCAGGATATTGTTTTACCTTCATTTTTTCCAGAACCCTGTTCTACGGAAGAGAAGTCACTACATTCTCTGGATGTGATGAGAGCAGTCAAGGTCTACTTGAAGGCGACTGCTCAGGTTGGAAAAAACTGATTGTGTTTTTGTTTGTGTTGCCTGAAGGTCCTAAAAAAGGACAGACTGCATCGAAATCTACTATTACTAAATGGATTCGGCAAGTAATTGTTCAAGCTTATGGTTTAAAGAGGAAGATTTCACCCTCTCAAATCAAAGCGCACTCCACTAGGGCTGTTAGTGCTTCATGGACAGTGCATAACCAAGCTTCCATGGCTCAAATCTGCAAGGCCGCAACTTGGTCTTCAGTCCATACACTTACCAGATTCTATCAGGTGGATGTAGGAAGGCGTGAGGATATTGCCTTTGGGCGTAGTGTGCTGCAGGCAGCAGTATAAGTCCTTTGGTCTCATGCTGCCCTACTTTTGTTGTGTCTCCCTCCCCTCAGTTGGCATTGTACTGGGACATCCCACATAGTAACTACTATGGCTCTGTGTCCCGTGATGTACGATAAATTAGGATTTTTATAACAGCTTACCTGTAAAATCTTTTTCTTGAGTACATCACGGGACACAGGTCCCTCCCCTCTTCTAATACACGTATATTGCTTTGCTACAAAACTGAGGTACTCCCAGTAGTGTGAGGTGTTATATAGGGAGTGGATCTCCTGTCTTAGGGTGTGCCAGTGTCCATCACCTGAAGGTGGCCTAAAACCCACATAGTAACTACTATGGCTCTGTGTCCCGTGATATAATCCAAGAAAAGGATTTTACAGGTAAGCTGTTATAAAAATCCTATTTCTTTATCATACATCATGGGACACAGAGCAGCATAGTAATTACTATGTGGGTTATAGGCCACCTTCAGGTGATGGACACTGGCACACCCTAAACAGGAAGTTGCCTCCCTATATAATCCCTCCTCCTACCAGGAGTAACTCAGTTTTTTCGCCAGTGTCTAGGGTGTTGGTCACGAGTGAAGATGTGCTCTGAAAGAGCTCCAAGCTGGAGGGATCCCATGCTGGATTTAAACAGCCTCCATAGATCGGATCCATCCAAAGTGCCATTAAGGCCAAGCTGAATAGTACTTGGGCCTCGCTTAAGAAGAACAAGGTTTTGCCTGTAATGCCTCTCCTTGAGGGTTGGACCCCAGGACCCAAGACTTTTTGGTCATGCTACGTTACCTAAAGTTTACCTGAGGGGTGGTATACAGGTACAAGGCCGTGGACCCCTTATATTAGGGACCCAGTCCTTGAAGATTTGCTAACGCAGTCCGCCGTGATGGGTGAAGTTTGGATCTGTCTGTTACAGCAGTATCCTGCAGTGAGGAAAAGGTAAGGGAAGAAGCCTAGGAACTGTAAAAAGTCCATCTATGCTTTTTTCTTACTTTACATAAAGTAATAATGTTGTCATGCCTAAAGTCTCCACTAGAGGGAGTAATATGGGGCGTGGTGGTGGCAGCGGCAGCGGGTTTTTTATTAGAAAATTTTCTATTCCCCACAGAAGTTTTTTTCACTTCCCGCCGCCCAGCCCTCCCTTGCCTCTCGCTCAAAGAGGGTGTCAGCCGTCCACGCGTGCGCGGACTATGGACAAATTAAAAAAAAAAAAAAAAAAGAGGGAGGATGTTGATTGCCGGGGGCGTGGCTTACGGGAGTGGCTAAGGCACGGCGCTGTGTGCAGGATGTGAGTACATGAGGCACACGGCACAAGCGCTGGGGACAGAGACAGACGCTCACTCTCACAGCTCAACAGCTGCAGCGAACACTGCTGGGGGCACGTAAGGCATGCATGGCATTTCCAGTACAGCAAACAAATTATCAGTGTGGTTAATCCTTACCTGTTTTTTTCTTATCAGGGAGCAGGATGAGACGCCAATCTCTCCACCGTTCTGATAAACAACTAAAGCTGAGCTTTATTGCCAGTATGGCAAAATGCACTATAATGCAGTATTAAATGCATATAAAAAAAGCAGTACAGCGCATAAAAATAAAATATGAAATAAAATAAACAAAGCTAAAAGTCCAATAAGAACAAAATGCAGGCAAAATCCAGTGATTCCTTCAGTGATACTAGTGACATGAGAAAAATGCAGGGTGACTGTGATGACAAACGTGGACCTCCACCTTCGGTGATACTAGCTGCTCACCTCAATAGATGGACCCCTGAATATATAAGTCAGGTCAAAACAGCGGTTCCCTCACAGGGATAATACCAGGAAGAGATGTATGCACGGTAGGCATCAGCAGCAGCAGCTTCAGTAGCCAACACACAGGCAGTGATCACATGTAAAAAATGGAAAGAATCTAGTGCTCTCTGAATAGTACTCAAAAAGATTTATTAAGATAAGCGGAATAACTCACAATAAGATGCACTGTGCCCCAGTGCGTAGGATAAAAGCATGGATGGAGTGGATGTCCCATACAGGATGGATGAGCGGAGCGCGGGTGACGTCACGATCAGGGCATGTACACAATGCCGTACGCGTTACGTCCCTCGAAGTGGGCGGGACTTCCTCAGCGGCAACCAATAAGCTTGAATGTATACTGATCACTATGGTAACCAAAAAGTACTTCAAACCGGAAAGTGACTGTGTCCATAGAATAGCCATGTAGACTATAGATAAAAAGGCTATTAATGAATAGCATATAGTTAATGTACCGAGGCAACATATCTCTAAAGCTTTAAACATATAAAGTAGTGAGACAAAAAATAAATATAAAAATGTGGATAAATGCAAAAACTTAATATAAAAACAACGACGACGTAAGCCCCGCACATCCGCTCATCAACCTGGGTCATCCAATACCATAATAATGGCTACATATAAAAACAACATAATGAACTTGAGATAAAAAAGCATTTAAGATAAAAAAGCAGTTACTAGCGGTCAGAGATGAAGCAGTTAACATCAAACTCGACGTTCAAGCCCCCTGGAACAAGGACCTTAGTTTTGTGAATCCAATGAGATTCTCTACGACTAAGTTGGCGTAAGAAGTTGCCCCCCCTCCAATGTTTATTAACTCTCTCTATACCCCAGAAGCTTAGACTCCTGGGGTTTTGATTGTGTACCAATTTAAAATGCTTTGAAACATTATGTGTTTTTATGCCTTTTTTAATGTTGTTGACATGTTCCCCTAAACGAACATGCAAGGGGCGGGATGTCCTACCAATGTATTGTAAGCCACACTCACACTGTAACATATAGACAACTCCAATAGTGGTGCACGTAATGAGTTGATCTATTTTGTATTCTTTACCTGTGGAGGTGGCTCTAAAACTTTTACGTTTTTTATTGTTGCACTTAGAGTGCCTGCAGGCTGTGCACCGCCCACAGGCGTAAAATCCTGAGAGAAAGGTAAATAATCTACTTTCAGATTGTATGGGGGGATCCACCACACCTGGGGCTAGGCGATCTCGTAAGGATGGGGCTTTTTTGTAAATGAACGAAGGACGAGGTGGCAGCAGGGGACCCAGCACGCAATCTTGTCTAAGAATTGACCAATTCTTCAAAACAAGTTTTTCAAATTGTTTGTGCTGGATGTTGTAATTCAATACCATTTTGAAATTGGAGACATCTGAACTAGTATTTTTGACCCTATCAGAAATCAAGGAGGCTCTATCCATGGCCAGGACCTTCTCAACCTCGCTGTTTAGTGTGTGTATATCATATCCTTTTTCTACAAACCTTGATGAAAGTAAGGCAGATTGGGAGACAAAATCACTATCTCGTGTGCAATTTCGTCTGAGTCTGACAAATTGACCCCTGGGAATGTTACAAAGCCAAGATTTATGATTACAACTCCCCAGGGGAGTGTATGAGTTGCGGTCTGTAGGTTTAAGATAATTACATAATCTAAACCCCTCATTATCTTTCCAGATTTCAAGGTCAAGAAACACTATTTTTTCTTTACTAAAATTCCAGGACAACTGAATGTTCTTAGTATTATTATCAAGTTTCTGGATAAAGGAATCCAAGCTAGGCTGATCCCCATCCCAGATCATGATAAGGTCGTCTATATACCGTTTGTAGCATACGAGCTCCGGGGGGTGATGCTTGAACACTACGTCTTCCTCCCAGTGGGCCATAAAAAGATTGGCCACACTGGGAGCAAAACGAGCGCCCATCGCAACGCCCCTTTTTTGAAGGAAAAATTGGCGATTAAACCAAAAATAATTCTTGGCCAAACAAAAGGCCAGACCTCTCAACAGAAACTTTTTATGTTTCTCAGGGAGGTCAGAAAACACAGATAGGGCCCATTGGACAGAAGATAAAGCGTCCTCATGACCAATTATGGTGTAGAGGGACCCTACATCGGCTGTGATCAATATACTGGAGGGGGAGCAACTAACAGATTCGATGATTTGAATAATGTGTTTTGTGTCCTTAAGGAAGGCCTCCGTTTTGAAAACTAAGGGCTGAAGAAAGTGGTCAATATATTGGCCTAACCTGGAGGATATAGAGTCAATACCATTTACTATGGGCCTCCCAGGGGTGTTGTTAATATCCTTATGAATTTTTGGGAGGCAGTAAATGATAGAGGTTCTACAAAAGAGGGGATCTAAATAGGAAGCCTCCTTCTTATTGAGAACATTCTCCTTTTTTCCTTCCTCTATTAGCCAATGGAGCTCATCCTTGTAGACTAACATAGGGTCCTTGTTCAGAATTTGGTAGGTGTCACGGTCTTCCAATAACCTATTAAGTTCTTCCAAATATTTAGACCCCCTCCTTTATCCGCTGGGCGGATGATGATATCATTCCTTGTTTCCAAGGATTTAATACCTTGCCTAATGGGTAATGGGTCAACAGCCTTTCTAACTCTCATTTTATCCAGATCATTAAATAACATGTTCTTGAATACTTCAAGATACTTGTTATCGGCATTGAGAGGATTGAAAGTCGATTTGTTGCGTAAATTGGAGTGATGACCTCCTGCAATAGTGGCTGGTCTACTAGAATTTGACAAAAAATACTTTTTCATGTTAAGATGTCTGACAAATTTATGTATATTGACATAGGTATCAAATTTGTTCAGGTTTTGAACAGGAGCGAACTTCAGCCCCTTGTCTAGGACTTGAACCTCACTCTCGCTCAAAACGACGCTACTTAAGTTGTATATCCCTGTTCCTAGTGGGGTCTTTGTTTTTTGTAATCGCCTACCCCCTCTAGTTCCTCTCTCTCTTTTCTTTTTCGAGGTGGACCTGTTATTTGTGGGGGGGGGGGGGAGTTTGTGGTCGATATTTCCACCATTCTCCCGGATTGGGCTGGTAGGACTGCGACCCTCTCCCCGGTCCACTCTGAACCCATAAAAAATCCCCTCCCTCATTACTAACCTGCTGTAATGGAGCAAACCTGTTAGACAGGGGTAATTGACCCCCCATATGCATATTGGGGTGGGTCTCTTCTCCCATCATTGTTATAAGGATATGGACCATGTTTCTGATTATCCCATCCCCGAGATGACCCATAATCCTGCTGGTAGTGTGGATGGTCAAAATTATCTCTACCGGGGGTATTTAGGGGGCCCCTTCCTCTGCCTCCACCTCTCTTGGAGTTCCCTCTATTTCCCCGGCCCCCTCTAGTGGGAGGGGCAGGTGAGGGGTGACTATAGGAATTAGATATAGCAGGAGGTGGGGCTGGTGTGCTAATTGGATTTTTTTGTGTAATGTGAGGGTTGGTCCCGGGTGGGTTAGGAGGGGGAGAAGCCTGCCATTTAAATATGTTCCCACTCCTAAAGTCATCTGAGTCTCTCATATATTTTTTCTTTTTCTTATTTTGAACCTCGAGGTCCCATTTAGTCAGTTTATTACCAAGATCAGTGGATAGCCTAAGGAACTCTTCACTGTTTTTAAAAGGTTCAATGGTATTCTTAATGTCGCGAATTTGCGACTCAAGAAATTCCATTTTCCTTTCTTTACGTGATAATAATAACTGTAATAGTTCAGAACCTTTTTTAATGAAGAAATCTCTCCATTCAATCATAGATGCCTCATCTAGGAGGCCATCATTTGGTGGAATATCCCACCTAAGCCTCCTAGGGACAAGATTAGAGGAGAGATATTGTTTAAAAGAGGCAATATCCCACTAGGTTTTCACCTTCTTCTCAAAAATGTGATTCAGTTTTTTAAAAGAAGAGGTCAGATCATTACTTTGTTCTGATATGGGGGTATGTGAAAAAACCTCATCCAATTTGATTTCTTGTTTTTCAAGATAATAAAATACATCCATGGTTGCAGCTGAAGTTGTGATAAATTCAAATAAACAAATGTAAAACAAAGTCAACCAGCGCAAACCACAAACCCTAGCCAAACAGCAGCTGTGATACTGAGGGTAATTTATCAAATCCCATAAAATTGCATATAAAAAAAGCAGTACAGCGCATAAAAATAAAATATGAAATAAAATAAACAAAGCTAAAAGTCCAATAAGAACAAAATGCATGCAAAATCCAGTGATTCCTCCAGTGACACTAGTGACATGAGAAAAATGCAGGGTGACTGTGATGACAAACGTGGACCTCCACCTTCGGTGATACTAGCCGCTCACCTCAATAGATGGACCCCTGAATATATCAGTCAGGTCAAAACAGCGGTTCCCTCACAGGGATAATACCAGGAAGAGATGTATGCACGGTAGGCATCAGCAGCAGCAGCTTCAGTAGCCAACACACAGGCAGTGATCACATGTAAAAAATGGAAAGAATCTAGTGCTCTCTGAATAGTACTCAAAAAGATTTATTAAGATAAGCGGAATAACTCACAATAAGATGCACTGTGCCCCGGTGCATAGGGTAAAAGCATGGATGGAGCGGATGTCCCATACAGGATGGACGAGCGGAGCGCGGGTGACGTCACGATCACTGAGGAAGTCCCGCCCACTTCGAGGGACGTAACTTGTACGGCATTGTGTACGTTCCCTGATCGTGACGTCACCCATGCTCCGCTCGTCCATCCTGTATGGGACATCCACTCCATCCATGCTTTTATCCTACGCACCGGGGCACAGTGCATCTTATTGTGAGTTATTCCGCTTATCTTAATAAATCTTTTTGAGTACTATTCAGAGAGCACTAGATTCTTTCCATTTTTTACATGTGATCACTGCCTGTGTGTTGGCTACTGAAGCTGCTGCTGCTGATGCCTACCGTGCATACATCTCTTCCTGGTATTATCCCTGTGAGGGAACCGCTGTTTTGACCTGACTGATATATTCAGGGGTCCATCTATTGAGGTGAGCGGCTAGTATCACCAAAGGTGGAGGTCCACGTTTGTCATCACAGTCACCCTGCATTTTTCTCATGTCACTAGTGTCACTGGAGGAATCACTGGATTTTGCCTGCATTTTGTTCTTATTGGACTTTTAGCTTTGTTTATTTTATATTTTATTTTTATGCGCTGTACTGCTTTTTTTTTATATGCAATTTTATGGGATTTGATAAATTACCCTCAGTATCACAGCTGCTGTTTGGCTAGGGTTTGTGGTTTGCGCTGGTTGACTTTGTTTTACATATGTTTATTTGAATTTATCACAACTTCAGCTGCAACCATGGATGTATTTTATTATCTTGAAAAACGAGAAATCAAATTGGATGAGGTTTTCTCACATACCCCCATATCAGAACAAAGTAATGATCTGACCTCTTCTTTTAAAAAATTGAATCACATTTTTGAGAAGAAGGTGAAAACCTGGTGGGATATTGCCTCTTTTAAACAATATCTCTCCTAATCTTGTCCCTAGGAGGCTTAGGTGGGATATTCCACCAAATGATGGCCTCCTAGATGAGGCATCTATGATTGAATGGAGAGATTTCTTCATTAAAAAAGGTTCTGAACTATTACAGTTATTATTATCACGTAAAGAAAGGAAAATGGAATTTCTTGAGTCGCAAATTCGCGACATTAAGAATACCATTGAACCTTTTAAAAACAGTGAAGAGTTCCTTAGGCTATCCACTGATCTTGGTAATAAACTGACTAAATGGGACCTCGAGGTTCAAAATAAGAAAAAGAAAAAATATATGAGAGACTCAGATGACTTTAGGAGTGGGAACATATTTAAATGGCAGGCTTCTCCCCCTCCTAACCCACCCGGGACCAACCCTCACATTACACAAAAAAATCCAATTAGCACATCAGCACCACCTCCTGCTATATTTAATTCCTATAGTCACCCCTCACCTGCCCCGCCCACTAGAGGGGGCCAGGGAAATAGAGGGAACTCCAAGAGAGGTGGAGGCAGAGGAAGGGGCCCCCTAAATACCCCCGGTAGAGATAATTTTGACCATCCACACTACCAGCATGATTATGGGTCATCTCGGGGATGGGATAATCAGAAACATGGTCCATATCCTTATCATAACAATGATGGGAGAAGAGACCCACCCCAGATAAGTCTAAATATTTGGAAGAACTTAATAGGTTATTGGAAGACCGTGACACCTACCAAATTCTGAACAAGGACCCTATGTTAGTCTACAAGGATGAGCTCCATTGGCTAATAGAGGAAGGAAAAAAGGAGAATGTTCTCAATAAGAAGGAGGCTTCCTATTTAGATCCCCTCTTTTGTAGAACCCCTATCATTTACTGCCTCCCAAAAATTCATAAGGATATTAACAACACCCCTGGGAGGCCCATAGTAAATGGTATTGACTCTATATCCTCCAGGTTAGGCCAATATATTGACCACTTTCTTCAGCCCTTAGTTTTCAAAACGGAGGCCTTCCTTAAGGACACAAAACACATTATTCAAATCGGATGGTGGGTGGTGTGTTCTACCAGATACGGCACCTCATCCTGAGTCGAAGATCTCAAAAAATGGGGGAAAAGGGGATGATGGGATTATTACGGTGCCACCAAAATTCAAAATTACTAGAATGATATTTTATATAAAATCATTTATTTTATTGATATCAAAACATCTAAAATGTTTACATGAAAGAGTACAAAAAATATACAAAACAAAAACAGAAATACAGTTCAAATAAATGACCGTCACCAAAGATGTTGAAGGGTGATCATAGTCTTATGTTCCCAACTAGTTTCGCCAAAACATTGGCTTCATCAGGGGAATGTAGAGATGTACTGCAGAGAGTAAAACCACTATAATAAAGAAAAAATGCATTATTGGATCAACATAATCTTGTAATGCTGGAGGCAAACCAATCGCATCGCATAGCGGTCAAATTGCCGCCCCCCCATATCCCACGGTCTTCCCACCCCCCACACGCCCAAAACATACCATGCGGGCTCCAAAACGCAAGGGGGACACCACCAAGACACTGAGAATGGAAGTTGCACTCAGCCCAGTATTTAATCTGTTAGTTGCTCCCCCTCCAGTATATTGATCACAGCCGATGTAGGGCCCCTCTTCACCATAATTGGTCATGAGGACGCTTTATCTTCTGTCCAATGGGCCCTATCTGTGTTTTCTGACCTCCCTGAGAAACATAAAAAGTTTCTGTTGAGAGGTCTGGCCTTTTGTTTGGCCAAGAATTATTTTTGGTTTAATCGCCAATTTTTCCTTCAAAAAAGGGGCGTTGCGATGGGTGCTCGTTTTGCTCCCAGTGTGGCCAATCTTTTTATGGCCCACTGGGAGGAAGACGTAGTGTTCAAGCATCACCCCCCGGAGCTCGTATGCTACAAACGGTATATAGACGACCTTATCATGATCTGGGATGGGGATCAGCCTAGCTTGGATTCCTTTATCCAGAAACTTGATAATAATACTAAGAACATTCAGTTGTCCTGGAATTTTAGTAAAGAAAAAATAGTGTTTCTTGACCTTGAGATCTGGAAAGATAATGAGGGGTTTAGATTATGTAATTATCTTAAACCTACAGACCGCAACTCATACATTCCCCTGGGGAGTTGTCATCATAAATCTTGGCTTTGTAACATTCCCAGGGCTCAATTTGTCAGACTCAGACGAAATTGCACACAAGATAGTGATTTTGTCTCCCAATCTGCCTTACTTTCATCAAGGTTTGTAGAAAAAGGATATGATATATACACACTAAACAGCGAGGTTGAGAAGGTCCTGGCCATGGATAGAGCCTCCTTGATTTCTGATAGAGTCAAAAATACTAGTTCAGATGTCTCCAATTTCAAAATGGTATTGAATTACAACATCCAGCACAAACAATTTGAAAAACTTGTTTTGAAGAATTGGTCAATTCTTAGACAAGATTGCGTGCTGGGTCCCCTGCTGCCACCTCGTCCTTCATTCATTTACAAAAAAGCCCCATCCTTATGAGATCGCCTAGCCCCAGGTGTGGTGGATCCCCCCATACAATCTGAAAGTAGATTATTTTCCTTTCTCTCAGGATTTTACGCCTGTGGGCGGTGCACAGCCTGCAGGCACTCTAAGTGCAACAATTAAAAAACATAAAAGTTTTAGAGCCACCTCCACAGGTAAAGAATACAAAATAGATCAACTCATTACGTGCACCACTATTGGAGTTGTCTATATGTTACAGTGTGAGTGTGGCTTACAATACATTGGTAGGACATCCCGCCCCTTGCATGTTCGTTTAGGGGAACATGTCAACAACATTAAAAAAGGCATAAAAACACATAATGTTTCAAAGCATTTTAAATTGGTACACAATCAAAACCCCAGGAGTCTAAGCTTCTGGGGTATAGAGAGAGTTAATAAACATTGGAGGGGGGCAACTTCTTACGCCAACTTAGTCATAGAGAATCTCATTGGATTCACGAAACTAAGGTCCTTGTTCCAGGGGGCTTGAACGTCGAGTTTGATGTTAACTGCTTCATCTCTGACCGCTAGTAACTGCTTTTTTATCTTAAATGCTTTTTTATCTCAAGTTCATTATGTTGTTATTATATGTATCCATTATTATGGTATTGGATGACCCAGGTTGATGAGCGGATGTGCGGGGCTTACGTCGTCGTTGTTTTTATATTAAATTTTTGCATTTATCCACATTTTTATATTTATTTTTTGTCTCACTACTTTATATGTTTAAAGCTTTAGAGATATGTTGCCTCGGTACATTAACTATATGCTATTCATTAATAGCCTTTTTATCTATAGTCTACATGGCTATTCTATGGACACAGTCACTTTCTGGTTTGAAGTACTTTTTGGTTACCATAGTGATCAGTATACATTCAAGCTTATTGGTTGCCTGGGAGGAGCGGAAACATATGTAAATGGGTGTTATCACGCTCAGCCATCGCCGCTGAGGAAGTCCCGCCCACTTCGAGGGACGTAATGCGTACGGCATTGTGTACGTGCCCTGATCATGACGTCACCCACGCTCCGCTTGTCCATCCTGTATGGGATATCCACTCCATCCATGCTTTTATCCTACGCACAGGGGCACAGTGCATCTTATTGTGAGTTATTCCGCTTATCTTAATAAATCTTTTTGAGTACTATTCAGAGAGCACTAGATTCTTTCCATTTTTTACATGTGATCACTGCCTGTGTGTTGGCTACTGAAGCTGCTGCTGCTGATGCCTACCGTGCATACATCTCTTCCTGGTATTATCCCTGTGAGGGAACCGCTGTTTTGACCTGACTGATATATTCAGGGGTCCATCTATTGAGGTGAGCGGCTAGTATCACCGAAGGTGGAGGTCCACGTTTGTCATCACAGTCACCCTGCATTTTTCTCATGTCACTAGTGTCACTGGAGGAATCACTGGATTTTGCCTGCATTTTGTTCTTATTGGACTTTTAGCTTTGTTTATTTTATTTCATATTTTATTTTTATGCGCTGTACTGCTTTTTATATATGCAATTTTATGGGATTTGATAAATTACCCTCAGTATCACAGCTGCTGTTTGGCTAGGGTTTGTGGTTTGCGCTGGTTGACTTTGTTTTACAGTACTAAATGCAGCACAAAGCGCATGCAAAATGCGTTCAAGTGCATGTCAAGCGTGCTTCAAATGCATGTAAATATGCAGTCAAAAATGCGCAGTTATGTGCAGTTTCTGGTGTGAATGGGACCTAAGGCTTTGTGTACACTTGGCCATCATTTATATTGTGCTTAGCACTATGGCTCCCAAAGAAGACACCCCAAAAGTACCAAAAGTTCCACCCCCAGGCGCTGGGAATTTCAGTCGTATGTCCACACTGTCATCCTCCCCTGAGTTACCAGATATGGCAGGCCAGGGTGAGTCATTGGGACCAATTGGTGGTGCAACTGCTTCTCACATTTCAGCCACTGCATACATGACTGAAAATGCGTTTTTTTACGCCCTGCAGGGCTTAGAAGGAAGATTAGCTACGTTAATCGCATCCGCTATCCAAAAGGATAGGAAGCGCATTAGATCACCCTCCCCATCTTAGACCCCTTATCAAGGGAACAGTGGGTAGAGGATGAGGTGGTACCCTCAGGAGATCAGGAAGAAAGCCAAACTGATTACTCCTCTGCGGAGGAAACAATGGTAGATGAACCTTTTCAGCCTCGCAATCTGAGAGATTGCCTGTATAATCTCTTACAGAGATGGCTTGTGCCTCTTTTCAAGCTACCTCTAATAGAGTTAGCTGATAGTTTTGTTTCTTCTTAGGTTCCTTTAAACCTTCACGGCCTTTTTATGCGTTTCCTGTATATGCATTAATTAGAAAAGCTTATTTATACCGAATGGGATCACCCAGATAAACATTTTTTCCCTCCAAAGAGATTCACATCACTCTATCCCATGGAGGAGAAATTCACCAAAAGCTGGAAGCTACCAGCAGTTATCGCTGCGATTTCCAGTGTGAATAATAGCCTAACTTGTCTAATAGACAATGCACAAATGCTTAAAAAAATCTAACTGATAAAAGATTGGAATTTCTGTTAAAATCCTCTTTCTTTGGCAGGTGCGGTTACTCAGCCTGCAGTTGCAGCAATAGGCATCTGTCTGGGACCAGTTTAGACGGGCCCTTGAAGAGGTCACTCCCTGCACACAGGCCCGCGATTTCCCGAACTACCAAGGGCGCTATGTTTTGTCATAGACGCCATGAAAGACTCTATTCACCAGGCATCCCGCCTTGCGCTTGTGCTTTTAACCTGTAGCTAAAATATGAAAAAAGTTTTTTTTTTTTTGGTCAGCCAAAGCACCTTGCAAAAGGCTTCTGACTAGTTTCCCTTTTAGGGATTGTCTATTTGGGGAGGATTTGGATAAATACATCCTAACGATTTTTAGTGGGAAGAGTACTCTTTTGCCAGTCAAAAGAAAGTATAAACGTCCTTCATTTAAGTGGACCTTTTTTCTCCTGCGCCAGGGGCATCCGCCTCTAGGCAGTGGCGACTGCCTCCGCTGCCAGACTCTAAAGGAAAACCTCAGGGTCAGGCCCAGGCGCAAAAGAAGACCTGGGGCCGGAAATCTGCAAAGCAGAATACTAAAGCCTCATTATGAAGAGGTGCCCCCCCTCGCCAGAGTGGGGTAAAGACTTCTGCAATACCCAGAAGTCTGGCAAGAGGAAATTCAGGACAGATGTGTCATCTTCACGGTGTCTCTAGGATACAAACTAGAATTTCGGGAGTTTCCACCGTCTCGTTTTCTGAGATCAAACGTTCCCAAAGATCCAGATAAAAGGCAATTTCTGTTTCAAGCATTAGACCGATTACTGGCTCAGGGGGTGATCATACAGATCCCCACAGAAGAGCAAGGTTTGGGATTTTATTCAAACCTTTTTACGGTACGAAAACCAAATGGGGATGTCAGACCCATTCTAGATCTAAAGAATCTAAATCAGTTCCTGAAAATCCGCTCCTTTCGCATGGAGTCGATCAGGTCAGTAGTTTCTACCCTACAAGGAAGAGAACTTCTGGCATCCATTGACATTAGGGTTGCATATCTGCATGTCCCTATATTTCCCACTCACCAAATGTTTCTGCGATTTGAAGTAGAACAGCAGCACTTTCAGTTTGTAGCCTTGCCTTTCGGGCTAGCTACAGCACCCCGGGTGTTCACAAGAGTATTGGCCCCACCTTTAGCCAGGTTAAGGGCACAGGGCATAACAGTCTTGGCTTAGCTAGATGATCTATTGTTAATAGACCAGTCAGTGGCTTGTTTGGAGCAAAGTGTACACATTACAACCAGTTACCTGGAAAATCTGGGTTGGATTCTCAACCTAGAGAAGTCTTCCTTAAAACCGCTAAAAAAGCTGGATTATTTAAGCCTGATCATAGACACAGCCCAGAAAAAGGTGTTCTTGCCTCTGGCAAAAATCAACGCCATACAAGACGCGGATGTTCAGGTCGAAAGGAAATCCCTCAATTCGCCTTTTGCGTGAGGTTGTTAGGAAAGATGGTGGCTTCAATTGAAGCAATCCCCTATGCCCAGTTCCATTCGAGACTGTTGCAAAACAGTATCCTGTCTGCTTGGAATAAAACGATCCAAGCTTGGGACTTGCCAATACAGCTGTCCCCAAGGGTGTCCCAAAGCCTCAGTTGGTGGTTACTAACCCAGAATCTGCTGAAAGGAAAATCCTTCAGACCAATTATCTGGAAAGTAGTAATGACAGATGCCAGCCTTTCAGGCTGGGGAGCAGTACTAGAGAAGACGACTGTCCAGGGACTGTGGTCAAGAACCGAAAGAGCCTTGCTCATCAACATCCTAGAGATTCGGGCAGTGCGTCTGGCTCTGAAGGCCTGGACTTCCAGGTTAAGGGATTGTCCTGTCAGGATCCAATCCGACAATGCCACGGCTGAGGCCTATATCAATCACCAAGGGGGCACCCAGAGTCTCTCAGCGCAGAGAGAGGTGAACCATATTCTAACTTGGGCAGAAAGGAATGTTCCGTGCCTATCAGCAGTCTTCATTCCGGGAGTAGAGAATTGGCAGGCGGACTACCTAAGTCGATAGCAATTATTCCTGGGGGAATGGTCTATTCACCCCGACATTTTTTGGGCTGTTTGCCAAAGATGGGGGACTCCGGACGTAGATCTTCTAGCGTCCAGATTCAACATGAAGTTAGTCAACTTTGTGTCCAGGACAAAGGATCCACTCGCATGCGGAGCAGATGCATTGGTGACCCCGTGGGATCAGTTCTCACTGATCTATGCATTTCCCCCTATTCAGTTGCTACCTTGACTTCTTTGCAGAATCAAGCTGGAAAGAAAGCCGGTGATTCTGGTAGCACCAGCATGGCCCAGAAGGTCATGGTATGCAGAAATCGTAAACATGGCAGTGGAGGTCCCTTCCACTAAGGCCAGACTTGCTATCGCAGAAGCCGATATTCCATCCTACTTTACGAATGGTAAATTTAACGGCCTGGCTATTAAAACCCACATTTTGAAGAAACGTGGGCTTTTCGGGTCAGTTATCTCTACTTTGATTAATGCAAGGAAACCAGCTTCCAGAACTATATATCATAGAGTCTGGAGGGCTTATGTTTCCTGGTGTGAATCCAAGAGTTGGCACCCTCGGAGATATATCATAGGCAGAATTCTTGCCTTTCCACAATTAGACGTAGAGATGAAATTGGCCTTGAGTACTATTAAGGGCCAAGTCTCAGCCTTATTGATCTTATTTCAAAGACTGCTTGCTACGCATTCTTTAGTCTGGGGTTTTTATGTAAGGAGTCATGCGGATTAATCCACCAGTTAAATCACCTTTGAGCCCTTGGGACTTGAACTTAGTTTTGTCAGTGTTACAAAAACAGCCATTTGAACCGGTACAGCATATTCCCTTAGTCCTTCTGACAAGGAAGCTAGTGTTCTTGGATGCTATCTCCTCAGCGAGGAGGGTTTCGGAATGGGCTGCTCTTTCTTGTAAAGAGCCATATTTGATTATTCATGAGGACAGAGTGGTGTTATGCTCTCGTTCAGACTTTTTACCAAAAGTGGTCTCAGGTTTTCACCTGAACCAAGATATTGTTCTGCCATTGTTTTTTCCAAAACCATGTTCCAGGGAAGAGAAGTCACTACATTGTCTTGATGTTGTGAGATCAGTGAAAATCTATTTAAAGACAACTGCTCCGATTAGAAAGACTGATGTCTAATTTACAGTATTCTACCAGAGGGTCCTAAGAAAGGACAGGCAGCATTGAAATCCACTAAGTGGATTCGGCAAGGTATAATTCAGACTTGTGATTTAAGGGGAAAGATTCCTCATTTTCAAGTCAAAGCGCACACTACCAGGTTGGTTAGTGCTTCTTGGGCAATGCGTCACTAAGCCTCCGTGGCTCAGATCTGCAAGGCTGCAACTTGGTCTGCAGTCCATACATTCACCAGAATTTTATCAATTCTATATATAATCTATATATATGTATACGTATATTGTTTTGCTACAAAAACGGATTTACTCCTGGTAGGAGGAAGGGTTATATAGGGAGGCAACTTCCTGTTTAGGGTGTGCCAGTGTCCATCACCTGAAGGTGGCCTATAACCCACATAGTAATTACTATGCTGCTCTGTGTCCCATGATGTACTCCAAGAAAAGGTTTTTACAGGTAAGCTGTAATAAAAATCCTATTTTTTCTTTCCACTTCCATTGGCAGACATGTATGGTTTTTTTAAAAGATTCTTCCTTGCGACCTTGACAACTGTATCCAGGTTGTAGATGGTGTTTCACATGGGTTGCTGCCATATTCCTGCATGTCCATGCGTGTCTGCATGGAATGGAGGGTTAAATTACAGGCAGAGATTGTTCTTGGCATCCCCAGCAATGTCCTCATGTTTCCCTTTTGTAAGGTATTTTAACTGGTTATTGGGTATATTGCGATTATCAGAACACCTGGACTAGTCATGTGAATATAGTAATAGCAAAATGTCCAACATGACACTAGATAGCATGTACTGTACAATCCTCAATGTCTGCCAAAATCCTTGTAGTTCACATAGTTGATCCTGTTTGTGTGTTTTTGAGAAACACAAATATCCTCATGGACTTTTAATTGTATGACAAATTGCTCTTTATTTTTACTATTGTTTTTTTTATTTCAAACTAGTAATACAATTGTGCTCAAAAGTTTGCATACCCAGGCAGAAATCGTGAAATTTTGGCATGGATATTAAAAATATGACTAATCATGCCAAAAAATTCTTTTATTGAAGGGTTGTGATCATATGAAGCCATTTATTATCACAGAGCTGCTTAGCTCCTTTTTTAATCATAACAGAAATCGCCCAAATGTCCCTGATCAAAAGTTTACATACCTTGGAATGTTTGGCCTTGGTACAGACACAGAAACTGACACGCACAGTTTAAAATGGCATTTAAAGTTTAATTGCAAATTTTACAATCAGGTCGAAATGCATCAAGTTTTTTGATATAACAATTATTATCTGTAATACTGTACAAATGTATGTTTGCAATGCTGCATCCTGGTACGTGTACAATGCCTCACGACCAGAGCTCATATTTTAATGTTTAATATGTGACCTTTGCTCATTTAATAAAATACTTTTATACATTAAATAATATGTGATATTATGTTGCTAAAAAACCCAGTGTGGGAACCTTTCCCATTTACAATTCAGTTGGGGTGTGCAGACTTTTCTCTCATATAGATGTCTTTCCCATTACATATTCATCCACATATACTGCACAGTATAAAAACAAAGCAAAATTGCATCGACAGTGCCTGCCAAATGTTAACATTGAAAATCAGTCAACACAAATATATAGTGCAACGGACATAACAGAAATACACATCCTCATCAGCATCATTCCTAGGTTAAGTTCAAACTATATATTTAGCCTATATTAAAACCCAGGAGCCTATCCATGGTTAGATCTGTCGGGGCCAGACCAGGTACATCCAACCACGGTTCCCAAAGTTTCTCATATTTTCGTGAGCACCCCCTATTCTGGTAGAAGTTTCTCCATGTACATAGTGTTTCCCACAGCAGCCACCCACTCTTTGACCGTAGGAAGAGTCTCCGATTTCCAGTGCAGCGTTATCATTTTACGATCTAAAAAAAGGTCCTTGTAACAGCCTCTCTAGTATGATTTTCCCAATCAAACTTATCTAATCTATTAAGCAAACAAGATTTATGGCCCAGAGGAAGTGACCACTTAAATACTCTGTTCAGGGTGTCCACCACTCCCCTCCAATATAGGTGCAGTTTGGGGCACCTCCACAATAAATGAATTAGATCACCGTGGCCCTAGTGCACATCAGCGTGGGCAGCAGTCCCATATTGTGCAAACTATGAGGGGTATAGTACACTTTCAAAAGAATATAGGGCTTCGGGAATCTCTGAGTTACATTCAAGGAGCAAGTCGTTACAGCCTGCAGAGCCTTCTTCTACTGATCCCCAACTAATGGACCCACATCACCCTCTGACTTAGCCCTTACTCTTAGGGGATGTTTGTGTAGATACAGCTGAAGCAACATGGCATAGCTTTGAGATAAAAAACTCTTGGAGGTTGCTGCTTCCTTAATCAGGGTGAGTAGGGGTACCGAAGACATGGACCAATTAGAAGTTCTACACTGGGTCACTATTGCATGCCTTAATTGCATGTAATAGAAGTGCATGGAGGGTGGAAGATCAAATGCCTCCCGTAAAGCATCAAAAGTGAGCAGCTTGCCATTTTGAAAGATTTGCCTCAAATACACAATGCCGTGCATCTTCCACAGGGCCCCATGCTGTAATTTGGCTAACTCAAGATGGGTATTATTTGACCAAATGGGGCTAAATTCTGTAATACCCGCAGCTCCCTGAAGGTATTTGACTTTGTCCCACACTTTCTGAATTAAATTATACGTTGTAAAAGTTTCTTATGTGGTTTCCCAAAAGCCTGTGCTTCATGGGCCGTCGGAATAGAGTTACCTCCCACCGTATGGAGCATAACATTCACTGAAGAGCTATGCTCAGCATCCATACGCATAGTGCCTATCAGATGTTGCAGTTGCAAGGCCAAGTAGTATAGCCACAGATTTTGGGGCATTGCAGGTGTTCTAGTTTTATTCTAGGGGGCTAGTTTTTCCAGATTAATGTGCAATATATGGTATTAACCATCCTAAAGGTCTTTAACCACTTCCGAACTGCCGCACGCCGATATACATGCTAACTTTGAAGAGTGTCCGTCTTCCAAATGGGGCACTATTCAAGCCCAAACACTTCACTAATTGCCAAACAAGAGGGATTGTATATCTTATGTCATGTGAATGTGGTGCTTACTACGTTGGTAAGACCAAGCAGGAATTCCACCGCCGTATGTCCAAGCATATTTATCATATGCAGATTGGCAACTACTATCTACCATTGGGTCGACATGTAGTGTCAGTACACAACTACAGAATGCCAAAAGTGTCCTTCACCGCCCTTGATCGGGTACACATACCAAACCGAGGCGGTGACTGGAACAAAATCCTGTTGCAACACGAACAAAGGTGGATATTTAAATTAAATGCCACCTCGTTTCCGGGACTAAATGAGGCCATCTCATTTGCTCCGTTTTTAAAAGGGTTTGTTTCGGGCAAGACCCAATAAAGCCCTCTTTGCCCTCTGTAAGCAACATAAAGGAATCCTGCTTTTTATGGTCCTTCCCCCTGTTCCACTTCCGAATATTCTTCCCTGTTCTTCCTCCCTTTTTCTTTTCCCCTCCCCCTCCCCTTTCTTTCTCCCCCAGGTAGCCTAGTGGCATTTATGATTATTTAGGTACTGATCTTTGTTTTTTCTGCATATTTAGTGTATATATTGTTTATATTTTAATTTATTTTTTTGTTCTTTTTTGTTTTTGGCTCAAACATGTGTTTTATTCTTTATTCTCTATACACCCAGACATGTGAATTTACTCTGCATAATGGATACCTCATGTGTAATTCTCTCAAAACGCCAATTAATGTATGTAATAACATAAGATGATATGTCTACATATGTGATGGAAATAATGTAATAAATTCAGCGCTGACTGATATGACAATATAAATGCAGGCAGGCACTAAGGTCAACTCAAAAAATACCTCAAAAACATATATACAAATAAAAAGTGCTGCGCAAATAAGAATCCATAAACAACTAAAAAAATTGTAGTGTGGTAACAGTATGAAAGAGCAGGAACCACCGGTGACAATAAATATCTGGATGGTGACTTTATCCCTCCACCACTCTTAGATGGCCCCTCACCTCAGATATTCGACCTGAAACAGGTCACACCGCTTTAAGGATTGAATGGATCAGTCTTTATAATACTCCTTCACTTCCTTCAGCTCACAATTCTCAGTAGGCAGATGATGAATATAGAATAAGATAAAAAGCAACAAACCATAGTGTTCTCCGTATAAAGTTTATTAAAATTGATAAAGAAAAAGCACGTCAATAACACTCACATATAACCGGCACTCCGATCCGAGTGCCGGCCAGCGGGCTTGTAATCGTATCTGTCGGATGACCGCGGGTGACGTCACACGCTCCTTACCCCCGTACGCATTACGTCCTATGGGCGGGACTTCATCGGCGTGGGGCGGGATGCGTAGTGACGGCCCGCATTGTTGTTATTATACTCCATGGTGACGGCGGCACCAATCAGAAGGACAGGAGCAGTGATCAGGAGGGCAAACGCCTCCCTATCATTATTTAATGGCCATTGGTTCCTATTATCCTTTACTCCCAACGGAAATTGCATAGATCAGCACCGCCAGCAATAGACAAACTTAAAATGTATGATATACAAAAAAGATTGCTTGCAATATCCAAATGGCATATGTCCTCATGCATAGCAAACTTTCTAAATGTATATGTCATAATGTTTTTAAAAAATATACGCATAAGTGATGCAAAGTCGCATGCAAAATAAACGCATATCATATAAGAATGATTGCTTACAATGCCCGAATGGCATATATCACTATGCACAGCAAACACTCTAAATCTCCAAGTTGGAGTATTTTAAACATAAAAATTGGTAAAAATTAAATGCGCATAAACTAATGCTGCAAAATCGCATGTGAAAAAATCGCATGCTTAAAACCCCATACATAATATGTATGAATAATAAAAAAGAGAAAAAAGAAAAGACATCAACCCACGGGAATCCGTCAAACACGATCACATGTACAGTATTAAAAAATAATAAAATTAACAACAATAATATCATCTATTTGAAATAAAACAATTTAAATCAAAATCAATGTTCATTCCAAAGGGGGAGAGGACTTTGGTCTCATAGATCCAGAACGATTCCCTACGGCTGAGCTGTCTGATGTAGTGACCACCCCTCCAGTGTCGCGGCACCTTTTCTATCCCCCAAAATTTTAAGCATTTGGGGTCTTTTTGATGAAAAAGGCGAAAATGCCTAGAGACACTGTGGGTTTTTACCCCCCGCTTGATGTTACTAATATGTTCTCCAATTCTTACATGGAGTGCTCTTGAGGTCCGGCCCACATACTGAAGGCCACAATCACACTCCAGCATGTAGACCACCCCCACTGTCGAACACGTAATCAAACCCTCAATTTTGTAACTTTTTTGTGTTGCATATGAAACAAACTCCTTGCGTCTCTTAATGTTTCTGCAGGCCTTCCTGCATGTGGCACACTTCCCACATGCATAAAAGCGTTTGCCCTCCTGATCACTGCTCCTGTCCTTCTGATTGGTGCCGCCGTCACCATGGAGTATAATAACAACAATGCGGGCCGTCACTACGCATCCCGCCCCACGCCGATGAAGTCCCGCCCATAGGACGTAACGCGTACGGGGGTAAGGAGCGTGTGACGTCACCCGCGGTCATCCGACAGATACGATTACAAGCCCGCTGGCCGGCACTCGGATCGGAGTGCCGGTTATATGTGAGTGTTATTGACGTGCTTTTTCTTTATCAATTTTAATAAACTTTATACGGAGAACACTATGGTTTGTTGCTTTTTATCTTATTCTATATTCATCATCTGCCTACTGAGCATTGTGAGCTGAAGGAAGTGAAGGAGTATTATAAAGACTGATCCATTCAATCCTTAAAGCGGTGTGACCTGTTTCAGGTCGAATATCTGAGGTGAGGGGCCATCTAAAAGTGGTGGAGGGATAAAGTCACCATCCAGATATTTATTGTCACCGGTGGTTCCTGCTCTTTCATACTGTTACCACACTACAATTTTTTTAGTTGTTTATGGATTCTTATTTGCGCAGCACTTTTTATTTGTATATATGTTTTTGAGGTATTTTTTGAGTTGACCTTAGTGCCTGCCTGCATTTATATTGTCATATCAGTCAGCGCTGAATTTATTACATTATTTCCATGCTTATTTAATTCAAGACTAATTCAGCTGCAGATTATGGAAGTTTTTACATATGTTGAGAACAGAGAAATCATTCTCACAGAAGTCTTTTCAAGAGATGTGGTTGTTTCCCAACATGACGACCTTGGATATGCCTTTAAAAAACTGGGTTATTTGTTTGAAAAAAAGATAAAAACTTGGTGGGATATTGTTTCCTTTGAACAGTATTTGTCTGCCAATATTGTCCCCAGGCGTTTAAGGTGGGAATTGCCACCTAATGATGGTTTGGTTGATAATGAGTCTAACACAGAATGGTGTAACTTTTTTGTTGGGAAAAGCTTTGATCTTCTCCGGTTTCTGCTTGCTCGCAAATTGAAGAAAAAGCAATACCTGGAGAATCAGATCAAAGAAATTACTGACCGTATTGAGAGTCACAAAGATTCCAATGATTTTATTCAATTATCTGGTGAATTAAAATCTAAACTCATTAAATGGGATAGGGAAACTAGAGACAAAAAGAGGAAGAAATTTCTACGAGATATTAAGGATTTTGAGGGAAAACAGATTTTTAAATGGCAAACACAAGACACATTTCCAGCCAATAATCCCTTAGGCGCAGCAGCCATGATCCCGCCACCAGATACTAACTTACCTCCACAAGGCTATTTTAATTATGAAATACCCCCTTCTCAGTTTCCCCAAAATGTACCAAATTTGATTAACACACCAAGAGGGAGGGGACAGGGCCCCCCTAGAATGAACAAACGTGGTCGAGGTAAAAAGAACCATCATCCCCACCCTAGGTCTTATGGAAATGGGTATGACCATCAATCCCTACAACCTGAGAACCATTCGTGGCAAACAGTACCTACTAAACGAAAAGGTAAATCTCAAGGGAGAAGGAACTCAATAAGAGAGACACCTGTCTATACCTCCAATTACTATGCCCCCTTGCAAAACTCTCAAAGTGTATCACAACATAATCAAAATCATTTTTTAGGGCAGGAGAGGACCCCCTGGAGGGGACCTCCAAGGACCCCCCTATGGGTGAGAGAACCGGCCAAACAAGCGAATTCCCAGAATCAGAGGAGAGGTCCACAAGACCCAAGGAGGGATCAAGGCAGTTTAAAAAGAAAACACAGAGAGGGTCCAGGGGGGGAAGACGATTCCAAAAGGTCAAGACCCCACTAGGTACTGGCATCTTTAATCTTAGTGGCATTCCTCTCACTGCTGATGAATTACTAGTCCTAGATAGGGGCCTGAAGTTTGCTCCGGTCCGCAACCTGAACAAATTTCAAGCTTACATCAGCATTCAGAAATATGTACGTAATCTGAATATGAAAAAATACTTTCTCTCCAATGTGGTGCCACATACCACCTCTTCCGTAACTACTAGTTCTAGACATTCCAACCTTCGGAATCGCTCTGTGTTCAATCCTATTTGTAATGACAACAAACACTTAGAGGTATTTAGGAATATGGTGTGCCATGATCTCGATTTACTCAAGGTCAAAAGGGCTAGAGACTCACAGGCCATCAAGAGAGTTATCACTTCCCTTGAACAGAGGAAAGACATAGTTATCCGGCCGGCGGATAAGGGTGGTGGGTTGGTTGTGCTTAGCAAAACATATTACCAAGCAGAAATGGAGAAACTGTTGAATGATAGGAATACATATGAGCTTCTGAGGAGTGACCCTATGTTGCCTTTCAAGAACAATTTACATTGTCTTATAGAAAGAGGTAAAAACAAGGGGATCCTAAATTCTAAAGAAGCTGCTTACCTGGACCCCTTCTATTGTAGGACCCCAATCATTTATATTTTACCCAAACTGCACAAGAATGCAGAACAACCACCTGGTCGTCCGATCGTAAACGGAATTGATTCCGTGACTTCCAGATTGGGCCAATATCTTGATTTCTTCCTCCAGCCACTTGTCTTAAAAACCAAATCATTTTTAAGGGATACTAAGCAAATTCTAAAAATCTTATCTACTCTTCCTTGTACCCCATCTAGCATTCTTATTACCGCTGATGTGGGTTCTCTTTATACTATCATTGATCACAAACAGGCCCTAGATTCAGTTAGATGGGCCCTGATGACCTCCAATCTTTCAAGTGATCACATTTCGTTTTTATTGGAAAGTTTGGAGTTTTGTTTGTTAAACAATTATTTCTGGTTCAATGGGGACTTCTACTTGCAGACAAGAGGAGTCGCCATGAGGGCTAGGTTCGCTCCCAGTGTGGCCAATTTGTTCATGGCCCACTGGGAGGAGGACACTATATTTCATGATCCCCCCCACAATTGTCGTGTTACAGACGATATATAGACGACCTAATCATGGTCTGGGAGGGGGACATGCCCAGTCTACAGATTTTCATGGATGGGCTGAATGCCAATAATAAAAACATCGAGCTAACTTGGACGATTAGCCACCAACAGATTATATTCCTTGACCTGGAAATATTCAAAGGAGAAGGGGCTTTCCACACCAGGAATCATTTTAAAACAACTGATAGGAATGCATATATCCCTCTCAACAGTTGCCACCATAAATCCTGGCTTTGTAACATACCCAGAGGCCAATTTATCCGCCTACGCCGTAACTGTACTTCAGATGATGACTTTCTTGCACAGTCGCAGGTGCTCGCGGAGAGGTTCAAGGAGAAAGGGTACACCCAAGCTTCAGTAGATGCGGAAATAGCCAATGTACTGGCAATTGATAGAAATACCGTAGTCGCAGACAAGGTTAAACCCTTGGAGGATAGTGCCAATATATCCAATTATCGTATTATACTCGATTACAATATCCAGTACAAAAAATTAGAACACATTATAGCCAGACATTGGCCTATACTCAAGGGAGATAGGACCCTTGGCCCAGTGCTTCCCGATCAACCTCGGTTTATATACCGTAAGGCTCCGACTTTGCGTGATCGTGTGGCACCTGGGGTCATTGATCCGCCTAAAACTGTGACTAGTGGCCTGTTTAGGTTTCTCTCTGGCTTTTATGCATGTGGGAAGTGTGCCACATGCAGGAAGGCCTGCAGAAACATTAAGAGACGCAAGGAGTTTGTTTCATATGCAACACAAAAAAGTTACAAAATTGAGGGTTTGATTACGTGTTCGACAGTGGGGGTGGTCTACATGCTGGAGTGTGATTGTGGCCTTCAGTATGTGGGCCGGACCTCAAGAGCACTCCATGTAAGAATTGGAGAACATATTAGTAACATCAAGCGGGGGGTAAAAACCCACAGTGTCTCTAGACATTTTCGCCTTTTTCATCAAAAAGACCCCAAATGCTTAAAATTTTGGGGGATAGAAAAGGTGCCGCGACACTGGAGGGGTGGTCACTACATCAGACAGCTCAGCCGTAGGGAATCGTTCTGGATCTATGAGACCAAAGTCCTCTCCCCCTTTGGAATGAACGTTGATTTTGATTTAAATTGTTTTATTTCAAATAGATGATATTATTGTTGTTAATTTTATTATTTTTTAATACTGTACATGTGATCATGTTTGACGGATTCCCGTGGGTTGATGTCTTTTCTTTTTTCTCTTTTTTATTATTCATACATATTATGTATGGGGTTTTAAGCATGCGATTTTTTCACATGCGATTTTGCAGCATTAGTTTATGCGCATTTAATTTTTACCAATTTTTATGTTTAAAATACTCCAACTTGGAGATTTAGAGTGTTTGCTGTGCATAGTGATATATGCCATTCGGGCATTGTAAGCAATCATTCTTATATGATATGCGTTTATTTTGCATGCGACTTTGCATCACTTATGCGTATATTTTTTAAAAACATTATGACATATACATTTAGAAAGTTTGCTATGCATGAGGACATATGCCATTTGGATATTGCAAGCAATCTTTTTTGTATATCATACATTTTAAGTTTGTCTATTGCTGGCGGTGCTGATCTATGCAATTTCCGTTGGGAGTAAAGGATAATAGGAACCAATGGCCATTAAATAATGATAGGGAGGCGTTTGCCCTCCTGATCACTGCTCCTGTCCTTCTGATTGGTGCCGCCGTCACCATGGAGTATAATAACAACAATGCGGGCCGTCACTACGCATCCCGCCCCACGCCGATGAAGTCCCGCCCATAGGACGTAACGCGTACGGGGTAAGGAGCGTGTGACGTCACCCGCGGTCATCCGACAGATACGATTACAAGCCCGCTGGCCGGCACTCGGATCGGAGTGCCGGTTATATGTGAGTGTTATTGACGTGCTTTTTCTTTATCAATTTTAATAAACTTTATACGGAGAACACTATGGTTTGTTGCTTTTTATCTTATTCTATATTCATCATCTGCCTACTGAGCATTGTGAGCTGAAGGAAGTGAATGAGTATTATAAAGACTGATCCATTCAATCCTTAAAGCGGTGTGACCTGTTTCAGGTCGAATATCTGAGGTGAGGGGCCATCTAAGAGTGGTGGAGGGATAAAGTCACCATCCAGATATTTATTGTCACCGGTGGTTCCTGCTCTTTCATACTGTTACCACACTACAATTTTTTTAGTTGTTTATGGATTCTTATTTGCGCAGCACTTTTTATTTGTATACATATGTGATGGACCATCAGTCCATATGTATTTTTCCTTTTTTTTTTTTTTGATCTTGTATATCAATTGAGCCCCTGCTCCATCTATGCTCTGCTCGCCTTTTCCTACATGAGCAGTCATTATGGCTGCTGCCGCTGCCCACGTACCAGGGTTCTCTTCCCTAGATGTGTCTTCCCGGCAAGGTAAGGCGGGGGGGAGGGCCCCTTGCATGGCCGGCTCCTCCCCCTTTTCCCCATTGGATACCCAGGCTGGTCCTGGCTACTACGTTGGGGATTCCCTCCTTGCCGGCGGTGTTCAGGGACATCCCCGGACGTTTCCGCTCACTGCCCCGCGCATGCCACGTGATGCGGACGCGTCACGCAATTGCGACGGCGATGACGTCAGTGGACGGAGTCTCGACCCGCCCTGAACGCCGGGGGGGCCACACGAGGCCGGCTACGGCTGCCATGCCCCCAAGCACGGTCCCCCTTGAGTGGTCCTATCGGATGGGGCGTCCGCACCTGCCATCAATTAACCCTCGTCGGATACACGCCCTAAATCAAGGGCATATATACCTTTCCATCCTTTTCCACACTATGCCGAGTATCCTCTCGTTTGGTTGGTGGCTCACTCTGCAGTCTCACTTTGTAAGTACACATTATGACAAATTGTTTTCGCACTGTTGTTGTCCCATATATAATACTTGGTCTATTACAATGACCATACATACATTTTAAATACTTGAATGTATACAACATTTTTCTATTCTATATTTTCAGACTTGCTAAATGCTAACTTGGACGGGCGTTTATTGAGCCCAGTTCAAGGTTGTGACCAATCCCGGGTCAGGTCACACCCAAGTGCAAGCACATAGGGCAACACAGTGCGGTCTCTACACTTATTTTCACCTTGTCTACTAGGTAATATACCTCGTTCACTTGTCTTTCCCTCTTTTCTTCCCACATGTAGGCACTCTCTCACCATTTTTTCTCTTTTTATTCACTCATCACCTACACTACCTTTGGTTCACACTTCCTGTGTGTTCACTTTTTACACATCCTTGTTGCCCACACCAGGGATCTACGGTTTTTTGTTTCCACACTTTCCTCCACTTTTTACATCTAAGTGTTACTCTTCACCACCAACACTGACTATTCTATTCACATCCCTTACCTATATGGTTGAGGTTTCTTTTTGGCATCAATTACTCTTTCCTATTCCACATACCCTACGCATGCACTCTGTGATACTCTCTATACTTAAAGATGTATTATAAATTACAAGTATGAATATATATATGTGTGCACATACATATGTGTGTAGGTTTTTACACGCACACATACACACCCAGTATATGAAGGCTATGGCCAGCTCAATAGGTGCATACATGTACCTATGGCAGTTTACAACCAAGCAGTTACATATATATATACACTCTCTAAACTTAACGTTGGAGTGCATACAATGTATATCATTTCGAACTGTTTTTTCCTTCCTGGGTTATTGCTGCAGGTGTCCTCCCCATCGGATTGACCGTGGAGTCCGTGCCATAGATAGGGGGTGCTTCACAGTGTGATCTCTTGTAAGCCACATCTTTGGGATCTTCCCCTGGGATTGGGGGCTGCGGCGGTGTGTCATGGGACCTCTGGGGGAAGGTGAACAGGCAACTCTTTGATTTTAAGGGGATCTCTCTAACAGAAAGCTTTTCGCTCTAGGACACTCATCATTGGGTAATTATGCCATGTCAATGTGTGATATACTTGTTTTCAAATATACATATTTAATTTTTGACATATGCACCTTTGTGGTATAATTTTAGCAGATTGACCTTTGAAGAAGACCTGGAATATATAGGTCGAAATGCGTCAGATCTACAATCTAGATATTTGTCAACACATATGCAATGTTGTTATGAATACGTGCTTACATTGTATGTGTTGAGTGTCATGTGATTTGTAAACACTCTGTATTGGAGCTCATTTTTTAACCAGTGTGTTGAAGCTACTTTTGTACAATAAAATTTATCTACTTTTACATATTGGCCTCCTACCTTCCTCTTTGCTGCCTAAAAACCCCACTTGGGGAATCCTTTCCTTTTTGTCTCCAAGTGTCTTTTAATCTTGGTGAGCTCGGCTATAAGAAGCCCTCTTAAATATACCTTGAACGCCTCCCATTGAACAAGAATGGATGCTGTACCCTGTTGGTCAGTAAAGAATGCTTGGATGCTCCAATCTAATTCCTTGTGAGAGGTGAATAATTTTAGCCAAAAGCCATTGGATTTCCAGGGTGCCCTGGGCAATTTGGAAAGTGGGGCCACAAGAAGGCGCACCACCACATGCAAGTGGTCAGACACATCTGGGTCTAGGTTGCCCTCCGCCAAATCAATCCTGGATATTATACCATGGGTTTTGGAAAAGCAGGAGTATTGCTTATTTAAAGGATTATGATGTCTCCAAAAATCTATCAATCCCACTTCCATCATTAAACCGACCAGGGGGGTCTCCCTCTGGGGAGTGAGACCCCTCGGGGGTGGGTGTTTATCTAGAGAAGGATTCAACCAGCAGTTAAAATCCCCCACTATCAACAACGGGAGATCCGGCCTCCCCTCAAGGTATGTCAGGAGAAGCCAGGGTACCCGTACAGTGAAAGGCGGGGGTATGTAAATACTAGCCAAGATACATATCAAAATCCCAATGTGGCAATGTATGAAAACGTCCCTCTGAGTCAATGTTAACATCACACTCCTGATAATCTAAGGAACCATGCACCATTACACTTACACCCTGGGAAAATGAGGTATGAGTGGAATGGTACGCCCAGCCCACCCAGGGAAATCTTAAGCAGCTCTTGGTGTCCACAGTCAAGTGAGTTTTCTGAAAGCACAAAGTGGCAGGAGGAAACTTTTTAAGGCAAGTATGAATCCTCGTTCGTTTCAGAGGGGTGCTCAGGCCTCTAATATTCCATGAAATCACAGGAATCTCCGTCATGGGCATGCAGTCAGTAACAAAGGAAAGCACATAACTCTCAAAATCGTATAGTAGGCATTATAACTGTGCAGAGCAGTGTGCAACTTGAGCAGATAACGTTCTGGCTGAGTACATTTGTAGAAGCCCTCCATATATTGCTCAGCCATGGGCAGTGGGCCATAAACCAGATTATCAACCAATGCGGCACAACGGTGCCAACTCTTGTATCCAGGCCTATAATAAGGCTCAAATAATCCAGGTAACTATCAAAACTGTAAGTAGGAAAAAAAAGAACAAAAAGTTCCCATCTGCTAACAGCACAGATCAGAAGGCATTGAAGCAACAGAAAATTAAGCAGTTGATCTGCCATCTCATCGTAAAGTCGAATTGTGTTCCTAGCTCTTGTGGAAATACTTGGAAAGTGAGTAAATAGGCCAGGAAAACTCTCTAGATGACTGTAAACCAGTTAAGCATGGCACTGAGGGATTTCATACTGATCATTCGCCAGCCTCGCCAGCTTGGCGGTTTCACAGAGCTTGCTCGTTGCGATCCAACCACGCAAAGGCCTCCCTGGCCGATTCGAAAAACTGTGCCTGCCCGCTGGCTGTAACATGCAGTTTTGCAGGATATAACATGGCATAGGTAAGTTGCAAATTAAGCAGGCATTTCTTGAGCTCCACGGCTTCTCTGCACTTCTGCAGAGAAATCAGGATAAATATATGGAATAACAATCAGCGCAACCACCTTAACCCTCACCCAAATTGCAAGCTGTACACTACAGGTAATCACAATAAAAACCTGAAAAATGACATAAAACAAAATAAGTGCAGCGCATTGATATTTAAGACAATAGATGAAAAAAAAGTCCCCAAGAATTCAATTCAAGCAGATGAAATCTGTCAGATCAGATCTTTATGTCACTGGTCAAAGGAGATACAATCCCAGTGTGATATAGTCGCTTACCAGATGCTGTGGACCCCTGCACAGCAGAGGTCAAACTCACGTGTTTCCCCTCAGGGATGTTGGTGTCCTGGAAGCTGTCACTGGAGCCGAATCCTGATGTCCACACACAGGCACGAGTCTCCACAGGAAAGGGCCCCCAAGCACTATAAGAATCTGGAGCGGGATATCCTCACAAGTATCTCCCCGGTATCCACCAATGAAAGACAGAGAGAAAAGGTTCTCTAAGAGTAGTCCGTTTATTCAGCTTAAAAATGTGGTAACAACCACAAATGAGAAGGCGCTCACAGGCGCTAAACATCAATTTCACAGTGTACAGTCGGGCTGCGGTGCACGAGCAGACCCGACAAACAGGCGGAGGCAGCGGGTGACGTCCGTGGTTAGGCTCCTCCCCCCGTATGCGGCGTTACGTCCTCTAGGACTTCGTCAGCGAGGGGTGGAGCCTGACGTACACCCTTTGCATTTATGTGTTACGTTTACGGTGTCCTCACAGGGTCACAGGTACCAGGAAGCAGAAAAGCTTCCTTAGCAACTGTGCCCTAGATACAGCGCGTCTATTGGGGGACAGCAACGTTACATAGATAAATCTATGCTATAAGACAAGATTAAAATTGATCGCTGGATGGAGATACCCGATGCTTTATATTCTAAAATAAGCAAACGGCCCTTAAAAGTAATATATGATATAAAGACATGATAAAGCATCTTATATATCCTCATACAAAGAGCAGGGCGGACATCATCCAATACTAAAATACTCTAAAGAAGTCTCCCGCTGTCTCCTCTGTTTACATAAATCATCCTTAATAAAAAATACTCTAAAACCAATAAGAAAAGGGGGCACATAACACTTAAAGTTACAGCGTATAGAATAATGATGCAGTAAAAAATCACACTATGTATAAAAATGACAAAACTCAAACACTATATTTTATAAAATGTAATACGACTATTTGTTGGAAATAAAACAATTAAGATCGAATTCCACATTCAATCCGTTAGGGAATAGTACCTGGGTCTCATGAATCCACATGGATTCCCGCTGGCTTAACTGTCTAATAGAGTTACCCCCCCGCCAATGTGGATTAACTCTTTCAATACCCCAAAATTTTAAGTGTCTAGGATTGCGGTCATGACATCTTCTAAAATGTTTGGAGACACTATGAGTAATGAGTCCTTTTTTAATGTTGTTCACATGCTCCGCGATGCGGACTCCCATAGGTCTGGAGGTCCTCCCTACGTATTGGAGCCCGCACTCGCATTCCAGCATGTAAACAACCCCCACCGTGTTACATGTGATGAATTGTTTGATATTGTATTGCTTATTGGTGGTAGACACTATAAACTCTTTCTTTCTTTTCATATTCCCCCTTGCATTGCTTACAGGCCGGACACCTACCACATGCGTAAAAACCTGTAAGCAAATTACAAATCCTATTTTCTTCCTTGAATGTTGGGGGATCCACAACACTGGGTGCCAAAATATTTCTTAGTGTTGTTGGTTTCCGATATACAAATTTTGGACGGGGAGGCAGTGCTGGGCCCAACACGTTGTCTCTTTTAAGAATTTCCCAGTGTTTAGAAATTATTCTCTCGAACTTTTTATATTGGATGTTATAATCCAGGATAATTTTATACTCAAAATTATCGTGAGATGAGTTGGAGTCAATAGGTTTTTGAGCAATAAGAGAAGTGCGTTGTAAACCACCCACAGTAGCCAGATCACTTCTAATCTGCTCCTCCTTATAACCCTTCTGCAAAAAGCGGTTCGCTAGAATCTCAGCTTGGGTAAAATAGTCGGAGTCAAGAGTACAGTTTCTCCTCAACCGGATAAACTGTCCTGTGGGGATATTATACAGCCAGGAATGGTGGTGACAGCTGTCCAGCGGTATAAAACCATTCCTGTCCGTAGGTTTAAAAAAGTTTTTTGTGGCATACTTGTCCCCCTGCTTAAATATTTCAAGATCTAGGAAAGAAATACACGTGGAATCTGCATTCCAGGACAGGTGGATCCCCTTATTATTGCCGTTGAGTTTGGACATGAACATTTGCAGGCTTATGAGATCTCCCTCCCAGATCATAATCAGATCGTCAATGTATCTTTGGTAGCAGACCAGCTGAGCCGGTCTACTACCAAAGACCACCTCCTCCTCCCATAGTGCCATGAAGATATTGGCAACGCTGGGCGCAAACCGAGCCCCCATTGCGACTCCAAGCGTTTGGAGAAAGAATCTCCCACCATACCAGAAATAATTTCTGGATAGGCAGAAATCCAGAGCCCTCAATATAAAATCTTTTACAGGGAGGGGGAGACTAGAACCATTAAGAGCCCATTGTACAGACGCAAGGGCATCCCTATGGCCTATAATGGTGTAGAGAGAGCTTACGTCCGCAGTAACTAAAAGACTATTTTCTTTACATATAACATTATCCAGAATCTGAATAATGTGTTTAGTGTCTTTCAGATATGCTTTGGTATTGGACACTAAGGGTTTTAAAAAATAATCTATATATTGACCCAGGCGAGCAGTAACCGAGTCTATACCGTTAACGATAGGACGGCCTGGGGGGGACCTGGCATCCTTATGAATTTTGGGCAAAAAATAGATTATGGGTCTTCTGAAAGCACTGGGATTAAGATAAGAGGCCTCTTTTTTGTTCAATACTCCCTGTGCTTTGCCTGATGTGACAAGCTGGTTTAGTTCTTCCTTGAATTTAAATACTGGGTCATTATTTAATAATTGATAAGTTTTGTTGTCAGATAAAAGTCGCTCCATTTCCGATTTGTAATATGATTTACTCATAACGACGACCCCTCCCCCTTTGTCCGCGGGGCGGATGACAACGTCTTTATTTTTTTCCAATGTACTAATACCCCTTTTAAGATACGCAGGGTCACCTATCCTTTTGACCTTCATCTCCTGCAGATCACTGCTAACCATATTCCTAAAGACTTCAATGTGACGATGGTCATTTTTAGGTGGATTGAAAATGGATATATTCCTAACTCGCTGGTACCTTGTACCCGCTAGAGTGGCAAAATATTCACCTAATACCTCAGCTCTTTGTTTTCGAGGATGCCCAGAAATAGGCACATATTTACACATATGGTGGACGTGCCCAGTAATCCAAACCTTCTGGAAGGAAGTCTTCGTGATTGCATCTAAAATATTTAAAAAAATAATACAACCAGATCCATATTTAACTTTACTTAATCTAAAACCGGAATGGTTAACACTCTCTCAATTCAAACTAATGATCCAACTAATAACGGCTGCAAAACAAACAGTGGCCAAGGCATGGAAATCTCCTACATTGGTACTAGCAGAAACAATTCACAGAATGAATAATACAATGTCCCATGCTAAGATGGTAGCCATCGATCAAAATCAAATTCCAAAATTTGAAAAACTTTGGCATCCTTGGATAAAACAACAGTTCCTGTCAAACTTCAATGACTCTGTCCTGTTGCCATGGTAACAGATTAAATGACTTACAGAGACACCCATTCTAAGGCTTCAAAGAGAACTAAAAAGAATAATAAACTGACGAGCGGGACAACCTTGTGGACCATACCTCTACCTTTCAACCCTTTTTCTTCTTTCTCTTTCCTTTTCTCCACCTTACGATTAAAGCTCATTATCAGAATTTATTTGACCTATATACACTCTACTTGTAAACAATATGTATAGTAGGTATAAATCATTTAAATACCTACAAAAGTAACTAAGGAAATTATATATATCTTTAATTTAGGTTTACGTGAACCCAATGTTTAATATTTGAAATTTCATGATATTTACCTATATAAACCCTACTGTAAAACAATGAGCTTACTTTATAGATCCTTGTAAACTTACTTTATGTATCTTTATAACATTGTATACTCAATAAACTTCTTTTGACAAGGAAAATGGATTTATTAGCCAGGCCTGAATGGCCACCTGTGGGGGCAGTGTTACATATCTGACTGGATTTCTCCCCTGGTTTAGATAAAAAGTATCTTTTAATATTGAGTGTCCTAATGAACTTTTGGAGGCTGATGTATGTCTGAAATTTATTAAAATTTTTTACAGGGGCAAACTTGAGACCTTTATCTAAAACCTTCAGTTCATCCTCTGACAAGACTGTACCGCTAATATTATAGATCCCTGTCCCTAGTGTGATTTTTTTCTTTTGTAATTTTCTTCCGGCTCTTCGCCCTCTCTTTCCCTTCTTTTTCCTCCCCCATTGTTTCCACCCGGGGTGCCCTCCCATGGTATTGGCCATTGGGATTGGGGGTTCCCTAAAAAACCCTCTTCTGGTTGGTAATTATCATACCGCAATGGGTGGTTTACAACGCACTTCTCTTATTGCTCAAAAACCTATTGACTCCAACTCATCTCACGATAATTTTGAGTATAAAATTATCCTGGATTATAACATCCAATATAAAAAGTTCGAGAGAATAATTTCTAAACACTGGGAAATTCTTAAAAGAGACAACGTGTTGGGCCCAGCACTGCCTCCCCGTCCAAAATTTGTATATCGGAAACCAACAACACTAAGAAATATTTTGGCACCCAGTGTTGTGGATCCCCCAACATTCAAGGAAGAAAATAGGATTTGTAATTTGCTTACAGGTTTTTACGCATGTGGTAGGTGTCCGGCCTGTAAGCAATGCAAGGGGAATATGAAAAGAAAGAAAGAGTTTATAGTGTCTACCACCAATAAGCAATACAATATCAAACAATTCATCACATGTAACACGGTGGGGGTTGTTTACATGCTGGAATGCGAGTGCGGGCTCCAATACGTAGGGAGGACCTCCAGACCTATGGGAGTCCGCATCGCGGAGCATGTGAACAACATTAAAAAAGGACTCATTACTCATAGTGTCTCCAAACATTTTAGAAGATGTCATGACCGCAATCCTAGACACTTAAAATTTTGGGGTATTGAAAGAGTTAATCCACATTGGCGGGGGGGTAACTCTATTAGACAGTTAAGCCAGCGGGAATCCATGTGGATTCATGAGACCCAGGTACTATTCCCTAACGGATTGAATGTGGAATTCGATCTTAATTGTTTTATTTCCAACAAATAGTCGTATTACATTTTATAAAATATAGTGTTTGAGTTTTGTCATTTTTATACATAGTGTGATTTTTTACTGCATCATTATTCTATACGCTGTAACTTTAAGTGTTATGTGCCCCCTTTTCTTATTGGTTTTAGAGTATTTTTTATTAAGGATGATTTATGTAAACAGAGGAGACAGCGGGAGACTTCTTTAGAGTATTTTAGTATTGGATGATGTCCGCCCTGCTCTTTGTATGAGGATATATAAGATGCTTTATCATGTCTTTATATCATATATTACTTTTAAGGGCCGTTTGCTTATTTTAGAATATAAAGCATCGGGTATCTCCATCCAGCGATCAATTTTAATCTTGTCTTATAGCATAGATTTATCTATGTAACGTTGCTGTCCCCCAATGGACGCGCTGTATCTAGGGCACAGTTGCTAAGGAAGCTTTTCTGCTTCCTGGTACCTGTGACCCTGTGAGGACACCGTAAACGTAACACATAAATGCAAAGGGTGTACGTCAGGCTCCACCCCTCGCTGACGAAGTCCTAGAGGACGTAACGCCGCGTACGGGGGGAGGAGCCTAACCACGGACGTCACCCGCTGCCTCCGCCTGTTTGTCGGGTCTGCTCGTGCACCGCAGCCCGACTCTACACTGTGAAATTGATGTTTAGCGCCTGTGAGCGCCTTCTCATTTGTGGTTGTTACCACATTTTTAAGCTGAATAAACGGACTACTCTTAGAGAACCTTTTCTCTCTGTCTTTCATTGGTGGATACCGGGGAGATACTTGTGAGGATATCCCGCTCCAGATTCTTATAGTGCTTGGGGGCCCTTTCCTGTGGAGACTCGTGCCTGTGTGTGGACATCAGGATTCGGCTCCAGTGACAGCTTCCAGGACACCAACATCCCTGAGGGGAAACACGTGAGTTTGACCTCTGCTGTGCAGGGGTCCACAGCATCTGGTAAGCGAATATATCACACTGGGATTGTATCTCCTTTGACCAGTGACATAAAGATCTGATCTGACAGATTTCATCTGCTTGAATTGAATTCTTGGGGACTTTTTTTTCATCTATTGTCTTAAATATCAATGCGCTGCACTTATTTTGTTTTATGAGAAATCAGGATAGAAAGACACTGGTTGTTGAGTTGAGCATTGGAGGCGGCCGGGAAGGGCTGCGGGTTTGGTGGAGAGCGGAGACTGCGGGAGGAGAGGAGGAGGAGCACTTTAGCAGATTTGGACTGACCAAATCTCTTCCAGAAAGCAATGTCCACCCCCGATCCGCCTGTGGGGGGCACCCCTAGCTAGGCCTGTGCAGTCCCCCAGGCCAGGGCCTTCTCCTGGTGCTATGCTGGCCCCTAGCCTGGATCAGCGCACAGTATGATGAGACCAAGCCCTGGTCCTCCTATCCCTTCCCAGGGACCTAGCGGATATCCTGCAGAGAACATGCATCAGATGCACAAGCCGATGGAATCCATACATGAGAAGAACATGCCGGAAGACCCACGTTATAACCAGATGAAAGGGATGGCAATGAGGCCTGGTGGACTCTCTGGTATGGGACCCCCACTAAGTCCAATGGATCAGCATTCTCAAGGCTATCCGTCTCCGTTAGGCAGCTCAGAGCATGTCCCAAGCCCAGTGCCCTCCAATAGCCCACCACCTGGACCTCCAATCCCCTCTAGCTCAGGAGGAGTGACCATGGAGAACCCAGACCCTCAGCAACAGCAGCAGGCGAGCCGCAGTCTGACCCCCTTTAACCAGAATCAGTTGCATCAGTTACGAGCACAGATAATGGCGTACAAGATGCTGGCCAGGGGTCAACCATTACCTGACCACTTACAGATGGCTGTGCAGGGCAAAAGGCCCATGCCAGGCATGCAACAGATGCCAACACTACCTCAACCTGCAGCCTCTGGGACTGGCCCAGTACCTGCCTCGGGACCTGTGCCACCCTGCTACAACAGACCTCACGGAATGGCAGGACCTGCCATGCCCCCCCCCGGACCCTCTGGAGCTCCTCCTGGAATGCCAGGGCACCCCCTAAATCCTGGCCTGAAGGTAACATGGACTGCACTTGATAGGGGCATTTTGAAAGTCAAACCCAAGGCAGTGTAAAATAAGACCAATGCAGCTATGGATTTGTTAAAGAAATAGATAAATTCATAAGAAAAAAAAAAGACACTCTGGTGCCATTATATTGAATGGTAGCACGTTCCCTTGCACACCTCAAAATGGGGGGGGCGGGCCGGACCAGAGGGAGTGGTCGGCTTGGAGTGCGATGAGCTCTTTCAACAGTAAAAAAAAAAGGTGAGAAAGCCCCTTACCAAACACTTCTGTAAGCCATCTTTCTACAAAGGTGGTGGGATCTCTGCCCTCTGTTTTTTCCGGCAGCCCCACAATGCGGACGTTATTCTGTCACAGACTGTTCTTCATGTTTTCCGCCCTGTTGTTAGTGTATTGTGCCAGCTGTGAGCTGCCCAGCTCTCCCTAGCCATAGGTGGCAGCTTGTCTTCAATATCACTGACTCTACTCTCCACTGCAGTCGTCCTCTCCCGGATCTTTTGGAGGTCTTGGCGCAGCAGCGACATCTGTTCCTGCAGGCACCCAAATTGATCTTTTAGAGCCCTTTCACACTGCCAGTGCGGGGGCATTGGTAAATCGCCGCTAGTTTTAGCGGCGCTTTACCGTAGTTTTTGCAGAGCTTTTTGGGCGCTAGTGGGAAGCTTTTAACCCCCGCTAGCGGCCGAATAAAGGGTTAAAAGCGCGAGGCACCTTGCAGGTGCTTTGCCGCCGCTGCCCATTGATTTCCATGGGCAGGGGCGCGTGAGGAGCGGTGTATACACTGCTCCTAAAGTGCCTCAAAGAAGTTGCTAGCAGGACTTTTTTTGATGTGTGAAAGCACTCTGCCTTTGACACTGAGGTTGCAGATGAGACTTTTTTTGGGCGCTTTACAGGCGCTATTTTTAGCGCTAAAGTGCCTGCAAAATGCCTCCAGTGTGAAAGGGGTCTAAATGTGTTGACCGACGCTGTTCACATATGCACTGCACGCGGTATTCCTGCCAGAGTAGGCTGTTTCAGTTCATCCTGTACAGTGTCAGCAAGCAGGGGAATAGGAGAGGCTGTGTCATCAGCATCACCAGGGCTGCTAAACAGATCTTCTGCATCCTGTTCCCTCTCTGCTTGTGTATGCTGATCTGCAGTCCCAGCCTTCTCCATATCCTCCCTACGATCTGCCTCAGCATTCCCTGACAGTTTTTGTGTGTAATACAGCATGTTTCTCTGGTCCTTACCCTGTTTTTTCATTATAAGTGTTTCTTTCTAACTATAATAATAGTTATCACAATGTTATATTTATTTTGATTTTTAGAAATGGTATGGATTGATTGTTTTTATTTCTCTTTAGCAATATTACTCCTGAGGCACAGAACAGGATTTATATAGCCGTTGAACCAGCTCAACTTATCAAGGGTGACATCATGGTAAGTGACCTTGTGGGTTTTGATGAGAAAAGGTAACAGCAGTTTAATTTCTGTATATTTTTGTGTACATTAAAGCCCAACTATAGGATGTAAAATTAAGACCATGCACTGTAAGGGTTAAATGCTTGTTAATGCTAGGGAATAGAGGAAGAAGGGGTATTCCTTACTCTATTGTAGGCTCTGGCAGTTTCCTCCATTTCCTGTCACTCTGGGTTGTGGGTGGTTCCTCAGCTTTATCACATACAATGCAGGATTATTCATCCTACATTATATATGAGAAGGGGAGCCCATGACCGCTGGCCAAAGTGCCTTACAGAGAAGGCTGCGGGAGACCAGTTACACATATGGAGGGAGCATTTTAGAGTAAGGAATAAGGCTCCATTCACACTTGGTGTTTTCTTTAATCGTACATCACGGGACACAGAGCCATAGTAATTACTATGTGGTTATAGTCCACTTTCAGGTGCTGGACACTGACACACCCTAAACAGGAAGTTGCCTCCCTGTATAACCCCTCCCACTACTGGGAGTATCTCAGTTTTTTTCGCCAGTGTCTAAGGTGTTGGTCACGAGTGAAGATGTGCTGTGCTGCACTCCATTGGAGCAATCCTTGCTGGGGCAAGCTATGCAGCCGAACCCATTCAAAGTGTCTTTTAGAATTGAATGGTACCCGGGCCTTGTATCCGAAGAAACAAGGTTTTGCTTGTAATGCTTCTCTTTTTAGAGAGCTGGACCCCGGGATCCAGTACTTTTGGTATTAAGGCCATAAGGTTTTACTGGCGGGCGCTTTTTACAGGTCCAGGATTGTGGGTTCTCTGAGGGGCCCCGGTTCCTGAAGGTTTGCTAACAGAACCCACCATGAAGGGTGAAGATTGGGTCTGTTGGTTTTACCACAGAAAACCCTGTGGCGGAAAAGGTAAGTGGAGTTTTTCTAAGGAATTTTTAAAGTAAATGTTGTCATGCCTAAGTGTCATCTCTGGGGGCTGTATGGAGCACGTACCTTCTCGTGATTTGCTCAGAGATCACGCTGTGTCACAGAAGCAGCAGAATTTTTCCTCTGGCTAGCAGACAGACCTCCAGTAAGTTTGGAGGGTTTTGCTTCCACCAGACATCCCCATCTGAGCTGAACTCTTCCCCTCTTCAAGAGGCTGAGTATAAGGGAGAACTAAAAATGATTGGCAATGCTGTTTTTTTTCTCCGCCCCTACACGGCGGCGGCTTCCAGGTCTCCTCCACACCATCCCTCCCTCACTCAGCCGATCCCGTCGGATTTTATGATAATTAAAAAAAAAAAAAAAAGCGACTTTCATTGCATCCCAGTGTGGGTCAAAATGCGACAGGTTCTCTTCCATTACCCAGGAGCCTCAAACTGAGGAACTAGGGGCAGGAGAAGACAAATTCCCTCAGGGGACCGCTCTCTAGTAATATCTACTTTTTAAGGTGGAAAAATCTTAATTTTCAGTGTGTAGCTCTACTTTCCAGTCCAGCTACTGCACCTTGAGTGTTTACAAAGGTTCTGGCCCCTCTTCTAGCCAGATTAAGGGCCCAAGGTATAACGATCATGGTTTACCTAGTCGATCTGTTCTTGGTAGACCAGTCGGTAGCCCGCTTAGACCAAAGTATGGTCACCACATTCAACTACCTGGAATATCTAGGTCGGATTCTCAACCTAGGAGACATGTCCAAAAATCTACTAAGGGGAAAATCCTTCCTTCAGTTACCTGGGAAGTGGTAACAACATATGCCAACCTTTTTTGTTTAGGTTGGGGAACAGTCCTGTAAGAGGCAACTGTCCAAGAGTTGAAGAGTGGACCGGATCAGAAATAGACTTGCCTTTTACCATTTTAGAAATTCAGGCAGAGCTCTTGGTCCTGAGGGCCTGAACGGTCAGTTTACGTTATTATCCTGCCAGGGTTCAATCTGACAATGCCACAGCAATGGCCTATATTAATCACCAAGGGGGCACAAGAAGTTGTGCGGCCCAGAGAAAGGTGAATCATATCTTATCTTGGGCAGAAAACAATGTACTTTGCCTATCGGCAGTCTTATTCTAGGAATAGAAAATTGGCAGGCGGACTACTTGAGTCGCCAGCAATTGTTACCGGGAGAATGGTTTCTTCACCCCGATATCTTCCTGTCAATATGTCAAAGATGGGAGATCCCAGACATAGATCTGTTTGCATCCAGGTTCAACAAAGAAATCAACAACTTTGTGTCAAGAACAAAGGATCCGCTAGTATGCAGAACGGATGCCTTCCTATTCCTGTGGAATCGGTTCTCACTGATTTATGCATTCCCTCCTATTCTGCCTGCATCTACGACTTCTTCGCAGGATCAAGCAGGAAGGGAAGTCGTTGATTCTTGTGGCCCCCAGCGGGCCCAGGAAATCTTGGTATGCAGAGATCGTAAAGAGGGCAGTAGGGGACCCATGGACCCTACCATCGCGGCCAGACCTTCTCTCGCAAGGTCTGGTGTTCCATCCTACTTTAAAAACGCTAAATTTAATGGTCTGGCTATTGAGACCCACACTCTGAAGAAGCATGGGCTGTCAGGTTCTGTAGTTTCTACCTTGGTTAATGCAAGGGAGCCGGCCTCCATAATGATATATTATGGAGTCTGGGAAACATATGTCTCCTGGTATGAAACCAGGAGTTGCACCCCAGGAAATAATTCAAAGGTAGAATCCTTGACTTTCTGCAGATGGAGTGAGAAATAAGGCTGGCCTTGAGTGCTTTCTAAGGACAGGTCTTGGCCTTTTCGGTATTATTTCAACTACCACTTGCTTCACATTCTTTGGTTCGTAACTTTATTCAGGGGGTAACATGGCTTAATCTTCGGTTAGGTAACCCCTGAACCCTTGGGACTTGAATTTAGTTTTGTCGGCGTTACAAAACAGCCTTTTTTTGGGCCGATATGACATATTCCCTTGGTCCTTTTTTGACAAGGAAACTATTTTTTCTACTAACCATATCTGCTGCAAGAAGGGTATCAGAATTGTCTGCTCTTTCTTGTAAAGAGCCATATTTTTATTGTTCAAGGATAAGGTAGTATTACGTCCTCATCCTAACTTTTTACCGAAGGTAATATCAGGTTTTTATCTAAACCAGGATATTGTTCTACCTTCATTTTTCCAGAACCCTGTTCTATGGAAGAAAAATCGCTACATTCTCTTGATGTGGTGAGAGCAGTCAGTCTACTTAAAGGTGACTGCTTAGATTCAGAAAACGGATGTTTTGTTTGTGTTGCCTGCAGGTCCTAAAAGAAGACACGCAACATCGAAATATACTATTTCTAAATGGATTTGACAAGTAATCATTCTAGCTTATGGTTTAAAGAGGTAGTTCTACCCTCTCAAATCAAAGCGCACTCCTCTAGGGCTGTTAGTGCTTCATGGGCAGTGCATCACCAAGACTCCATGGCTCAATTCTGCAAGGCTGCAACTTGGTCTTCAATCGATACATTTACCAAATTCTATCAGGTGGATGTAAAAAAACACGAGGAATGTCGCCTTTGGACACAGTGTACTGCAGGCAGCAGTATAAATCCTCTGATCTCATGGTGCCCTACTTTGGTTGTGTCTCCCTCCCCTCAGTTTGCATTGCTCTGGGACATCCAACATATTAATTACTATGGCTCTGTGTCCCGTGATGTACAATTAAAGAAAATAGGATTTTTATAACAGCTTACCTGTAAAATCCTTTTGTTTTGAAGTACATCACGGGACACAGAGGTCCCGCCCCTCTTTCTAGTATATACGTGTATTACTTTGCTACAAAACTGAGATACTCCCAGTAGTGGGAGGGGTTATATAGTGAGGCAACTTCCTGTTTAGGGTGTGCCATTGTCCAGCACCCGAAGGTGGACTATAACCACATAGTAATTACTATGGCTCTGTGTCCAGTGATGTAATTCAAAAGAAAAGGATTTTACAGGTAAGCTGTTATAAAAATCCTATTTTTGGGATCTCGGGCAGAATCGCTGCGTTTCTGTCAGCGGTCTCAAAACATACTGCAATCACAAATTGCATGTTCAGGTGCCATTATTTTCAATGGCAGTGCAGTTTTGCCGCCATTTTAACACGATTTATCACGCTGCAGTCACGGCAGATTGCATCACTTGAAGCTTGTTGCCTAAAAGAAGATTGTTTCGGGCAACAAGCTCACGCGATCCAGTTTGCCACACAGTAAATCACAGCAAAACCATACCGCGTTTTACGTGCCATTAAAAATAATGGCACTTGAACCTGCATTTTGCGATTTGTAGTGAAACTACTAGGTAAACGTCGCACCTTATTACTCAACCTTAGACCTAAAGCATAACTAAACCCAAGTAAAAAATGGCTACATAGTTACAGTACATAGTTAGGTTAAGGTTGAGAAAAAAAGACACAAGTCCAGCTAGTTGAACCAATAGCAAAAAATAAATAAATAGAGAACCCTCATATACACAATTCTATTCCCACAGTTGATCCATAGGATGGCCAAAAAAAAAATCTTCCTGTAATATATTGTTGCTTATCATTCTATGGATCTTGCCAGAAATGTAGTTTCCTTGTCACTTTCTGTGAGCTGACCTTGAACCTCGGTTCACACTAGATGCGGTGCAAATTCACAGCAAATTCTGCACCGCATGAAAATCACAACCCATTCATGTGAACAGACTGCGGAGTGCATGTTAAGTTAATGACACCCCACAATCTGTTTGTAAAACGCAGTGCAATTCCATTCCGGGGCAGACAAAATAAGGGTCCTGCAGGAGTTTGGTGCGAATGCTGTGCGATTTGAGCCATACAAATCCATGGCTCAAAATGCATCCCAGAGACACCGCATGTAATTCACACAGGAATGTGCTGCGATTCCTGTGTAAATTACATGCGGTGTCCTGCACCACATGTGTGTGCGCACATGGGCTTAACCAAAAAAACTAATAATTTGTGTAAACTACTAATCTTAGCATCTCATATGTAGAATTCATATAAACAAAGACCGATATGTTTAAAGGAAAGCCTGGATGCCAACCATGATTTATTTCATAGATACATTGGAGAGGTGAGCATAGCCACTCAAGGACAGGAAGTGTTATTTGCAGGATCAGCAAGTGAAAATAAAATAATGGCTGGAAAAAGAATGCTAATGCAGCCACCACATGTAAGAACTGGTAAGATGCAGTATTTAAATTTTTGTTTTAGGTAACCTTTAATGAGCATGTAACCCTTGCAGTGTGGTGGGGCCCCAGTGCAAGGGTATTTCTTTTTGTTGGGCTTTTAATCTTTGTTCCTTTACATGATTCATATCATGTTTAAATTATCTAAGATTATACTGGCTATGAAAAAGTTAATTTTACCGAGTGCAGCCAAGGCCTGCATCCCTGCCCTATGGAAACAACTAGTCACTCCCCCCATTTCTCTGGCTGTCTAAACTCAATAACATTGAACGCATGGAATGCCTTACAACAACAGGGAGGAGAAATGTTGTGACACTTGGTATCCTTGGTTGATCTTTTCCTGCTCTGCCGCTTACCAGGAGCTGCTGTACCCTTCAGATACAGGTCGCCCACTGGGTAGTCATGGCCCTTCAAATGGTGCTGTCCAACACAGTTCTGCCTAGAAAGATTTATAGACCTGTGCCCGCTTACCTAGATGTGTATTGCTGGTTTTGCTTCCCTTCCCTCCTAGCTGACCCATGGGAGCCTTGGATGTTTTTGTAAGAGATAATTTCTGCCCTAAAGCGTTTGTTACTCCAACTCATATTCCGGATATGTGGCTGCTGTACCATGTACTTGTATGAGAAAGTATCCTGTTCTCTTTGTATGCTTCCTTTGTGTGAAATCCCTGGTGTTTCTGCCGGCCCCTCTGCTTACCTATTTAAAACTGACCACACTAAGCAGAAGAGCACACCATGGTCGGTTCTCTAGCTATGCTCTCCTCCAAAGATCAGACATTTCCTGACACGCCCCCGCTGCACAGCCATTCACTGGCAAGCTCAGTGAGCTGCTGCTTCTTCCCCCAACTCTTATGTAGCTGAGAACAGAGGGAATGTGATCATTTGTAAAAAAGGGGAAAAAGGTATTTTTTTTATATCTATACAAAAAATGTTTTGCCTTTCATTTCTATTTTCAACTGAATGGGTTGCTTTACAAGGTGATCGTTTACAATCACTTTAAGGGCAGGTTTGCGAGCCGAGTGCGTGCTCACTGTGTGTTCCCAGGTCAGGTTCTGGATCACGTGAAAACTGTCAGTCAATTACAGTGACTTTGCAGTAAATGGGGTTAAGGAAGAGGTATATCTATTGAGAATTAATTATATGGGACTCTTGAAAAAATGTAAATCTGCTTTGCTGATTTGTAGGAATTTAAGAACATTATAAAGACAGAGTGAAAAGTTTTGTGGGGTTACAACCTTGTTGTTGTCTTTGTCCTCGTTTGAAAGAATTCGCCTCACTTCCTGTCTGTCTGACTGATGTTAGACAAATCAGGAAGTGAGGAGAATCTCCTCAAAGTGGCAACATATAAAACAAAAATCAACCCAGTATTAACTTCTATTAGGTTTTAGTTGCTGTAGGGTTAATTTACTAAAACTGCAGAGTGCAAAATCTGGTGCAGCTGTGCATGGTAGTCAGTAAGCTTCTAACGTCAGCTTATTCAATTAAGCTTATACATGGGTCGAATTCTCAAACAAATATTCTTTAGAAAATCAGAAATTTTGTGCGTTTTGTGATCTGATGATGCTATCATTGATTTAGAAATTCGACCAACCAAGCCTTCAATTTCACCTCCTGTTGCTACAGAAAATAATTTTCTTTGCCAGGAATCTTCTTTTTGGGACTTTTTTCTTTTCTTTATGGGAATTTTTCTTTTCTTGTGCTCATGTGCATTTCTTTTTCGATTTATATCTCCCATCATTAGAAAATCGTTTTTAAAAAAAAAATTTCCAACATCACTCAAATTCAATGACTGCATGAAAAGCGCCCGTTGCTGCGGCCCACTAATGGTGCAAAATTTGAACGAAAATTCTTAGATAAGATTTTAAAAAAAAAAATTCTTTCAGAATTCGACCCATTTATGGCCAGCCTTAGACAAAACAAAAAAACAAAAAACTGGAAGCTGATTAGTTGCTATGCAGAGCTTCACCAGATTGTGCACTCTCCAGTTTTAGTAAATCTTTCCTCATAGGGGAGATTTCTCCATACTACTTGTTGAGCTAATAGACATCAGACAGAATAATAAGCGAAGGAAAATCTCAGCAGGAACACAGACAGAACCTAATGGAGTGACTGAAATAAAGTGCAGCGCTATAACCAGTGCATGTGAAACTCAATATTACAAAATAACATACTTTATATAACATTATGCAAATGAATTATAAACACCAGTGTGGCAGTGTATAAAATAAATGTAAAAAGTCCCATAAAAGTCCTCTGCCAAGTGTGAAAAGGAGGAATCCAAAGATAGCGGTTGTGACATCCAGGAGAAATTCACACAGGAGGCTTATATTACCCTCTCCGATATTAAACTGAAGGGTCCTGTTCCATAGAACCTAATGGAGGTTATGAGCCCTCCCTTTCTCTTTAAATTAAGTAAAACAGTTTCATCTGTATCTGGGCTTTAAAGTTGTGAAAAGACAAAATAATGTTAACAAAATAGAATTTTTAACATTTTAGGACCATTCTCCAAAAGTGCAAACTCTTTCACTAAATTCATGAAAAAAAAGATTGACTGTCATTTTAAAATGTCTGAATTCAAAAACCAAATTGACATAAAGCATGGAGCTTGTTGCATAACTTCTTAGAGGCTGTTTGTGGCAATCACTGCAACTACTGGGATTATAAAGCAGTTGCAATAACTGTGACTATTGGGGTTATAGCATTTGACTAGGTCACAGAAAACATTATTAAAACTGGACAGTGCAAAATATGGTGCCGCTGTGCATGGTAGCCAATAAGCTTCTAACTTCAGCTTGTTAAATTAAGCTTTGAAAAAAAGCCAACCCCATAAATCAACCCCATTGTGTTGCAGCCAAATCCCTAGAGATTGTGTAGCAAATTCTCTGCTAATTGTAACTAAACCAGTTAACAGCAATTTCTCAGCTATATGGGCAGGGATGGTGGCAAGTGCTACAGCTTTCATAAACATGGTAAGAGGCATACTTAAAGACCGACCATGAGGAACAGTAGCTGGGTAAAGCTTATATACTGTAGAACATTTGATAAAGTGAGTGAAATCCTTGCTAAGAAGGTGCCTAATGGAACCAATAAGGTGCTTTTTTTAAATTTTTTAATTTTTATTTTAATATAATCTTTATTTTTGACACAGAATACAACATATCAAACGATGCCACACTGATGAGGGTTTGCATATAAGGAAGCAGAGATAAATGCTTTGGCATGTCTGAATACAAAAACATAAGATACAAAGGGGGATGGGGAGGGAAACTTGGGAAGGGGGGAAACACATGAAGCTACATTTCTAGGGGGATATCCCCTAGGTGACCCTGGGGAAAATGCGAGATCCATGCTATAGATCAACTCTAGAAATTCCGCGGCTTCCCCCCGTGAAGAAGCCGCGGAAGACCCCACCGGCTCCACCCCCGGAGGAGGGGGGCAACAAGGCCACCATCAAACCATCTAGGGGTACAGTTGCCCAGGCCCATCCCAGACCACCCAGGGCAGGAGCCCTGCTAATGCAATAGGATTATAGGTCAAGTACTTTACTTAGTGCAGTATACCATATATTACAAGAACGGGAACTGAAAGAAAAACACATCATATAGCATAAAAATAAAGGAATAAAGGAAAAAGCAAAAAAAAATAGTAGAATTATATAATTTAGCTTAGTGTAGTCTCCCACAAGAACCAGCTAACAGAAGAGGAAAACAAAAAAAACAAATCAGAACAGCAGGAAGGACTGTAAAGATTGGGTTCAGGCATAAGCATCACAGTTAGTAGGTACTCTCAGCGAGGGTTCTGCCAGCTCCAACAATGCAACCTCCAGGCTGGATGGCATTGGGTCCGGGTCAGCAGTGTACTTCTGCCAAGGTGTCCAGATATTGGTAAACCGCGTGTGTATGTCCTTACACGTTGCCACCCATTCCTCTGCCTCATTAATCTCATCCACTTTCTTGAGCCACTCAGCTGTAGTGGACACCTGTGGATGTTTCCAGTAGAGAGGTATACGTTGTTTATCTGCATTAAGGAGGTGCGGTAGCGCACTCCTCTTGTAGTGACTCAACGGGAGGGTAGGGATGTGCTGGAGAAAGTGAGCTGGAGAAAGCGGGATGTCGACCACGAGAGCATCTTTTATGTGAGTTTGAATGTCAAACCAGAATGAACGAATCACCTGACACTCCCACCAAAGCTGAAGGAGTGTGCTTCTCTGACCTGCATCCCCGCCAGCAACGGTTGACAGAGGGGTAGATACAGGAAAGGGCTGCAGGTAACTGGTACCAGCGTGCCAGCAGTTTTTTAGTCTCCTTTGCCTTGAAGTCTATAGAGCTAGTATGTGTGAGGTTAAGCATGTGTGTAGTTTGTTCCGCTGAGAATTCCAGCTCCAAGTCACGCTTCCACTCCCGGATAAAGGACGGCTTTGGCATGGTATGAGGGACAGGTTCCTTCTCAATGAACAGCCGTTCATATGGAGTAAGGGTAGTGAGCTACCTAAGAGAACTTACATGGGTCTCAAAAAAATGGTGCAACTGTTTATATCGCCACCAGTCCCATTGGGTAGCACCCAAATCTATCCCTGAGAGTTTCTAGGGGGATCAGCCTGCCATTCTCCAAGAACTTGCCACAACTAGGGTTGCTGTCAGTGACCCAGGACCCATGCGTTCCCCAGGAGGGAACTATAAGAAGCCTCCTAGTGGTGTCAGCGGGGACCCAGAGGGGACCAGGCAATACAGGGCGCGGTCCCAGACTCGTAAAACAGGAGTAGTCAGTGGGGAGACTGACTTTGAGAACCCTCTGTGTTCCCGGGACAACCAAGGGGCATACGATAGGTTGCGGCCTGCCAGACTCTTCTCCAAAGAGACCCACACTTTGGAACGGGTATGAAAGCACCAATTTAGGATACGTTGGAGTATTATGGCCCTATAGTAGCGGCGTATGTCAGAGAGGCTTAAACTCCCCATCCCTTTAGATCTCTGAAGTAGGGACATGGCCAACCGTGTTTTTTTTTTTTTTGTTCCGTACAAACCCGACCAGAAAACTTATTCCAATATATTTTGATTAATTTTCAAAGTTTTTCACAAACAACAACAAACTATACACAAACCAATACAGTCATCCTGAATACATATTGATAGCTGAGATGTTCATTAATTGTGTAGTTACTAGCTTATAGAATAAACACATCCCTCTAAAAAAAAAAAACCCTCTGTATTAAGGACAGAAAAAAAGGGGGGGGGGGGGGGGATTTAAGAAAAAAAAAAAAACGGGGGGAGAACATATATAATGGTGTCACTTTCTTACAATTACAGGTTCTTTCTTCAACTTTTTACAGATTTGAAACAAAGATAGAATATGTATTTTCCAAAAAACAGTCTTAGGAGTTAAAAAAAATTCCAAGAACTTTGATGAATCTTTAAATGTTATCCAGGTCTGCCACACCCCATTAACCTTCTGTATAATATCATTATTTTCAGCTACCAATATCTCCAAATGCATAATACCATTAAGAGTCTCAATCCACTCCGGAATTGAGGGAGCAGTAGAAGTTTTCCAGTATCTGGGTATCATTTGTCTAATAGCTGAGAGAATAAAACAAAGAAAAGAAGAGATTTTTTGGTTTTAGATAATGATCGAGGTAAAAAAGAAAAGAGAGCTACTTCAACCGAGTTGTTAATTGATTCACCCGTAGCACAATTGTATAAGCTAATTACTTGATCCCATAATTTGTAAATAGGGGGAGAAGCCCACCAAAGATGAGATGCCAGCATATATCTGATTGTGATGGAAAAATTTGATTTAAATTAACTGGAGTACCATACCATACCATCTAGATAGCAGTTTAAAATTGCGCTCTTGAGTATCACAAGCTATTGAAAGTTTATGGGTATTGATAAAAATTTGATCCCAATTTTCCGCTCGTATTAATCTATTTAGCTCCATCTCCCATTTGGCCGTATATGATGGTAAACCAGGTGAGTTAAAGATAGATAATAACATATATATCTTAGATATAGTATGTGTTGGTGGTTCCAGAGATATGCATAGCTGCTTAAAATTTGTAAGCGGTAGATGGATAGAGTGTTTCTGGGTTAAAGAGGAGTAAAAACTCCTCAATTGCAAACAAACCATATACCGTATGTACTCGAGTATAAGCCGACCCAAATATAAGCCGAGGCACCTAATTTTACCACAAAAAAACTGGGAAAACTTATTGACTCGAGTATAAGCCTAGGGTGAGAAATACGCAGCTACTGTAAGTGGAAAAGAGGGTCAACAATGCCCATTTGCATGCCTCACTGTGCCCATTTACAGCCATAGGTCCCCTGAACTTCAAACTCGGTAGTTAAGGGTTCCTAGATGCCCCCTAGCTGCAGCCAAAATTTGGGGTCTCTGGACCCAAGGGGTCCCGAAATGACATTGCTGCAGATGGACACAGTTGACCGACTTTGGGACTAGCACTACAACATATTCAAAGCTGGGGTTCCTAGCACCAAGTGGCCCCGAGATATGGGGCCCCAAAGTCGGTTCAGAAAATGTCATTTTCTGCTGCAGAAAAAGTGCTTGACATTTTCCGAACCGATTTTGGGACCCCATATCTCGGGGACACTTGGTGCTAGGAACCCCAGCTAGCTCCACTGGGCACACCAAATTTGGGGTTCCTATCACCAAAAGGCCCCGAGATACGGGGCCCCAAAATTGGTTCAGAAAATGTCAAGCACCTTTTCTGCAGCAGAGAATGACATTTTCTGAACCGAATTTGGGGCCCCATATCTTGAGGCCACTTGGTGCTAGGAACCCCAGCTAGCTCCACTGGGTTTGCACACCAAATTTGGGGTTCCTAGCACCAAGTGGTCCCGAGATACGGGGCCCCAAAATCGGTTCAGAAAATGTCAAGCACTTTTTCTGCAGCAGAGAATGACATTTTCCGAACCGAATTTGGGGCCCCATATCTCGGGGCCACTTGGTGCTAGGAACCCCAGCTAGCTCCACTGGGTTTGCACACCAAATTTCGGGTTCCTATCACCAAATGGCCCCGAGATACGGGGCCCCAAAATCGGTTTGGAAAATGTCATTCTTTGCACCAGAAAAGTGCTTGACTCAAGTATAAGCCAAGGGGGGCACTTTCAGCACAAAAAAATGTGCTGAAAGTGTTTTTTTAAATATTTTTTGGGATTATTTATTATATCAAAAAGTTTTAAAAAATGCGGGAGCAACATCGCACGACCGCGCAATTGTCAGTTAAAGCGACGCAGTGCCGAATCACAAAAAACGCACTGGTCAGGAAGGGTGTAAATTCTTCCGGGGCTGAAGTGGATACTCGAGTATGTACGGTACCTTTTTTTGATCATGTAGAGCTTGAAAATGTACAAATGGCATAAAGATATCTTCCAAAATCATATGCCTAATCTGAGGCCAATAGAATTTGTCCCAGGTTAGAATAGCATTTGAATGCACACCGATAGATAGAGAAGGATTGTCTTTTAAAGAAGTGAGTGGAGCTGGGATAGTAGACAGAGGGAATAATTTTAAATAATGATGCCAGCTCTCCAAAAGCGTATAAGTAAGCCAAGGCCAAGAAGACCGCAATCCTATATCTTTGAAACAGAACCACAAGGCAGCTTTAGGATTCAGTGGGGAAGAGCCAATTTCCAATTGAACCCATTGTTTATCGTCGGGGTGATGGAACCAATCTAGAATATGAGAAAATATAGCTGCTTTATAATAAAACTCAAAATCTGGCAAAGCTGCTCCTCCACGATTTTTGGATCGACAAAGTGTTTTCCAGTTAATTCGAGGTTTGATAGTTTTCCAAACAAATTGTGATAGAAAACTGTTCAATTTTTTAAAAAATGTTTTAGGTAATTTAATAGGTAAGGTTTGGAATAAAAATAGATACTTTGGGAGAGTATCCATCTTAATAGAATTAATACGGCCAAACCATGGTAAAGAAAGCTTCGACCATGATAACAATTCGGTTTGTGTTCGTAATAGAAGTGGGAGAAAATTTAGCTCGTAAACCAGAGTAAGATCTGTTGGAATTTTAACTCCTAAATATTCCACTGATACTTCTTGCCAATGAAAAGGAAATAACGCTACCAATGAAGAAACCTCGTCTCTAGGTAATGAGATATTTAATAAGTCAGATTTCATTAGAAAACTCTGAAATTGGGTGAAGAAGCTTTTAGGGAGGGAGACAGGTAGCATCTGCATAAGGAATAATACCCTAGGGAGGATATTCATTTTAACTATATTAACCCAACCTAGCCAGATGAAGGTTATCTTTGTCCAGCTTTGCAAATCCCTACGCACCATGCCCAATAGTGGAGGATAGTCGGCAGAGTACAACGTTTCAAAACGGTCAGTGAGTTGAATCCCGAGATATTTAATGGAGGATGTAGCCCAAGTAAACAGGAAGACTTCCCTTAAGGTGGTAGCTAGCATTGTAGATAAGGTAATAGGCAAAACCTCAGACTTAGCGTAGTTGATTTTAAAGTTTAATAGTTGCCCAAAAAGTTGAAGTTCCTGCATAAGGTGAGGCAGCGAGACAATTCGTAAGGTGGAAGAGAACGTCATCAGCATAAGCTGAGAGTTTGTGCTCAGTAGACCCCACTGTTATCCCCCTTATGTCGCCACTTGCCCTAAATGTTTAAAGAAATGGTTCCAGAACCAGGGCAAAAAGAAGGGGAGAGAGGAGGCATCCTTGTCTCGTGCCATTCCATATTGGGAACCTAAGGGAGAAGAGGCTGTTTACCCGAACCATCACACTTGGAGTCGTATAGAGGGCCATAATCCACTCTAGCATGTGAGGCCCTAAGCCCAGGGCCTCCAAGGCCGCTCTGAGGTACGACCAGTCAACCCGGTCAAATGCCTTTTCGGCATCGGTAGACAGAATGAGGTAGGGTATGGAGTCCTGGCGAGTTCGTACCCAATAGATAAGCTGCGTGGCCCGGATGGAGTTATCCCTAGCTTCCTGACCTGATATAACTGCCATCTGATCAGGATGTATAATAGACGGTAAAGGGTTTTTTTAAACGGTTTGCCAATATTTTTGCACACTTTTTTACATCTACATTGAGTAGTGATATCGGATAACTTTGGGGGAGGGCAGGATCTTTACCTTCTTTTGGAAGCATTGTGCTATGAGCCAACGGGGCTTCGGGTGGGATTGGGCTACTATTGGCGAATGAGTTGAAATACCTACATAGGTGATTTAGCAGTAGAGGGAAAAATTTGGCGTAGTACGCTTTGGTATATCCATCCAGACCAGGGCTTTTCCCATTGGGCAAAGATTTTACTGTTGCAGAAATTTCCTGAGTGGAAATAGGAGATTCAAGATCTGGTTGTTGTTCCGACGTCAGAGAAGGGAGACCCGTAGACGCGAGGTATTAGCGGATGGCGCACAACTAGAAGTTTTCTCTGCCAGGGGGTCGTTCTTATCTAAATTATATAATTCCATATAATAGTCCTGAAATAATGAAACCATCTGGGTCGCCTCACCACCAGGGGATTTGAGTTTATGTATGTGGGTAGCCACTAATCTCTTCCGAAGTGCCCTGGCAAGCATTTTGCCACACTTGCTGCCATGCTCATAGTATTTGTGAGACAGATGGCGTAGTTGCCTATGGACAAAATGCACGAGAACAACTCCCTGAGGTCAGCCAAACGCCTAAGGGCTTCAGCATCCCCCTGGTGTTTATGCTTGAGCTCTGTCTGTTGTAAGGCGGTCAGTACTCTCTGAAAGTCAATCTGCCTTTTTTTTTAAGTTTAGATCCTAACCAAATCAGCTCACCCCTAAGCACCGCTTTATGGCCCTCCCATACTACTCCCTCCGATAATTCATTGGACACATTTTCCGAAAAATAGTGCGAGATGGCATCAGACACCTTGGATACCACCAAGGCATCATCTAGCAAGTTCTCATTCAGTCTCGAAGACCACGCCCTAGGGGACCCATCAGGAATTTGTATTGTAGCTAGGATACGTAGCTAGGATAGGTGCGTGGTCAGAGATAGTGATGCTCCCTATCTCAGCCGATAGCAACAACTCCAGGGTGTCATGATCCACACACAAAAGGTCTATGCGGGTATAAACCTCATGCACCCTGGAGTAGTAGCTATAGTCCCTGTCTGGAGTCTTTAACGCTCTTCAGGTGTCAATAAGGAAGTTGTTCTGCAGCGATTGAGTGTACTCGGTAGCCATGAGAGGAAGAAGGGGGTTCTGGGCTGACATTGAAATCCCCCCCCCCAAGAATCAGGAGGCCCTCAGGGAAGTCTGCCAACTTCTCCAAAACTGTATCTAGAAAGGAAAGTTGTTGAGCATTGGGCGCGTAGAGGGTCGCAAAGGTCAATTTCTGGCCGGCTATGACCTCTTTCGCAAAGACATAGCGGCCTTGAGGGTCTAGGCAGCTTTCCGAGAGTTGGAACGGGCATGATTTATGGAATGCAATTGCTGTACCGTGAGATTTAGCAACCGGGGAGTTACTAAAGAACCATTGGTTGCAGAGGTGTGTGGGCATCTTGGGGAGGGACTGTTGCCTAAAGTGTGTCTCCTGTAAAAATACTATCTGGGCCCCTAACCTAAACGTTTAAGTTCTAACCATAGCTTGGTGCGTTTGTGTGGAGAGCGGAGACCCCTCACATTATAAAACAGTACCTTAAGTGATGCCATACCAGAAGCCAGGGATGAGCAAGCTGTCTGTCTTACATAGTGGTAGCAGAGTTTCTGTAAGTAGTTTTCAGGTTTCTCTTCAGTTAGCATACTCTTTATAATTGCAGTGATTGCTGATGAATCGCATTCAGACAAGCAGAAAAGTCACTAACAAAGTCTATAGAAGAGAGTTGTTATGATTATTGTACAGGACGCGTGGCTGGGTCCTGGAAGGACCCTATATTTCCCCTCTGTTTGGACTGTGGTCCCTTTAAGGGAAAGAAAGGGTTAACTCACCTGTCAGAGGAAGTGGGTTTAAAACAAGACTTGAGGTTGTAGGTGGGTGTGGAGGAGTATAGTGGAGACTGTGGATGGTGAATGGTGGACAGTGAATAGCTGTGAAAGTGCACAGCAGTGCCCTGCCTGGAAACCTACTAGCAGGGAAAGTTACCTGCAATACAAATTGCAACAGCAGTTCTGAGCTCTGCAAGTCGGTGAGACTGATATTTCTTTCTGTTGTTTTTGCTGCTGTGAAGCTGTTTAAATTTAATAAACCTCCTTTTGATTGAAAAGTCTGTGTCCTGCGATCTAGCTGGTTCCCCAAACTTTACACTATTTTCAAATAAACTGTGATGAAAAAGCCAGGTGGCATCTTCTGTTCTACCATGAAACACAATTATCTAAATAAACTTCATTATAGGACACATCTGGATATAATCAATCTAATGAATGATAAACATCCCAAAAGAAATGTTTATGGCATCCGTTGATCTAGAAGGGTATGTTTATACACCGTTTAGAACAATTCTTCCAAAACTTTTCAAGCAAAAGGCCAATTCACTCTCAACCAGTTTCAGTATCATTAAACAAAAAATAATCCAAAACTTTGGGGATGAGTGGGAGTAATAAATGCCCCATCGTTGGTGCTTAGTAGGAGGAACATAGCCCCATCTTTGGTTTTTATTACCTTACAGACTTCATGTCTTGTGCTGTTCTTTATGATAACACCATGGGCAGGAATATACAGAGACCACCGGGCAAGCAAAAAACTTAGTTCTTCCTTTTGGCACAGGACTTACCTGGTCCTTTCCAAAACCCTTTTGACAAGTGGAGCCCTCACTCCTAAGAGTGTGGGATGTCTTTTACAATATACCTTTCTCTGGGTCACAGATGTCTAAGACGTTTGGGTTAAACCTGTTTCAAAGTGGTGCAAAATAGAGTTAAAAACTTTACCCCCTCATAAAAATTTGCAGGCTGCCCTGAACCATCTCTTGTTTGAGGGACTAGTCGTTCCGGTACTTAAACCGCCTTGTATGCAGCCCAATCTTGCTGGAGTTGGAGAATTTATCACATCATGACCAGTGATGTCTGGTGGTTGCTCAGCATGAAGTTTGGATCTCTCACTGCAGGCTGACAGGCTGCAGGAAGGCATACAACACAGCTCCACACTAGGCTGAGCTGCACATAGGAGCTTGTTGTTACTGCCAACATACAAAGCGCTTTCTTGTATGAAACATGTGAGTGCAACCATTGTTAATTTTAATGTGCTTCCTTATTTTTTGGGCACAAAAAAAACAAACAAAAAACTTACCTTTCTTCCTAAGGTGATATATTATTTCTCCCTAAAGGCTAAGTTCACCTTTTCTTTTTTTTTTCTAAAATCTAGTTCCCCTATGTACCAATATACTATTTAATGTACCAAATAAAAGCTTTATGCCACAAAGGCTTTACAGCCCCTGCTTTGTTCATAGAAAACGTAATGATTTCCTGGTATGTAGCTTTGGGACGTGAGAGCCATTAAGACACAGGAAGCAGTTTACCAGCTGACTACATTAGCACACACACCTTGCACACATCCCTAGTGTCTCTCCAGATGAACCCGGGCCACATGCCGGCCACGGGTGGGACACCCCTGATGCAGTGCAAGGGCCTGCCTGATTGGATACAGAGTGAATGGATAGATAGGTGGGTCCTCCTCTTATTCCATAATTTTGGTAAAGCTAAAGGAAATTGTACAGAGCTTGTACTATCAGATTTGTATAGTGTATGATCAACTTTATACACCAAAATGAGCTAGTTGCTTTCAGTGCCATTGATTGTTAATGGCACCCCAAACGTGGAAGCAAACACACATTGTGCCACATGAAAAAAAACAAGCGTCAAATGCAGCAAAACACACAGTAAAAAATTTCCACACCGCAACACGCCAAAATCTCCCATGAGCCACTTTGCTGCATCTAGGGCAGCCCCTTGAAATCAGTGAGCTCTGCTATGCATGTTGTGGGAAAAACTAGCCAAAAAACACCTGGTCCCACTATGTTAGGTGTGAATGGGGCCTGAAAGTGAAATTGGTGTGTTTACACAAAAACAATGAGGCTCCATTAACTTCTGCACGTTTCTGAACAAAAAATGCGCACTTTGCCACACATTTTAAAAATGTGCTGCAAATGCCATGGCTCTTGCCTTATCATTTAATGTTAATGGCACCCCAAGCATGGATATCAGGCACATTTTTGCCATGTATTTTCTCACACGAGAAACGTGCTGCAAATGCACCAAAAAGCGAGGTAAAGAAATGCACCATGCTCCACTCGAAAAAGAGTTCTGGAGCTTCTTTGGAGCATTTTGTTATGCATAGGGCAGTCAATTCAAGTGAATAGGCTGCCCTATGCGTGATGAACACAGCAGTTTGGAGTACAGGACCCATGCTGGATATTTATAGACCCTGGGTTATAGGCTGCCACAGGTGATTGAACACTGGCTAAGTTTTGCTGAACTCACCCCCTGGGCCTACGCCTATAACTCTACTCCACTCTCCAAAGCTTCAATTACATAGTGTGTGCTGCTAATTTTTTTTTTTTTTTTTAATGCTGCTATCTACAGCAGATTTGTCACGGACACGAAAAGCGGTTGGTCTGCCAGGAAACATCCTCCCACTCACATCATGCTTTGGTTTTTTGCTTGTGTCCTAGGAGAATGAACATCTTCTCTGCTTAGAAAAAAACAAACCCTTTTCAGTAGACTTTTTTCTGTTTTTCTCAAGGTCTTTCTTTTTCATACATCATGGGGCACAGAGTTAGGCTAATATTCATCACCTACTGGGTTATACGCAATCTCTAGGTGAATGGACACTGGTAGACAAAGTCTTAGACAGGAAGTGATCCCCTATATAACTCCTCCCATACAGGAAGTACTTCCGTTTTTTTACCAGTGTCTGCAAGTTGGATGGGTATGTTTGTTTGAGTTCTCTGAGCTCCAGGTGTCTAGTCCCACTAACAGTTCTTAAATGAATCAAGGGATTGACCAATTGGATCCATTTGACACAGGCTCTATATGCTTATATAAATGGTACCCGAGCCTTGCAAAGAAGACACAAGATCCTGATAGATTTTGCCTGTAATGCGAACTTCGGGCACTGGACCCTGCAAAGTGTAATCCTGGAGACCACAGAGCTAAGGCATTCCTGCAGGGTGCTATACAGGTCCAAGGGAGTGGACCCTAAACATGAAAAGGGTACCCAGTCCTTGAAGGCCCTCAAGTTACAGGAACTCACTGTAATGGGTGAAGATTGGGCTCTTAGTGTCTAAGCTGCCCTGTGCCTGGACGGTAAGTGAAACCCCCTTATTTATTGTGGAGTGTCCCAGTGATTGTAACAGTCAGTCAAGCTAGCTAGAGGCTGGACTTGTGTGCAGTGACCATACAGGGGAGTTTTGGGCCAGCTGTGGGTGTCTGTAAAGTGTACCTTTTTTTTGCTTGCGTCTGGCTGTTTTATACCATTTCGCCTTAGTTCACCATGGCGCACGTGCATTCACAAGAGCTCTGCTATGCTCAGCAGTTTGGCGGCCATGGCGAATGCAGCTTCACCATTGCATTGTGCACACTCGGAGCCACGCATGCGCCGTAGTCTAATCTGGGTGCACGGAGATTTGCGTCATATGCGAATACAGCCGCGCCTGTTTGCCGGGATCGCGCATGTGCGCACGCATGTGCAGAATGTCCCGGCACACAGCCAGCTTATTTAAGCTGTGTATGCCAAGCATGCGGTGCTTCAGCAGCTTTGGGACACAGAGCAGGCTCTGAACCAGGCATTTGCAGCAGTTAATTTCTCCTTACCCGGGTCACGCGAGTCACCAGGTGGTGCTTGGCAGGCTAAGGTGCTTAGCAGGATTGTTGCACAGGGGCTTGGTGAGCCCTATTAAAGGGTCTTCCTTCTGAGGTGTGTTAATACTACACCCAGGTACTCCTTTTTGTGGCTTGTAAATGTCTTCAAAAGAGTAGCGGGACTAACACTATAGGGAAGGGCACACCTATGTTGCCAGTAGCTCCTGATGAACCTAGTCGTATTCCTAGTGTTGTATCCCCTGAAAGACCAGAGCCTTCTGGGCAATTTGAGCCGCTGCGCCTATCTTGTATGGTGCCTACAGTCAACGCTGCTGCTTTACCCTTTATCACAAGGATGAACTGTCCTTCATCGTGACAGATCCCCCTCCCCTGAGCCTCCTAGTTTGGAGCAGGAATGGGTTGAGGATGGGGAAGAGCTAAAAGTTCAGGATTCTGTGGAGGGCCTGACACATGAGTCTGCTTCTGAGCAATCTGGACAAGAAGATATCCAGTTGGTGTCTGCCTCTCAGTCACAGAGGCTTTTGATCCAGACTTTTACCAAGATGGTTCGTTCTGCCTTTAAGTTGCCTTTTGCTGAGGTTACTGAGCCCCCCTGGTCCTCTTTGGGGTCACTGAGTCCTCTTCAGGCCGCACTGGCTTTCCTCTTACACCTACTGTTGGAACGGGCGGTGTATGCTGTTTGGGAATATCATGACAGGATTTTTGTTCCTCCTAAGAGGTCTTCACTTTTATATCTCATGGATGAAAGGTTCATTAAGAAGTGGAGCATGCCAGCCGTAGATGCAGCAGTCTCTTCCTTAAACAAGAACTTAACTTGTGTGGTGGATAATGCACAGGGCTTGAAAGACCCTGTTGATAAGAAACTGGAGTCATTATTTAGGGCTTCCTTTTCTTTGGCCAGTTCAGCTATTTGGCCAGCTGTTGCAGCAATTGGTATCTGCCAGTTCGTAAAGGATCAGGTCAGATGGCCTGACAGGCCTAACCAGGAGGATGATCTTGCTGAAAATAAGGCAGATATTCCTCGAGCGCTGTGTTTTACCGTTGATGCCTTAAAGTCTTCAATACAGCAGGTTTCTCGTTTGGCTCTCTTGTCTGTACATATGCGCAGACTTTTGTGGCTTAAGAACTGGTCAGCCGAGCTTCCTTGTAAGAAGTTATTGACAGGTTTCCCCTTTCATGGGAAATGTTTGGTGATTTAAATATATCCAGAAGATTTCCGGAGGCAAGAGCTCTCTACTTCCAGTAAAGAGAAGCACCTGGCATCCACCGTTTAAAACCTCAGGGACTGCTTCCTCAGGTGTGTCAGCGCCAAGACAGTTCCGCCGCCAACAGGGCGCTAGAGCCAGGGACAAGTCGCAAGGCCAGGGCCAGAAAAATCCCTGGATCCAAAGCTCTTCTAAACCCAGCACCATGCCCTCCTTTTGAGGGGATGCCCACACTCTATCAGTTGGTGGGAAGGCTGCTGCACTTTGTGGACATTTGGAGAACAGTGGTTCAGGACGAGTGGGTCACCTTGACTATATCCCTTGGTTACAAGCTGGAGTTATGGAGGGTTCCCCCTCAGAGCTTTCTAAGATCCAGCGTTCCCGTGGTTCCTCCAAGAAGAAACTTATTGTTTCAGGCACTACATCATTTAGTGCATCAAGGAGTGATTGTGCAGGTTCCTCTACCTGTAAGGGGCTCCGGCTCCGACACAGATCTATTAGCTTTTACCGACACACCACCATCACTAGTGCATGAGGAAGAGATCCGGTAAGCCCCTGCCTAAAAAGCTGGCTCTATAAAGCGGTTCCTAGCCACGGAACCTGAGGAGGGGGAAGAAATGGACGGACTAGGCCACTCACCTCATGGCGTGCACTCTGGCGCATGCCCCGCCTCCTGCAACAGGCCTGAGCTTGGACGCTGTTCCCCTGATTCATCGGCCGGATTGGAAGGAGAGGAGAGCACACACAGGCACTCGGGGGTCGTGGCTTTGGTGAGTGACCTACCTACTAAGACTGACCTAGCGTCTATGCTACTGAGCCTTGAGCGGGTTATCAAGAAAGGTATCCGCGGTCCGCTCTGACCTCTCTCATGTGCTAGAGAGAATGGAGGAATCTGAGCAGCGTTTAGATCGCCACACGGCCGCCATTAGGACCCTACAGACGTCTACACGCCAACTTGCTATTGCTCACAGGATGGCCCTTTACAAAATAGAGGACCAGGAAAATCGAAACAGGCGTAATAACATCAGGATTAGGGGTCTCCCTGAGGCAACAAGGGATGATGATCATCTCCCCTCTATCCAAGGTATTTTTTTTTTTTTAAGTTTAACGTTTATTTTATTGAGAGATATCATATTACAAAGAATATCCATCACAATACAGTGCTCAGTACAAATCCTCAACTCCTAACATCCATTACTCTAAGGATACATAACGTAAAAAGAGAAATGAGCCGTTCAAAAATCAGCATCCGTGTTATATCTATTGCTTAATAGAGCATTATGAACTAGGGGCTGACCAGACACCCCTGATGGGATCACACTGTGTCCTGGTCTAGACCTTATATAGACTAAATAGAGATTGCCCTGTATAGAAGGGGTCATGTGCCCCCCCTCTGGAGCCACCGAATCGCAACGGAGAGACTGCACCACCCCCTAAGGGAGAACACTTTAGATTAATGAAAGAGTAACATATAAGAACTCATACAAAATCAGATAAGTGATGAACATTAACTTATAATGGCAAAAGAATGATAGCCATCTATTCTTTCAATATCAGGGAAATAAGAGAGATAGAAAAGGAGGAAAGGGATAGAAAAGAAAGGAGGAAAGAGATCGAAAGAAAGAAAGAAAGTCAACACTCAGCTCATGTAAGACTATCCAGGCTAGGAAATCCCAGGGACCAGGGATATACCTAAATGCCCAGCCCAGGGTTCCCATGTTGCTTCAAAGGCTTTGGTGTTGTCCAGAATTTTACTCACTAATCTCTCCTGGGACATTATCCACGAGATTTTTCTTTTAGCCGCTACATAGGAAATTTTTGGTGTCTTCCAGGCTTTGGCAATCGTAATTTTCGCTCCCATTAGCATGAAAGTAATCAAACGATGAGAAAAATTAGGAATCTTGGGGATTTGCTCGTTCAGTAGAGCAATTTGTGGAGTCTTCGGTATCGGTAGGTTTGTAACTTTGCGGATGAGATTAAAAATTTTATTCCAAAAACCTCTAATTCTCGGGCATTCCCACCAAATATGAAGCATGGAACCCTGAGCTTGGCATTCCCTAAAGCATAGAGGAGATGAGGAGGGGAACATCTTAGACAATCTTAACGGAACCAAATACCATCAAGTCATCACTTTCCAATTAGCTTCTATTAATGAAATGTTCAGGATACCTTTGTGAGCTCTTATTCCTCTTCTGTGCCATATCTCCAGGTTTCTTGTAAGTCCCTCTCCCAGGCTTCCATGTATGAGAATTTGGCGGTGGGTTCTAATAAGGAAGAGTAAATTATGGATATGCCCCATTTTTGCTCTGTACCCTGGCCGCACCAGCGTTCATAATTAGAGAAGACCAGGGGGTGGGTTTGTTTTTCCAAATTGCGTTAAGGAAGTGGGAAATTTGATAATACCTGAATTTTTCTGAGACCAGAATTTCCAGCTTTTCCATACAGAATTTCAGGGAGACAGGGCCCGAAGGAGTGAAATAATGTCCAATCCTGTACATCCCCTTATCCAACCACCATTGAAATGATTTGATATCCATACCCGGTCTAAAGAGGGGATTATGAAAGATGTGAGCCAGCGGTTGTATTTCAGATGTCAGAGAAGGTGAGTTTTTTATATCATTCCATAACCTCAGGGAATGCGAGAGAGCGGGGGGACATGATAGGAGGTCTAGTTTTGCGAGGAGACCATAGAAGGAAGTCTAACGTGTATGTGGGGACCGCCTATATATTGATCCAATCTGGGATTTTGCATCTAAAGTAGATCATTGAGAGTTGAGCTACTCTGGCTGCTTGATAATATTTAAAAAGGTCTGGAAGACCCAGTCCTCCTTTCGTTTTATGGCTGTATAGGACCTTTCTAGCTAGTCTATAGCCTCTTTTGCCCCAAATAAATTTGATTATTTTGCCTTGGAATGATTTTAAATGATCTTTCCTAATAGGAATTGGGAGGGAACGAAAAAGGTAGAGTAATCTGGGTTATAGGGTCATTTTGATGGAATTAATTTTACCTATCCATGAAATGTTGTGCAGGGACCAGATGTGAAGATCCTTCTCTAGTTTACGGTACATGGGGGGAAAATTTGCCTGATATAAGAGTTCAAATTTTGAGGTAAGATTTATCCCTAAATAACGATTTGAGGTGTCGCTCCACTTAAATTTGAAGGACTGTTTCAATCGATCAACTAGGGCTATGGGAAGAGAAACATTCAGAGCTTGTGATTTAGCCATGTTCACTTGTAGACCCGAGATATCACCAAAAGAGTTCAAGAGCTTGTTTATATTAGGTAATGATGTGATTGGAGAAGTAACGAAGAGCAGAATATCGTCTGCGAAGAGGGCACATTTATGGACTGATTGTCCACACCTAACCCCTTGAATGTTGACATCTGTTCTGATTGCTATGGCCAATGATTCAATCGCTATGGCGAAGATTATTGGAGAGAGAGGGCAACCCTGTCTGGTCCCTCTGGAGATCGGTATGGGATTGGAAACAAAGCCCTGCAGTTTGACCTTGGCCACCGGACTTGAATATAGGGATTGTAAGATCCCCATAAAATATTCCCCAAAACCCCATCTGCGGAGGGTAGAAAACAGGTATGACAACGATAGCGAGTCAAAAGCCTTCCATAAATCTAATGACAACAAAAGGCCCTCCTGCTGAGGGCTTCCATCCCAGGCAGACTGGAGGATTGAAACAATATCAGTCGCCCTCCTAATTTGGTCCGGGCCCTGTCCCCTGGGATGAAACCCACCTGGTCCTTATGAATGTATTGTCCTATAAAAGAGCTTAGTCTATTGGCTAAAATTTTGGTTAGGATTTTCAGATCATTGTTAATTAGGGAGATGGGTCTATAGTTTTCTACTAGGGATGGGTCCTTGTCAGGTTTGGGGATAACTGAGATGAAGGCTGAGTTTGCATGGGTTTCGATGGCTTCGCCTTTTCTTTTGGAATTGAAAAATTTATTGAGATGAGGAGCTAGAGTAACTGCAAATGTTTTGTAATAAATGTTGGAGAAACCATCTGGGCCTGGGGCGGAGTTAATTTTTAAATTTTTAATCACTTCTAGGGTTTCCTCTGTAGAGAAAGGTGCGTCGATCAAATCTGCATGACTTTTCTGAAGGCGAGGAATTTTTAGATCTGCCATGAATACCTCAATTCCGGATTACCCAATGTGATTTCCCTTTTTGTATAAGTTTGTATAAAAATCTTGGAATGATTGTAGAATACGTTGAGGGTTTAAAGTGGACGTGCCATCTTTCTGCCTGATCTTAGGTAGGGTGAAATTACGTGTTTTGGGGGAGAGTTTGGAGGCCAAAAGAGTGTTCATTTTATCCTTCTGCTGGTAAAATTTTGCACCGGTCCAACGCAGGGAAACCTCGGCTTTAACCGTGAGGGCTAAGTTCAGAGCCACCCTCGCGGCTTCTAGTTGTGCAGTATTGACCTTAGAGGGGTCTGATTTATGTTGCTTACATAAAGCCTCAAAGTTATTTTCAAGTTTAATAACATCAGAGGTTTTCTCTTTTTTGATTTGTGATGTCATTTGTATCAGTTTTCCCCTTATGGTAGCCTTATGGGCAGTCCAAACTGTTTCAGCCGAGGTTCCCTCTACGTCATTTAGTAGAAAGAACTCCTTCAGAGACTTCTCAATAATAGTGACCCTGGATAGGGTCTTTAAGGATGGATTCCCTATGTCTCCACTGGGGGGGGGGTTTGGATTGTAGCCCTTGTATCACTAGGATGACCATCGAGTGATCCGATAGGGAGGAGTCTTTGATGAGGGATTTCTTAACTAAAGGTATATGAAGAGCTGAAATGAAGATGTGGTCTATTCTGGAATAGGATTGATGGGGATTTGAAAAATGAGTGTAGTCCCTGCAGGGTCGGATTGGTTTCTCTCCAAATGTCAGCAAGACCTTGATTAAAGATCATTTTCGCAATTTTAGTACTAATTTTTTTGGGGCACGTGAGTTGAGATGAAAGAGGTTTAGATTTATCTAGGGATAAGTCGAATGCTATGTTGGAGTCCCCTCCTAATATCACTACTCCTCTAACAAGGGTTCTAACGTTTGGAACAGGAGGTGGAAAAATTGAGATTGACCTCTGTTGGGGGAGTAGTATGAGACCAGGGAGTACAGTTGATCATTTAGCATTCCTTTCACCAGGATAAATCTGCCCTCCGTGTCTTTGTAAACCTGTGTGGTCTTAAAGTGGCAAGATTTAGCAAACAAAATTGCCACCCCTTTTGTTTTGTCCTGAGCGTTTGCTAAGTGAAACAGGGTATAGTGAGCATGGAGGAAGGAAGGGTTATACTGTATTGGAAAATGTGTTTCCTGCAGAAACACCACATCCGTTTTCTGGGAGCGGTATTCCTGCAGGATCTTCCTTCTCTTGACCGCTGAGTTTAATCCCTGCACGTTATGGGAGACGCTTCTGAGCAACGGTGAGGTTACGGTATTAGAAGGCATGATCTGATGTAAAAAGAGATGTATCAATGTGTTTAACACTTACCCCAGGAAGACTAGATGTGATCAACCTTGACAGTGTTGCGTGATAAAACCTGGGACCTGGAGCCTCCGGACAAAAGAGGATCCACCGAGTGCTGGCAATCAAAAAGAAAAGGTTAGAGAAGAAAAAGGAAAATAAAGAAGAAAGGCAAGAAGGCCAATCATAGGCCTGTAACGAAGAAAGGGGGAGGAACCCCCTCCTACATTAGTGGGTAACAACTTTGAGCAGCCCTCTGAGAGGGCTGACTTCCCATCGCCCAAATACAGAAAAGCCATATTGGGGGGATGGGAGGGCGCGCATGACTGCTGCCCGAGCCACAGTCGATTAAGGACCTTGAAACTCGTTAAACCTAGCTTATATAAAAGATAATACTTGTATCAGAGTCCAACAGTATAAATGAAAAACTATAAATGGAACCGGTCCATCTGCACCTAACACACCTATTACTATGTAATTTATCCCAAAAAAAAAAAAAAAATTTGGGAGGGGAGGGAGATTAATAAAAAACAACAAAAAAAACATACAAAAAACAAAAAAAGCAGTCTGAAAGTCCAGGAGAAAGGGGAAATCCCCTCATGTGAGTTACATGGAGGAGGGTGCTAGACTAAGACTGCTTTCTGCAAATATAACATTCCATTAAGATATGTGTCCTCAGTAGAGAAGTCCTTGGACCTCCCGGTATCTGATGCCCAGGGTTGATGATGTCCTTATTGCTTAAACCAATAGGATCAGGTCCTGGTCCCTGTTGTGGAACGATCTCTTCTTCTTCAAGAGGGTCTTAAGAAATGAAGATAGTCCAGACCCTGCAGTGTGTGAGCTGAGGGTCCGTAACCGATTTGAATGCAAAAAAAAAAACTTCTGACAGAAGAGGTGAAATATTTAAATTCTAGTGGAGATACGAGACTACAAGGATTGATACGAGGGTCTCGTAGATGTCTCCTATCAGGGTCGCGCCCTGAGGAAAAAGAAAATATAGAAGAGCATAGGTGATCTTCTTCAGGTTGGCATTTGATCCTTCGCTCGCTTGTTCTTGGTCGACTTCCACAATGGAGAGAGGGGGCTGGCGGGTGATGATCTTTTGGATGAACTTGCCTGCAGGTTAGTTGTGTCCATGTCTGACTCCAGAGTGATGAGTTTGAGGGCAAGAAGAACTTGTTCTCCTTCTGTGAAGGTGGAGAAAGAGTGAGTTTTACCATTAAAGGTAAATTTAAGGGCAAAAGAGAAGGACCACCAAAATTTTATTTCTTTCTGGGAAAGAACGAGTAGTAATGGTTTTAATGCTCTGCGTCTTTGAATGGTCATCGGGGAAATGTCCGCAAAGATCTGAATGTCTTGACCTTGGAATGAGATGCGTGACTGTTTCCTGGATATCCGCATGATCTCTTCTTTCACACTGTAGTGGTGTGGTTTTACTACTATGTCCCTGGGGTTCCCGTCTCTCCTAGGGGGTCCCAGTGACCTATGTGCCCTGTCCAGTTCCAACTTGTGTGGCGATATTGCAGGGATTAGAGATTGTATAAGGTCCTGTATGGCTTTAGGTGCATCAGTAACTGATTCAGGGATACCTCTCACCCTAAAATTGTCTCTCCTGGAGCGATTTTCGAGGTCATCAATACGGTTTAACGCCACTTCCAAATGATCCTGTATTACTTGTATATGGTCTGTATTTTGATTAGCCCTGGAGACCGTTATGTCTAACTTGTGTTCTATGGCTTCTATTCTAGAGCCCAGGTTCTGGAAGTCTGCTCTTATATCTGTAGTGATCTTACTGGCTGTAATGGCAAGACCTCGCTCAAGCAGTTCGGAAAATTTAATGAATAAATCCCCTGCGTTTAGGGGAATGTCATGTATCTGAGCCAAACAAAAGAAAAAAAGGTTGGGACTTTAAATGAGGTGACAATAGATATGCACCTCCATCCCTGTGGCGTTGCCAAAAATAGAGAGAGGAGTTTGGGACTTTAAATGAGGTGTGTTTCCAAAAGTTGATACAATAGGCAAGACCTAGGTGTGAATGCATTGATCCATATACCAAAGGTGAATGCACATTCTATAAAATACTTTATTGAACATTGTTTTACAATTGTAACCATGTTGCAAAATATAAAGGAATCAAAATGTTACATTAAGATCATAGCTACAGCAAATTTGCAGCAATAAAAATACAATAATCACATCAATGGTAGGTACATAAAATTAGTCATTAATTGGTCGATCAATAGAGTTGTCGCACAGTATGCTCGACGCGTTTCGTGAACCATCACTCATCAGGAGCAAGCGACAACCATCCATCTATAGGTAACATATAAGTATGTATAAATACCACTGTATTCAAAATATTCATAAAATAAAAGTAATAATAAATTATAATATATATGTATAGCCAAAGTGCGAGCAAAGGTCGAAATTTGGTTGGAATTACTCACAAAAATACGCTACCCTCATGGGCACTAGGTGCAGACATCAAAGGCGCCATCCAAGAAATGGCTTCTATTCTAGAGCCCAGGTTCTGGAAGTCTGCTCTTATATCTGTAGTGATCTTACTGGCTGTAATGGCAAGACCTCGCTCAAGCAGTTCGGAAAATTTAATGAATAAATCCCCTGCGTTTAGGGGAATGTCATGTATCTGAGCCAAGGCCTGCTTCTGGTTACATGAGGGGGAATTATCAGCCCCTGGGCCTGGTGTATTGTTCATGGGAGACAGCATGTAATTTTCAAATGTGCGTTCACGCAGCGATACTGTTGATGCAGGCGAGGGGGTTGTGATGTTATGGCAGCCTAGATTCGCTTGGGGGGTGAAGGATAGAGTGGCTGGGTTTATCACTTGCCTGAGCTCCGAATGTCCCCCTGCTTGTGAGTCTTGTGGCTGAGACGCGGCCGCCATCTTGGAAGCGGCCTGTGTTCCTTCGGCCATGAATTGTGGCCCCAGGTTGCGGCGGACCGAGCTGCTGGTCATCCCAGTGTGCTAGGACTACTCCCCATGCTATCCCCGTTAAATGCGGGCTTCCTTCAGGTCCGGTTCCTGCGCTAGTGCGGCTTGTTGGCTCGGGCAGAGCGGAGCTCCTGGTTTACGCGGCCATGTTGGGAGACCCGGTCATGCGCACCCCCAAGGTATTTTTAATACCCTCCTGGGTCTAGCCGCAGACAATCTCCTGAAAATTGACAGAGTTCACAGGGCTCTCCGTCCCCGTAATCTCTCCTCAGACACCCCGCACGATGTTATCTGCAGAGTGCACCACTATCCTGAAAAGGAGCTGATTATGAAAAAGGCCAGGGAAGCCACATCACTGGACTTTGATGGAGAAACCCTCTCTTTCTATCCGGATTTGGCGAGAGAGACCCTTGAGTGGCGTAGGGCCCTACGTCCCCTCACAGAGAAGCTACGTGCTGCATCTGTCAACTACAGATGGGGCTTCCCAGCAGCCCTAATAGCAAGCAGAGACTGCAAAACGGCTGTCCTTTGGTTCCCAGAGGACCTGGAGAAATTTTGCATGGATCTGAACATATGCCGGCCGGAGCTTCCTGGTTGACAAGATGTCATCCCGCCTTTACCCGGTAAACTCTGAACCGAAATGGCAGAAGGTGGATCACAAACATCGCACCTCAGCTTCTGGATCATTGCACCAGCCAAGCTGAACATTCGACCTGCTACCTTAAGAAACGCACATCCATCACCGGACGGCGATGGGCCGTCTCTATTTGCAAGCATACCCTGACTTTCATAGTACTATACCAGTTCTTTTAGTCGGTCACATATACCTGACAGTTTCTATCTAAGTTTACCTACCATGGCCGTGCCCCCCCCCCGAACTGGGTGAAATTAGTGGACTATTTCCTGGGTCTCTCGCTCTTTATCAAGCGTTTCATACGTATGGTGGTCTGGTAACGATTTTATGTTTTTCTGTTTAGTGTTATTTTACTGAGTTTAATTTTATATTTTCATATAGGGTGTGGAAGCTGGGGCATCGGGACGCTGCCTATACTCCCCCTGGAGCTTGTGTCTGGATGCCCAGGAATCATCACCCCCCCCCCCCCCCCCTTTAGCAGGGGCTGCGTGGGCTTGCGTCCTCATATTCCTGCCCTTTTGTGGGTTGTGGATGTGGGAATGCTGGACCTTGTGTTTACCCTGTTTATGCACTGCAGATTCATGCGTGAACTTGCAGTCACTCCCCCACGGTGGTCTGTACCTTTCTCGATGTGTGATACTAATTTTCTTTTTTTTCTTTCCTTACTCTCTCTACCATTCTCAGCCTTTCACTCCCCGTCCCCATCCCCCATTTACCCTAACCCCTCTCATTCTGCCTCAGGTCCAACTCTTCGTGATGCCAGTGTTGCAGATCCCTTCTTCTGGTCCCCATGGCTACGGTAAATCTACTCTCCTTTAATGTACGGGGCCTGCATGCCCCTGGAAAGAGGCACAGTTTATATAGAGAGCTGGATCGCCTGTGGGGGGATGTGATCTTCCTGCAGGAGACCCACCTTACACATACTACCTCTGTAAATCTTTACTCGCAACAATACCCCACGTGGTATTATAGTCTCTTGGATATACATAAAGCAAAAGGTGTGGCCATTGGGTTCCGCAGGGGAACTGCGTTTACACTGGAGTCTGTTGAGTGATCCGTTAGGATGATTTTTGTTTCTGAAGGGCACCCTGGGTAGTATGCCCTGTTCCTTGGCGACTCTATATTCTCCTAACCGTGACCAGGCAGGTTTCATAGCTTCCACACTTAAGAAATTAAGAGACTTTTCACGTGGGTGCGTTCTCCTTGCAGGTGACTTCAACACGCCCCTGGAACCTGCTTTAGACACCTCCAGAGGGAGCTCTAGCATGTCACATACATGTCTAAGATACATTTTGCAAATGCTTGCATGAATGCCAGTTAGTAGATGCCTGGAGGATTATGCACCCACGGGAAAGAGATTTCACCCATTATTCTCAGGTTCACCAGACTTACTCCAGAATTGATTTGTTCCTTATTGTCCATCACCATCTATCTTTATTAGTGAAATCTGTAATTGAAACCTCACCCATATCTGATCATGCACCGATCACGCTCACTGTTAAAATCCCGTCCCTACCTTTTAAATCCACTAATTGGAAATTGAATGAGGAACTCCTAATGGACAAAATTGATAAAAAAATGATAGGTGAAGAATTATCTCTTTATTTTAAGGAAAACTTGCACCCTGATATTTCATCAGGGACACTATGGGAGACCCATAAGGCCCATATTCGGGGCAAATTAATAGAACAACATAAAGCTAGACAGTCCCAGGCGATATTTCACACCCTGACTGAGAAGAGAGAAGAACTGAAATCTTTCTTACATGTTGATCAAAAGCAATGGACCCGCTTAGTGGCTCAAAGTTTTTATGAATGGGGAAACAAACCAAGTAGATTGCTAGCCCATTCCCTTCAGCAAAAGAAATCTGCCTCTTTCATAGCAAAAATTGAAAACTCTTCAGCAACTATGCTACACGACACACCAAATATAGCTAAAGAATTTCGAGAGTTTTACCAACAATTATTTCATGTCCAACATTCGATTGTTGATCGAGAGGTTAAGACGAGACACATTAGGGAATACTAATGCCCCATACACACGGTCGGATTTTCCAATGGAAAATGTGTGATAGGACCTTGTTGTCGGAAATTCCGACCGTGTGTAGGCTCCATCACACATTTTCCATAGGATTTTCCGACACACAAAGTTTGAGAGCAGGCTATAAAATTTTCCGACAACAAAATCCGTTGACGGAATTTCCGATCGTGTGTACACAAATCCAACGCACAAAGTGCCACACATGCTCAGAATAAATAAAGAGATGAAAGCTATTGCCTACTGCCCCGTTTATAGTCCCGACGTACGTGTTTTACGTCACCGCGTTCAGAATGATCCGATTTTCCGAAAACTTTGTGTGACCGTGTGTATGCAAGACAAGTTTGAGCCAACATCCGTCGGAAAAAATCCTAGGATTTTGTTGTCAGAATGTCCGATCAATGTCCAACCGTGTGTATGGGGCATTAGAGTGCGCAAACCTACCTAGTCTCTCACCTGATATTTTAGCTTACCGCCTCTGAGATACGCATTGCCCTAAAAGCTTACTTTTAGCTTACGGTAGCCTACTATCGATCTTTTGCAGATATACTGCTACCTCGTTTGACTATGCTAACGTGACCTCTAAAGGTGGTAACCTCCGATCCGAGACTATTCATGTGCATATTACAGTCATCCCTAAACTCAGAAAAGATCCCAGTAACTGTGGAAGTTATTGCCCATTTCGTTGTTGAATATCGACGCTAAGTAATATGCCAAAACCATCGCAAACAGACTTCTCCCTCTGATCCCGCAATGGATTTCAAAAGACCAAATGGGATTATTCCCGAGTAGGGAAGCAAGGGACAACTTACTTCGCACTCTCTCATTGATGGTGCATGTTCGCGGAACCTCCCAGCCCACCCTTTTACTTTCGACCAATGCTGAAAAGGCGTTTGATAGGGTGGACTGGGAATTTCAACATTGACCCCTCTGGGCATTGGCCCATCTCTTAGATCCCAAATTTCCGTGTTATGCAATCACCCCACGGCACAATTACGCATAAATGGCACACTAAGTGATCCCTTTACCCTACACAACGGCACACGCCAAGGCTGCCCCCTTTCACCAATCTTATTTGCCTTATCATTGGAGCCCTTCCTTTCTACAGTAAGACATAATCCTTGTATTCACGGGATAGTCACAGGTACATCAGAACATAAATACGCTGCATATGCGGATGATATTTTGTTTTATATTCAACAGCCCCTGATAACCCTCCCTAACTTCATGGTGGAATTCTCAACATATAGTACCATCTCTAATTTCAAAATTAATATGACCAAATCTGAGATTCTAAACCTATCTGCCCCTCTTCTACTGTGACACAAGCCTTTCCTTTTAGCTGGCAGGCAAGAAAAATGAAATATTTAGGTATTTTTCTCCAAATCCGGCCACATTATTCTGCGCTAACTTTCTCCCCCTTCTGAACAGAATTAGATCTGACCTGCAGAAATAGTCCCAGCTTGCTCATTCATGGTTGGGGAGAATTGGAGTCGTAAAGATGAATATATTGCCCAGGGTGCTGTTTTTGTTCCAAATGATACCATATGGTATGCCAGTAGGATTTTTTACACTATTAAGCTCTCTAGTTGGTAGATATATATGGAACAGGAGAAGACCTAGACTTTCTAGGTCCCTTCTAATTAGACCCAAGAGAGAGGGAGGCCTCGCATTACCAGACTTTAAGAAGTACTTTCGATCAATTGTCTTAAATAGAATTTCTGACTGAAAATATCAGAGACACTAAACTCTGGGTAACCTTAGAAATGGAGCTCAGCGGCACGGATCTTTCTACACAAATTTGGATACTGTGGAAATACAAAAATTTGTCCTCTTCCACATCTCCACTAACACGCTCCTCCCTCATGACATGGGACTCTCTGTGTAAGGCACGTAAATGGCCATATAATTCTCCTCTGCTGCCTCTGACTGGACATAACTACTATCCCCCCGGAAAATATTGACCCTGGGATCCATACGTGGAACCTTGGGTCCAAGATCCTTTTAAACCAAGTTACCAACCCCTCAGGTATAATACCTCTATCCACACTACTACTTAACTCCACCATCTCTACCATGGATCAATGGAGATACCGACAACTAGCGGCTTTTGTGCATTCTCTCCCGAAACCCCTGAGATCCTTTTCAGATTTGACTCCTTTGGAAGCCACATTCTCCGAAGATCGACCTGTAGAGAAACCTCTTTCCCACTTCTATAAAATTTTGCTAACTCTGGCTTCCACTAGAACCCCTACCTTTATTCGCAACTGGGAACAGGATTTACAAAGAGAATTGACAACAATTCAAAGGTCCAGCATTCTCATTGGCCCACACCTCATCTGGTGCATCTAGAATGGCAGAAGTAAACTACAAATTATTGACGAGGTGGCACTATACACCTGTGGTACTCCACAAAACCTTTCCACAAATTTCATCTACATGTTGGAGAGGTTGCGGAGAAAGAGCAACACACGCTCACATTTGGTGGTTCTGTCCACAGATACGTCGGTTTTGGTTGACTATTCTACACTAGATCAGGGAAATTCAGGGTTGGGAGGTCCCCAATGAACCGTGGTTTGTTTTATTTCACTGTACAGGTAAACCAGCGGGACCCTATAAAAAAATCAATCACACCACACCTTCTTAATGCTGTAGAGGCACTTATTCCTCAATATTGGAAAAAAAACACCATTCCATGACTAAGTCAATGGCTGGTGAAAGTAGACAACACCTACTACATGGAGGATATGACTCTCTCCCTTAGAAACAAATCTGTCCTAGCAAAGAAGATATGGTCCTGCTGGTTTGCCTTCAAATTCACCACCGCATACGCGGAAATTATGTCTCAACCCATGTAACATGTTAATAGATAAGAATTTGCATAAGTGAACTTGGACCGAGGCAGCTGTATGCCCCCCCCCCCCCCCCCCAACCTCCCTTATTCCTATTCTTTCTTATCTTTCGCTTTTCACTTTTTCTTCTTTCTTATTTAAATTTACACTGTTTAAAGATGTGTACTCTATCTAAGATCATTTACAGGGAAGCGGACAACGCCTGTACCTCTGAGATGATGTACGTATATCAGAGGTACCTGAAACCTTGATAGGAGGTATAGTTGATGTGTAGTGTGTATCTTTGGTACGCCCTGTTATTACAAACATATATGACATGTCTGTCCAAAACAACTATGTATTGCATATCGGTGTTATATGTTAAGAAATACAGTGTACACCTCTTTCTTTTTCAATAAAAACTAATTAAACAAACAAAAAAAAAAAAAAAAAACTGGGACACAAGGCCCATTTTGGATCTAAGATCCCTAAACCAGTATCTACTAATCCAGTCCTTTCGGATGGAGTCTGTCCGCTCAGTTGTATCCTCACTCCACATGGGAGACTTTTTAGCCTCCATCGATATAAAGGACGCATATTTACACGTACCTATCTTTCAGCCTCAGCAGATGTTCCTGCGATTTGCAGTAGAAGAATGTCATTTTCAGTTTGTGGCTCTACCCTTAGTGCTTGCCACAGATCCCCGGTTGTTCACAAAGGTCCTAGCACCAGTACTGGGTCTTTTAAGGGCCCAAGGGATCTTGGTGCTCGGGTATCTGGACGACCTCCTGCTCAGAGATCACTCACAACAGGCCCTAGAACAGAGCATAACCGGCACAGTGCGGTATTTGGAAAGCTTAGGCTGGGTCATAAAAAACGAAAAGTCAGCCTTGAGACCAGCATAAAGTCTGCAGTATTTAGGTCTGATCCTAGATACGGTCCAAGCAAGGGTATTTTTGCCACCCGTAAGGATCTGTGCCCTGAAGGATCAGGTGCGTCAGGTAAGGGGCACCAGAAAAGCCCTCGGCTCTGTATGATTCTTCTAGGAAAGGATGGTGTCCTCCTTCGAGGCAGTGCCCTATGCCCAGTTCCATTCCAGGCCTATACAACAAGACATCTTGTTGGCTTGGAACAGGAGAGGACAAGCCCTGGATTATCCAATGTTCTTATCTCCTCAGGCACGCTTAAGCCTAAACTGGTTGTTGCAGGATGAGAATCTGCAAAAGGGAAGATCCTTCCTCCCGGTAACTTGGAGAGTACTGACCACAGATGCCAGTCTCTCAGGCTGGGGAGTGACCCTAGTGGGGCTCACAGCTCAGGGGAAATGGTCAAGGACAGAACAGATCCTGCCCATCAACGTCCTGGAGTTACGGGCAGTATGTCTGGCCCTATGGTCCTGGACGTTGGAGCTGCCTGACTGCCTTATCAGGGTTTAGTCCGACAATGCCATTGCAGTGGCCTATATAAACCACCAAGGCGGTACCAGGAGTTGTTCAGCTCTGAAGGAGGTGAACCACATACTAGCCTGGGCAGAGGGACATGTGCCGATTCTATCGGCAGTCCATATCCCGGGAGTAGAGAACTGGAAGGCAGATTAACTCAGCCGCCAGCAGATCTACCCGGGGGAATGGTTCCTACACCCAGGTGTGTTCCAGAAAATTTGCCAGCATTGGGGATGGCCAGAGGTCAACCTATTGGCATCCAGGTTCAACAACAAACTACAGCAGTTTGTGTCCTGAACAAGGGATCCAATCAGAGCAGATGCACTGGTAGTTCCATGGAGCCAGTAATCCCTGGTTTATGCTTTTCTCCCCGATCCCTCTCTTTCCACATTTATTGCACAGGATTTGGAGAGAGGGGGTTCCAGTCATTCTGGTAGCACCAGCCTGGCCCAGAAGGCCCTGGTTCCCAGAGATTGTGAGACTGATAATAGACAGGCCATGGACGCTTCCACGTCGCCCCGATCTCCCCTATATTCCACCCCAATTTACAGTCTCCATATTCGATGGCATGGATATTGAATCCAGGTTGTTGAAGGACCGTGGCATCTCGGGACCAGTGGTATCTACTCTACTGCTAGAAAAGCTTTCACTAGGAAGATCTATCATAAGGTCTGAAAGACTTGTACTGCTTGGTGTGAAGCCAGAAAATGTCATCCTCAGAAATATGTGATTGGGAGAATTCTCTTTTCTACAGTTAGCTGTGGAAATCAGATTGGCTTTGAGTACAATCAGAGGTCAGATTTTGGCCCTGTCAGTATTCTTCCAAAAGCCTTTAGCCTCCCACTCGCTGTTCCAAACCTTTATGCAGGGGGCAACTCATTTGCTTCCCCCCATTAAATCACCTATGTGTCCTTGGGACTTGAACTTGGTGCTGTCTGTGTTACAGAAACAACCATTTGAGCCCAACAAGGAAATTCTGATGGGCATCACCTCGGCTAGAAGGGTGTCTGAGATGGCGCCCTTTCGTGCAGGGAACCATACTTCATCCTTCACCACGACAGGGTCGTGTTACGACCTGTTTTTGCCAAAAGTGGTGTCAGCCTTTCATTTAAATCAGGACATTATTTTGCCTTCTTTTTTCTCTCAGCCTCGTTTGGTGGTAGAGAGACGACTGCATTCCTTGGACGTTGTCCGGGCAGTCAAGGTTTATTTGTCTAGATCTGTGGAGATCAGAGGATCAGACTCCTTTTTTGTTTTACCAAAAGGACCCAAGAAGGGGCAGGCAGCTTCCATTGCCAATTGGGTCTGTCAATTGGTCATTCAGGCCTATGGTCTGAAACGTAAAGCTCCTCCCTTTATGGTGAGAGCTCATTCTACCAGGGGTGTAGGAACCTCCTGGGCTTTTCGCCATCAGATATCTGTGGCTCAGATTTGTAAGGCTGCTACCTGGTCTTCAGTGCATACGTTCACAAAAAAAAAGTGGATGTTCAAGCAGCCGAGGATTCGGCTTTCGGCTGCAGTGTACTGTGGGCTGCCGTATAAGGTCTGATGGCTATTGTTTGGCAGGGTGTCTTCCTCCCCTCAAGGCTATTGCTCTGGGACGTCCCAGTAGGTAATGAATATTAGCCTAACTCTGTGTCCCATGATGTATGAAAAAGAAAATAGGATTTTTTCATCATACTTACCTGTAAAATCCTTTTCTTTGAGTACATCTTGGGACACAGAGACCCCTCCCCTCTTTTTTGAGGATTCAGTGCTTGCTACATAACTGGTGTACTTCCTGTATGGGAGGGGTTATAAAGGGGATCACTTCCTGTCTAAGACTTTGTCTACCAGTGTCCATTCATCTAGAGATGGCGTATAACCCAGTAGGTAATATTTGCCTAACTCTGTGTCCCATAATGTTCTTAAAGAAAATGATTTTACAGGTAAGTATGATGAAAAAATACTATTTTTTTTCTTCAAGCTTCTTAAATTACTGCTGAGACAGGAGTGCTCTTTTATTCAGTTTTTCTGGATCGGCCAGTACTTGGCATAGCCATGAAAGTTGTACCTGGACCCTCTTTTAATGATGAATGTGCGTGACCAGCCTGTAACGTCACCTTGGGCACTTTTTAGACCCCTGGTACACTGTTGCTTAGCCGCAGAGCATTTTTCTGATCCAGGACTGAGATACACCTGCTGGTGCAGTCCTGTCCCAAATAACTCCTTAAGGCGTTTTCCTAGGTATGTAGTATGTACATGTTTCACTTGGCTCTACTTGGGCAAAAACTGTCATCCATCAGGTTTTCCTCCCCAGTCACTGGGATGGAAATAAAATTTTCTTTGTAACCTACCCCATGTGCAGCATCAGAATGCGAGTTTCAAGTTCCTGACACTGCAGCTTTTCCCATATCACTTAATAAAAACATACAGTTCTTGCAGTTCCTGCCTCTGCAGCATCACAGTGGCAGATACCCAGCCACCATAAATATCTTTCTAACTATGTTATCTTTTTATTTTAAATGTTTATTAATATTAATATATTTATTTTTAATTGTATTATTGTTCTCAGAAGGCCATTCCTGTCCTCCACAATCATGAAGCAAAATGCAATCCTCTCGTTAGACCATGTGGTCAGCAGCAGGGTACCCATGTCACCAACAACTGGTTAAGCCAAACCAGGCAGGGATAGCATTAGTTGTTCAATATACACTGGGTAAATTTTGTTTGCTGTTAAGGATGAAGCAAGAGCGATGCCTGTTTGATGGATGATGTTACTAGCTCTGTCACTTCTACTCCTTCCTCCTCATTGTCCTCATCCTGTGAATCCTTATTCTGAGACTCTTCTCTTTGTTGAATTTGTTAAGGGAAAAGACAAGACACTGACACCATTTTTGGTGCTGCTGTTTAAGCCTGTGTAAGAAGTCCTGGTGTTGCAAAGCACCAACATACTTCCTGGCACCTTTTTTTCTTTCCCTTAGTCAATTCTGGTGCCACTGCACAATTTTTACCCACCCACTTACCTATGCCTGAGTGCTGTAACTCCTAACTACTTTTGCTTTTTTTTGTTTTAACATTTTCCTACTGGTGCTGCTGATAGGTTACTAAGTGGTAATATTATGCAGTGCTAGTGTAAACAGCTTTGTGCAAACTACAAAGACCCACTACTCAAACAAAACTGCACTTATATGGTTAGTTATGGAACACACAGACATAAACGCAATACAAAAAACTGCTGCCAGGGGAATAACAGATGAAAATGAATGAGTTTCTGGCAGATATTATTTCATAAATGGAACTAATCTCGGTACACAAAAATTGCTAGAAAGTACAGTTTTTCATTAGAATAGATTTTATAAGTATCTTCTGGCAGCAAATTTCTGTTATCTTCTGTGGTGCATATGCAGTGTACAATCCAAGCCTATTTCCGGCATCTGTAAAATGCTAAGAATGGAGCCAGGGCCAAGATAATGTAACTTATGTAATGCATGTGAGTTACATAATCAATTGCATTAAAACGGCCAATCCAAGCAGATGCCAAACCCAGAAGAAGAGGGCAGCGATAGAGTGGAGGTGGGGGGCAAGGACCTCACATAGCCAGAGGAGAGCACACCCGAAAGTAGGTGTGCTATAATGTGCAAGTGTGCTATTCAATAAATTGCCTACACCGTGTTCCCATAGAACAGCCCTACCTTTTCTGTCGCTACCAGCAGCTCCAGTTTGCTAACAAGATGGCTGTCCTCAACCTCTACCCCAACCCCCCCCACCGCTTGTAGGTAGAGGCTGAGTTGTCTTGCTCCCACTTTTTTCGGCTGCTTTGAGGTTCAAACCATGGTTAAAGGCTGTGCAGAGTTAGGCTATTCACAAAAAATGGCTAACTTGAATGGAATCAGGTGTGTGTTATTTTTTTACTTTTGATTAGTTACAATTATGTTATCCTTCTCTTACAGATCAAATGTTACCATAAATCATATTACACTGAAAACCAGGATGTCATTTTCAGGCTGCAATTCCATACAGGAGCTGTTCATGGCCAGAGACTTTATTTTGGGAAAGAAAACTTGGATCATGCAAATAATGGTGAGGGTTTTACCAGTGTATGTAAAATAATTGTTGTCGGTCTTTTTTTGTTTATAACAAAAAAAAAAATATATCATTTTGGAAAAAAACAGTATTTTTTACTTTCTGCTTTAAAGCATACCCAATTAAAAAAAAATTCAAAAATCTAATTTCTTCATCAATTTAAGCCAGTATGTTTTCTGCTACATATTTTTGGTAAAAAAAACAACCCAATAAGTGTATATTGGTTGGTTTGTGCAAAAGTTATAGCGTCTACAAAATAGGGGATAGATTTATGGCATTTTTAATAATTTTTTTTCTTTTGTATTAGTAATAGCGGTGATCAGCAATTTTTAGCACGACTGCGACATTGAGGCGGACAGATGGGTCATACAACTGACATTTTTGACATTTTTTGGGAACCAGTGACATTATTACGGCGATCAGTGCTATAAAATTGCACTAACATGTACTAATGACACTGGCAGGGAAGGGGTTAACATCAGGGGCGATTAAAGGGTTAACTGTTTCCCTCAGTGTGTTTCTAACTGTGTGGGGGGATGGGCTGCTTGGGACAACACACAGATCCGTCTTCCTGCATAGCAGAAAGACAGGATCTCTGTGTGATCCCCTGTCACAACAGAGAACTGCCTTGTTTACAAATGCAGATCCCATTCTGTCTCTCTGGGGAACGATTGCAGGCGGCCGGCGGACCCGCTGATTTGCTGCCCCACTGGCCGTTAATGGGCTGAAGCAGGACCAAAAGTCTGACTGGCTTGTGTCAGACCAGTTAAGACGGCTCTCGTAGGGAACCATTGATTTCTTAATCAAAGATCATGGGACACAGAGCCATAGTAATTACTATGTGGGTTATAGGCCACCATCAGGTGATTGACACTGGCACACCCTAAGACAGGAAGTCCATTCTCTATGTAGCCCCTCCCGCTACTGGAAGTACCTCAGTTTTTTCGCCAGTGTCTAAGGTGTTGGTCACGAGTAAAGATGTGCTGTGCTGAGCTCCACTGGAGCAATTTTTGCTGTTGCTAGCTATGCAGCCGGATCTATTCAAAGTGTTTTTTTAGGCCAAATTGAATGGTACCCAGGCCTTGTGGCGGAAGAAACGAGGTTTAGCCCGAAACGCTTCTCTTTTTAGAGAGCTGGACCCTGGGATCCAGTGCTTTTGTTTTTTTCTGGGGGGATGCTATTACGGGTCCAGGAGTGCGGATCCCCCGATAAAAAGGGGGCCCCAGTTCCTGAAGGTTTTTTAAACAGGGCCCATCGTGAAAGGTGAAGATTGGTTCTGTTGGTTTTACCACAGAAATCCCTGTGGCGGGAAAGGTAAGTGGAGACTTCTAAAGAATTAAAGTGTCTTTTGAATTGTTTCCTTTAAAAAGTAAATGTTGTCATGCCTAAAAGTCACCACTGGAGGCTGTATAGAGCACGTACCTTGTCATGCTTTTTCAGATCATGCTGTGTCAGCAGACGCTGACAGATTTCTCTCCGGCTAGCAGTCACAGGACTCCGGTAAGATATTGGGGGGGTTTCTCTAAAAAAACACTCTCCTCCTCTTTCTGAGTAGAGGGAGAAGCAGAACGATTGGCGGATGCCGCTCCGTTCTCCACCGCCTCTGTACGGCGCTTTGTCACAGCTCTCCTTGCTGCCCTCCCCCCACGAACCCATCGGATCGGAGCCCGCGCTCACGTGGGAAAATGCTCTTTTTTTTTAAAAGAGGAGGGGGAGGGCACGGTGGGAACACAGAGTGGGCATGGTTTAGCGCGGCGTTGGACTCCAAAAGGGCTTAAAAGGGACTCCTGCAAGCTCTAAACACTCTACATTGGCATTTTCCCCATGAGAGTTCTGGGGTGGCCGGTCAGAGTAAGCGATCAGGGCTATCAAATATTGCAATTGTTTTCAACACTGCAGCCCCTGTCTTCTATATTACTGAAGAGGGTTTTCCTCAAGCCATGATTGGCTAGCGGCTTTATTCGCATCCCAGAATGGAAAAAAATGCGATTTCCCTCAGGGGACCATGAGAAGGCTGACGACTCCTCTTCTGAGGGGTCAAATGCAGGGGGATCAACTTCACAATCTGAAAGATTGATGGTGCAATTCTTACTGAATTTGTCCACTCCACTTTTTTTTGCTACTTTTCATTGAGTCGGTTGATAATGCCCACTTTCTTGTTTGGGTTCACTAAAGCCTCCTCAAGCTGTGCATGCCTTTCCTGTCCATTTATTGCTTGAAAGGCTTATATATTCTGAATGGAATCACCCAGATAAACATTTTTTTTCCTCCTATAAAGTTTTAACACTTTTTCCTATGGAGGAAAAATTCACTAAGAAGTGGGAGATACCAGCAATTGTCACCGCTATATCCTCTGTGAATGAAAGTTTCGACTTGTCCGATAGACAATGCTCAAATGCTTAGGGATCCAACGGATAAAAAGTTGGAAATTCCTATTAAAAAAAAAAAACAAAAAGAAACTTTTTTTTTCATATGTCTTAACCTGCGCTAGCAGCAATTGGTGTATGTCAATCCTTGAGAGACCAATCTGAACAGGTGCTCAAGATTATTCCTAATCAGCAGGCCCAGGATTTAACCGAGTTACCAGTGACATTATGTTTGGCAATAGACGCCATGAGAGATTCTATTCTTCTCCTGGCTAGTTTTCTTATCATATCCCCTCTCAAGCGTCTCTTCTCCAGAGAGAAAAAGTTCAGTGCTCGCAACCTAAGATCCTCCAGACCCTTTATTAGCTTTGTTGCCCTTCTTTGTACTCTCTCCATTTCCAGTACATCATTCCTGAGGACTGGTGCCCAGAACTGGACAGCATACTCCAGGTGCGGCCGGACCAGAGTCTTGTAGAGTGGGAAAATTATCGTTTTATCTCTGGAGTTGATCCCCTTTTTAATGCATGCCAATATTCTGTTTGCTTTGTTAGCAGCAGCTTGGCATTGCATGCCATTGCTGAGCCTATAATCTACTAGGACCCCCAGGTCCTTTTCCATCCTAGATTCCCCCAGAGGTTCTCCCCCCAGTGTATTGATTGCATTCATATTTTTGCCACCCAAATGCATTATTTTACATTTTTCTACATTGAACCTCATTTGTCATGTAGTTGCCCACCCCATTAATTTGTTCAGATCTTTTTTGCAAGGTTTCCACATCCTGCGGAGAAGTTATTGCCCTGCTTAGCTTAGTATCGTCTGCAAATACAGAGAACTGTTTTTCCCATCCTCCAGGTCGTTTATGAACAAATTAAATAGGATTGGTCCCAGCACAGAACCCTGGGGAACCCCACTACCCACCCCTGACCATTCCGAGTACTCCCCATTTATCACCACCCTCTGAACTCGACCTTGTAGCCAGTTTTCAATCCATGTACTCACCCTATGGTCCATGGAAATGGGCCTTATTTTGTACAGTAAACATTTATGGGGAACTGTGTCAAATGCTTTTGCAAAATCCAGATACACCACGTCTACGGGCCTTCCTTTATCTAGATGGCAACTCGCCTCCTCATAGAAGGTTAGTAGGTTGGTTTGGCAAGAACGATTTTTCATGAATCCATGCTGATTACTGCTAATGATACCATTCTTATTACTAAAATCTTGTGTATATAGTCCCTTATCATCCCCTCCAAGAGTTTACATACTATTGATGTTAGGCTAACTGGTCTGTAATTCTCAGGGATGTGTTTTGGGCCCTTTTTAAATATTGGTGCTACATTGGCTTTTCTCCAATCAGCTGGTACCATTCCAGTCAGTAGACTGTCTGTAAAAATTAGGAACAACGGTCTGGCAATCACTTGACTGAGTTCCCTAAGTACCCTCGGATGCAAGCCATCTGGTCCCGGTGATTTATTAATGTTAAGTTTCTCAAGTCTAATTTTAATTCTGTCCTCTGTTAACCATGGAGGTGCTTCCTGTGTTGTGTCATGGGAATAAACACTGCAGTTTTGGTTACTGAGGCCCCCCGATTCACTCGTGAAGACTGAGGAGAAGAATAAATTCAATACCTTCGCCATCTCCCCATCCTTTGTAACCAGATGTCCTTCCTCATTCTTTATGGGGCCAATATGATCTGTCCTCCCTTTTTACTGTTTACATACTTAAAGAATTTCTTGGGATTTTTTTTGCTCTCCTCCGCTATGTGTCTTTCATGTTCTATCTTAGCCGTCCTAATTGCACCCTTACATTTCTTGTTGCATTCTTTATAAAGTCTGAATGCTGATGATGATCCCTCAACCTTGTATTTTTTGAAGGCCTTCTCCTTTGCTTTTATATGTATTTTTACATTGGAGTTAAGCCATCCAGGGCTTTTGTTCGCTCTTTTAAATTTATTACCCAATGGGATACATTGGCTAATGTCCTTATTTAATATGCTCTTAAAGCAAACCCATCTCTCCTCCATATTCTTTGTTCCTAATACTTTATCCCAATTTATGCCTTTTAGCAAGGTTTGTAGTTTAGAGAAGTTGGCTCTTTTGAAATTCAGTGTCTTTGTATTCCCTTTATGTTTCCTATTTGTATGATTTATACTGAAACTAATTGACCTGTGATCGCTGTTACCTAAATTGCCCCGTATTTCCACATCCGTGATCAGGTCTGTATTGTTGGTTGGATCCAGTAATGTTTTATTTCTAGTTGGTGCGTCTACCATCTGACCCATAAAAATTGTCCTGCAAGACATTAAGGGACTGGCGAGCCTTAAATGAATGCGCGGTTCCCTCCGCCCAGTCTATGTCTGGATAATTAAAATCCCCCATTATGATAACACTTCCCATGCTTGCTGCTAATCCAAATTGTGATAGGAGATCTGTCTCCACTTCCTCCCTCAGGTTAGGGGGCCTATAGCATACTCCCAGTATTATTTTCCCCTTAGCTTCATCCCTTTGGAGCTCTACCCATAAGGATTCCACCTCCTCCCTAGCTCCCTCAGTGATGTCATCTCTCACATTCACTTGTACATTATTCTTAATATATAGGCATACCCCTCCCCCTTTTTTACCCTCTCTATCCTTGCGGTAAAGGGTGTATACCCTTGAATGTTTGCCAGCCAATCATGAGAGCTGTTGAACCAGGTCTCTGAAATTCCCACAAAATCCAAATCCTCCTCCTACAACAGTATCTCTAGTTCACCCATCTTGTCCGCCATGCTCCTGGCATTGTTGAACATGCCACATAGTTTAGACCGGTCGCATATTGTCCTTGTATTGGGTGTTTCAAGATTGCAACTAGGACTTGCTACTATACTTACCTTGTGGTTTTTGTGCTTTGGTTAACCTACCACTAATGCCCCCAATACTACTCTCTGGAATATCTTCCGCGCTGACTATCTCTACCTCTGGACCCTCCCCCCATTGCCTAGTTTAAAAACCCCTCTAACTCTTTGGCCATCTTCATTCCCAGCAGATCTGCACCCTCCTCATTTAGGTGCAGTCTGTCCCTTCTATAGTACCGGTTATCGACTGAAGTCGGCCCAGTCCTCCAGGAACCCAAACCCCTCCTTACTACACCAGCTCTTCAGCCACTTGTTTACTTCCCTAATCTCCCTCTGCCTTTCTGGTGTGGCACGATGTACCGATGTATTCCTGAGAATACTACCTTGGAGGTCCTTTTCCTCAATTTAGCTCCTAAGTCACTAAAATCGTTCTTTAGGACACTCCATCTGCCTCTGACTTTGTCATTGGTGCCAACGTGCAACATGACAGCTGGGTCTTCCCCAGCCCCTCCCAGTAATCTGTCCACAAGATCCGTGATGTGCCGAACCCGTGCGCCCGGGAGACAACATACTGTTCGGCGCTTCAGGTCTTGGTTACAGATTGCCCTCTCTGTCCTTCTAAGAATTGAGGAATTGAGTCCCCTACCACCAGAATCTGTCTTTACTTTCCCTTTGCTGCCCCCCCCCCCCCCACTCTCACTGGAGGAGTTCTTCCCCCGGCAGCTAGGAGAGTCCCTCAGCTCCAGCAGTGCTGGTCCCTGACTGGTTTCACCAATGTCACTCAATGGAGCGTACTTATTGGGATGCCCCAGTCCTGGATCGGCCTCCCTGGCACTTCCCCCTCTACCCTTCCTGACTGTCACCCATCTACTCTTTGCTAGTGCCTGCACCTCTTTGTCTCCACCCTCCTCTGTGCTGGCCCCCGCCGGCACCTGCTGTGTACGTTCCTGGCTCTCCTTTAGTATGGAGGGACTTCTCAGTGCTGACAGTTGCTTCCCCAGATTCAGAACCTGGGCTTTCAGGGAAACAATTTGCTTACATTTTGCACAACAGTATTCGCCCTCGATCGGATGATCAAGGAACGCATACATGCAGCAAGATGTACAAAGAGTCGCCTCTCCACACCCGCCGGGCATCGTACCTATTAAATTTAGTGAGGATTGGGGATTATACCCTGTCCAAATTACCTAACAGGGTTTCCGTTCCAGTAACTGGACTCTGGCTATGTTTTGACTACGTTTGTTCTTTTTACTTTTATTATTAAACAAGTGTGATTTAACTGTACTTCTGTCTTGGCTCGATTTCATGGTTTCTGACTGTAGGCAAAGGCCATGAATTCAGAAGATGCAATCAATCCACTTGTTGGTAATATTTTTTCCAGATTGGATGAACTGGATCACCGCATGGATCAGTTTGCCATGGCGTTACAAACGCTCCTGAGTCACATGGCTTACCTGGTATCTCCCACTGTGGCCGCCCCGGTACAGCCTATGTTTCAGGCCGACCCTGCTGCTGCTCCATTCTCTGTGCAGGCACCCACCTCGAGTATTTCTTCTATAAGAGGTATGTCTGGTTCCGCTCCGCTTCCCCAGCGATTTGGGAGCAATCCAGTCTAATGCAAAGGGTTTCTCAACCAGGTTGAGTTATACTTTGAGATGCTGTCCCATGCATTTCCCACGGACAGAAGCAAAGTAGGTTTCGTGATATCTTTGCTTTCTGAGAGAGCCTTGGCCTGGGCAAACCCTCTATGGGAGACGCAAAAACCTGTTGTCTTGAGCTACCCTGAGTTTGTGGCTTCCTTTAAAAGGGTATTTGATGTTCCCACACGCTCCGCTTCTGCTGCCAAGTGCCTCATGTCCATCAAACAGAGTATGAGAACTGTTGCCGACCATTGAATTCCGTACTCTGGCAGCAGAGGTTGTGTGGAACAATGAGGCCCCTGTGGCTGCGTTTTCTCATGGTCTCTCGGATACCATCAAGGATGAGATAGCAGCCCGAGACATACCCACTGAGCTGGAGAAGTTGATCACGTTTGCCATCCTCATTGACTCCAGACTCAGAGAAAGACTCTTTCAAGGAGCGCTTGTGGAAGCCTCCTGTACGTTTGTCTCCAAGCTTTGCAGTCCCCTCCCATGCCTCCTGGTACCAAGTCGGTCAGTGAAGGTGAACCCTTGCACTTGGGTTTCACGCGTCTCTTTCCGGATGAGAGAGCCTTCAGGAGGAGGGAGAGATTGTGCCTTTATTGTGGCCAGGCAGGTCACTTTTTGAAGTCTTGTCCTACCTGTCCAGGGAACGCCTGAACCTTGGGGTCCTGTCACGGACAGACCTTAGGTGGCGGCATTTCATCCCCAGTTATCCAGAAGGATAAGCCCCTGGTTTTGGCCACCCTTTCTTGGGCTGAGTCGTTTGTTGAGATACAAGCTCTTATCGACTCTGGGGCTGCAGGCCTGTTCATGGATGCTGCCTCTGTATTGAAGCACTCGATTCCGCTGCAGCTGCGTGACACTCTACTTCCAAGTTGGAGTTGTTCCGGTTCCTGTGATTCCTCCTGATCTTATTCTGGCTACGGTTCGCACCAGTCTCACTTCTCCTTTTGGTTGACAAAATTCTTGCTGCTCAGGTCCATGCTCCTCCTAAGAGACCTTGTGACCGCTGCTTTGTCCCAGCCAGTCTCCGTACGGCTGTGCTCCAGACTTACCATTCTCCCAAGGCTGCTGGCCACCCTGGGAAGAATCAATTCTTTTGGACCATTTCCCAACAGTTCTGGTGGCCTAGTCTACGTGCTGATGTAACTGCCTTCATAGCTGCCTGTTCCATGTGTGCTCAGAGTAAGACTCCACAACTCCTTCCACTGGGCCTCCTACAACACGGTCGTTGAGGAGGGGGTACTGTCAGGGCTGGGCTCAGCCCTTCCTTCTCTTAGCTGGCCGCTCAGCTGTCGGTTAATTGCCAGCTCCTATCTCTCCACAGTTACTCCGCTGTTGATGATATCCTGCTCGTCAGTCCTGCCTACTTATGTCGTCCAGTCCAGAGGAGCTCTGCCTTCGCCTTGGTCACATCACAGAAACTATCTCCTGCGATCCTGTTCAATACCTGCTTTGCTGACATCCCTTCTGGCTCCAGATCCTGCTTGCTGTTCCACTACATTGATCCCTGACTTCTGGCTTGGCTGACTATCCGTTCCGGTTACTGAACTTTGGCTATGTTTTGGCTACTTTTGTTCTTTTTACTTTTATTATTAAACAAGTGTGATTTAACTGTACTTCTGTCTCGGCCTGTTTTCATCTTTTCTGACAGTAGTGCAGGAACCTTTTCTAAAGTCTGATCGACTTGTGTCGGACCAGTTAAGACGGCTCTCATAGGGAACCATTGATTTGTACACTTAATTCGACTTGTGCTCCCAAAGTCAGAGGGCATGCTGCACCAGTGTGAATCGGGCCTTAGTCCTCTACTGACCTCCTCTGGTCATCAGAGACACTAATCAAACATTGTGGACATTGTCAGCTGTTCAGCATGCTGGAAGAAATCAAGAAATTCCTTCTCTGCTGTCATACTGATGTCAGGATGGATCCAGCAACTCTACGCAGAATTTTAAAGACTCTGGATCCTCCCAACCTACACCAATGTAACTTGGTCATCAGGCAGGGCACAAATCATGCAGTTGTGTCTGCTTTCGATGCATACTGGTTTACCTTCTAGAGATTTTGTAATCATTTTTTTCCACTGAAACCAATAGTTGAAGCTTGTTTTTTCAACAATTGAGATCTACGTTATCCCACTGACACCAGTGATTAAAATATATTTTTTCCCCACTGACACTGATAAAGGAACTTAAACTCTCTCTTCACTATATCCTAGGACCTGTTTGTCTAAAACAGTGTCAGCCTCACATCAGCAGCATCCTGCGCAATGGTAGAGCACTAATTCTGAGCACTGAGCAGGAGACTGAAAAAGATTCAGTTCAGAGCTTTCTGTCTACCTGTTGAAAATGTGACTTTGTATGGTGATTTTGGTCTGGAGTGGTGGAGTGAAGAGGATTTGATAAGCCATGTACTTTGAGAAATGTTGGCAATTGCCAGTATTTTCTGCATGATGAAACATTTTTATGGGATGTGAAGCATTTATGTGGCGAATTGATTTTATTGGAAAAACACACCTGTTATTTAAATTGACCATGCCTACTTTTTGCTGCTTTTACTTGATCACCCTAGTGTTTTCATCCCTTGAGTTTACATCTCGGAATGCATTGGCAGTGTCTTACACATTTTAGGCATGTTTTACAATAATTATGTTACTAATAATTCCTATATTTAGTTTTTTTCCCTGGAAACTTCATAAAAGAATCAGAAAGCTGGACACCTGCAATACACCAAAAGTGCAGGTGTAACTAGAGCCTTATATTAAATTACCGTATTTATCGGCGTATAGCACGCACAGGTGTATAACACGCACATTAATTTTAAGAGGGAAGTTTAAGAGGGAAATTTTAAATAAGGAACTTTGAAGCAAAATAAGGGTCAGTGCCCATCTGCAGTCTCACCATTGCCACCAATGCAGCCCGATCAATGCCCATTTGCAGCCTAGAGGGGACAGGGAGGGGGGCGAGACAAGCGCCAAAAGATTATATACAGTGAGAATCTCCTATGATAGACAGAACAGTGGTATAATGGCGGCCCAGGAGACGGGACTTCCTATTACAGAGGCCGCCGAGTAAACAGGAGATTCTCACTGTATGTAATCTGACAGCGCTCATCCCGCCCCCCTCCCTGTCCCCTCCGAGGCATCTAAAATTGAAGTATTGGCGTATAACATGCACGTGCTATTTACACCCAATTTTTAGGGTGAAAAAGTGAGTGTTATACGCCAATAAATACAGTAATTCCATTTTAATATAGATGTAATGTGCTAAGGTGAATGCCAGATGTCACCATAACAAGGTGTGTGTGTGCAGTGTTTATATATTTGATATATATTTGTATTGATATATTTGTTGATTAAGGGTGTGGTTGGAGTTAGATGTTGATTACAGTTGTGTTGCTGCAAGCCTGTCTCCTGACTTCCCTAGATGCCCAGCTTTAGAAATCACATAAACTTTGATAGGCAGTACTTTTTCAAACAACATACAACCCTCAAAATTGAAAACCTCAATGATAAATTAGCAATATAATGTCACCACTGTTAAAATGCATTAACATAAAAGTCCATCAGTGTCCAAAATTTGTGTGCCTAAATGTCCTATGCAACGTGCCCCACACACTTTGTGCAATTATAAAGTGCTGCATCAAACCAGTGCTCCTCCGTGTGTCCTATTCTACCATGTTTGAGAGAACTGACATCATTGCAGTTTTACTGTCCAGGGAGCTTCAAAGGACCTACTTTGACCACACATCGTTGGGGGGTATTTATCAAATCTGGAGCATTTTTGTATAGTAACCAATCGGCTTCTATCTTCAGCTTGTTTAGTCATGCTTTGGAAATGAAAAATAGACCGTTTATTCCCATGGGCAGCTGCTCCAGATTCTGGCTGCTCGAGTTTTGACAAATGCCCCTGTATGAAATATAACCAGCTGAAAGGAGAAATGCAGGCCTGCTTAGGAGTGGCTACTGTGGCCACAGTGACTTCCATTTGGAATTTCTCCGCTCTCCTAGATGCATGACCTGATTCAGCTAGGGTAATGATCACCTAAAGGCAAAACTTTTCTTTAGTTTTAGAGTGGAGAGGGATTAGAACACTTGTCAGGTTTTTACCGCTACTGAACGTGAAATAAAATCCCAAATATTGGGTTGTGACCAGAATAGGAATAGACGGAAAATCTTCCAATGGGAATTGGAAGTGCACAGCACGCAATGACCGCCGGCCACGAGCAATTGTGAGCTGGAGACACAGAACAGGGACGCGTGTGTGTAAACACACGCTTCCCTGTTCTGACCAGAGTGACAAATCGTATGTTCCTATTAGCTAGGAACCACGATCTGTCACTTCCTGTAGTTAGTCCCTCCCCTTTTAGTTAGAATCACCTCCCAGGGAACACAGTTAACCCCTTCACCGGCCCCTAGTGTTAACCCCTTCACTGCCAGTGACATTTTTACAGTAATCAATGGATTTTTAATCGCAATGATCGCTGTATTAATGCCAATGGTTCCAAAAATTTGTCAAAATTGTCTGATATGTCCGCCATAATGTCGCAGTTGCAATAAAAATCGCAGATCGCCGCCATTACTAGTAAAAAAAAAAAAAAATTATAAAAATACTGTAAATCAATACCCTATTTTGTAGACGCTATAACTTTTGCGCAAACCAATCAATATACGCTTATTGCGATTTTTTTTTTTTTTTTTACCAACAATATGTAGAAGAATACATATTGGCCTAAACTGAGGAAAAAAAATGTTTTTTATATATTTTTGGGGTATATTTATTATAGCAAAAAGTAAAAAATGCGTTTTTTTCAAAATTGTCGCTTTTGTTTTTAGCTCAAAAAATAAAAACCGCAGAGGCGATCAAATACCACCAAAAGAAAGCTCTATTTATGGGGAAAAAAGGACGCCAATTTTGTTTGGGTACAACGTCGCAGGACCGCGCAATTGTCAGTTAAAGCGACGCAGTGCCGAATTGCAAAAAGTGCTCTGGTCAGGAAGGGGGTAAATTCTTAGGGGGCTGAAGTGGTTAAAGGTACAATCCTGAAAAAGAGTCATGGCTGTTCATTGTCCTAGTCCAGTTAGATGCAGTTTGACGTACTCAAATTGCAGAAGGAAATGGTTGCAGGAGAGCGTTTAGATAGATGCATCTCAAACTTTCTACCTGCAGAATCTTTGAAAGAAGGAACATCTTTTTTAGGTACACAGACTTATTTACTAAAGCTTGGAGTGCAAAACCAGGCTCACTTCTGTATAGAAACCAATCAGCCTCCAGGTTTTATTGCCAAAGCTTAATTGAACAAGCTGAGGTTAGAAGCTGATTGCCTACCATGCACAGCTGCACCAGATTCTAAATGCACCAGTTTTAGTAAATCTTCCCCACTGTATACACAAAAAGCTTTAGCTGTCTAATAGGGATTCTTTAGGACAGGAAAACATGAAAAAAGTCAATAAAGTTTAGCACCCTTGTCCTAAACAGGGCTGCTTGTAAATTTAGTTGTGCTAGGTGGTAACTGGCCTGGCTAATTTGTAGTCTTGATCAACTGGGTTTTCTCCTAAGCTTGAGTTTAATTGTAGTCTCTCTCTTCTCTTTAATAGGTGGCACTGTTGCCTTTGGCATTAGGATAATAGATTGCAGTGAAGTCAGGCTATGAGTTAATATGTTGTCTCAGCCAACTAGCAGAAGTTTTCTTTGGCCACTGAGCATGCTGGGATAGTCTATTTATTTTGAAGGAGTCAAGTGATCGGGGTTCTTTCCATCCGGGCTGCGACCTTGGTGGGTGGGTGGGTGTGTGTGGAGCAGCAGCAGAGGTGTAGGCTTAAAGCCTGAGGCCTAGCCATGTGTAACGGGGCTCAGCCCGAGGGGAGCCTGATCATTGCCAGGATGCATAGGAGAAGTTGTTGCCAGAGGGTCAACCACTCTTGTTGCCAGAGGCAAGTGTCAAAGGGATGGAGTTCTGAAGGAGTACCAGAGCAGAAGCTTCACTAGCCAGGGACGCTGTATTAAGTGGGAACGCTTCAGTAGAGACTCATCCAGGAATACAGTGGGTAGCTGTGAGCAAAGCCTGAAGGAGTACATGCGTGTAGCTGTAAGTAGAGCTTGAAGATAAGTACAGCGGGTAGCTATGAGTCAAGCCTGAGGGATCCAGTGGGTAGCTGAGAGTCCGAGGAACCCAGCAGGTAGCGTGGGTGAAGCTTGAGAAGTCCAGCGGGTAGCTGGGAGCTAAGCTTGAGGATCTACAATGGGATACTGTGAGTGAAGTTGTTGCGATAGGAGGCAGCAGTTGCTACAAGATGCAGATCGCTGCATTCAGTTTAATTTTCTATATTGCTGTCTGCCTAGTTCTATTTTTGTCTGCAGAGTCTGCCAATTTGCTATTGCATTTCCCTAAGGGTGTCCTGTGCCCTAACCCTCTCTGCCCTGTTAAGAGAAAACCACTTCCCACCCTGCCACTGCACATAAACGGCCGGGTGGGAGCTCCCTCCTTCTGAGTGGACGTTCCTGAACGTCCTTCAGAAAAAGCTGATCGACCAGCCACGCGATCCCAATGCGCGCGTGTCCCCTGGACACGCCACATCTCGGAACGGCAGGAGGGCAATGTGATTTGCCCTCCTGATCCCAATCACAGTGGTCATGTAATGTAAATAGAGAGCTGTTGTAACTGCTCTCATCTCTTCCTCTCCTCACACAGAGCTTGTCAGTGAGGAGAGGAAGAGAGATCTGTGCTGCAGCCCGGACATCAGTGAGTTTATAGCTGTTTGTCTGCTGTTTACCCACTGATCACTCAGCTAGTGGCCCCAAAACACAGTGTCCCCAAAACAGTGAAAACACCTGTCATACAGTGAACATCAGCCCGCCAACAGCTGGCACGTCAGCCCGCCAACAGCTGGCACGTCAGCCCGCCAACAGCTGGCACGTCAGCCTGCAAACATCAGGTACAGCTGCCTGCCAACATCAGGCACATCTGCCGCCCGCCATCTGACACATCTACCTGCTAACATGACTCAAAGATCATAGAGCGCAGAGGAGGCTCTCCAGATACTCCAGAGTATGTCGGACGAGAGTAGCGGGGAACTCTCTGTCAGACTCGGATAGCGACTATGAACCAGTGGAAAGCAGTGGCTCCGAGATGGAAACCGAAGAAGATAGAATCCTAACAAGGAGAATCGGGAGAAATGAGCAGGCGCAGACATCCACCAGCAGCGCAGCACTCCAGGGCATCCACCAGCAGGGATCCACCAGCAGCACTCTGGGATAGGCAGGCATCCACCAGTAGTTCTGCAACCTTCCTAGAGGATAGGCCAGATGCTAGCAACAGAGCATCCCATCAACGAGGCAGTGCCCATACTAGCCTCCCAGATGTTCTACTGTATCCAACATGGCTGCCTGTTACGTCAGTAGAACCTGTAATTCCCCTTTTTACAGCCCAGCCAGGCCCTTAGATACAGACGGAAAATGTAACCCCACTTTATTATTTTCACTTATTTTTTACCAATGATCTCCTAAACTACATTGTGGAGCAATGTAATCTATACGCCAGACAACATATAGCCAACAATCCAAGTTCTTCATATGCCCTTCCTTTTGTTTGAAAACCCCTCACCGTGGAAGAATTTTAAATTTTCCTTGGCTTAACCCGCAATATGGGGCTGACAAAAAAAAAATGAACTCCATTTCTACTGGTCTACCCAACCTATCCACTACATGCTGGTCTATTCGTCATTGATGCCCAGAACCCGTTATGAGATGATTATGAGATTTTTACATTTCAACAACAATGCCCAATGTCTCCCTCAAAATCATCCCAGTTACGATAAATTATTCAAAATTCGGCCCCTAATCAATTATTTTTGCACCAGCTTCAAGCAGATGTTTACCGCTGATATAAATATTTGTGTAGATGAATCCCTAGTACACTTCACCTGAAGACTTGGAATAAAGCAATACCTTTCCAGTAAAAAAGCCAGATGTGGGGAAAAATTTTATAAGGTGTGTGACAGGGCCACGGGTCACACATATGATTTATCAGTTATGAGGGAAAAGACAGACAGCTAAACCCCCCCCCTGGATGCCCTACCTACATGGGAACAAGTGGCAAAATTGTCTGGCAGCTGATCTAACCATTGCTTGGGAAAGGTTACCACCTATACATAGACAATTTCTACACAAGTCTCCTACTTTTCCGCCATTTGTACCAAAAGAGACTGTGGCTTGTGGGTCAGCATGGACCAACCGCAAAGGCTTCCCACAGAGATTGATCGCGAAGCAATTGAAACAGAGTGAAATGGCCAGTATGCGGACTGAAGAGGTACTAGCGCTGAAGTGGAGAGTTAAAAAAAGAAATGTCTACATCCTTTCCACAATGCATGATGACACCTTTGTGGAAATGCAGAGAAGAACAGGCCCCATCCAGAAGCCAAAATGTGTGCATGAGTACAACCTATACATGGGGGGGGGGGATATGAACGACCAGATGATGCAGCCCTACTTGGCCACCAGGAGATCACTCTTTTGGTACAAGAAAGTTGCCATTTATTTGATGCAACTAGCCCTGTTCAATTCATATATTATTTTTTCTAAGTGCACCCAAAGTTTCCTTCTAAAATTCCAAGAAGACGTTGTCACAGCCCTTCTCTATCCCCATGGCCAAGCCCCTCAACTAATTTGCTCCGATTCATTAGCCAGACTCCATGAAAGCACTTTCCCGAAATCTCTCTTACCCAAACAGGTCGCAAACCCCCAAAAAATGTTGTGTGTGTTTAAGTAGAGGAATTTGCCGTGACACTCGATACTACTGTCCCCAATGTCCCTCCCAGCCAGGCCTCTGTATTGGAATCTGCTATCAGAGCTATCATACTTCACTATACTATTTGTAAAGTGAAGATGATTTTTTTCCAGTTTCCACTATCTGCCATTTCTGTGAATGACCCGGACTGTTAACGACTATGCCTCTGCCAAACATGTTTCTGCCTACAACGTGAATTGACCTCGGCCTGTTAAGTGACCATGCTTTTTGCCTGCCTCCTGAACTGATCATTTGCCCTGCCACTGTACAGCACAGGGGTCTCACATATGTGAGGGGCTCCAGAAAAGGTTTTTCGAGTGGAGAAAACCTTTTTCTCCGGGTTTTTGGTTTTCTTGCATTAGGGTCTGGAGACTCGGAGGCTTCGTAGAGATTTGTGTGGGAAGAAGCCTCTATCCCTGTCCTCAGGTCTTACCTGACCAAGGCCCAATGTACAAAGTGCTGCCTGCTGCCACCTGAACTGGCCATGCCTTTGCCTGCCACCTGAACTGGCCATGCCTTTGCCTGCCACCTGAACTGGCCATGCCTTTGCCTGCCACCTGAACTGGCCATGCCTTTGCCTGCCACCTGAACTGGCCATGCCTTTGCCTGCCACCTGAACTGGCCATGCCTATGCCTGTTACCTGAACTGCCTGCTAAACTTTGGACTGTACTGAACCATGTTCATACTTTTCCATATCTGTCTGCTGCCTGGACAATTCCTGGACATTTCCTTTGGCTGTCTGGACAAATGCTTTGACTGCTCTGGAACGGTATTCCTCCCTGCTAAAACCACAGGTGAGCCTTTTTTTTACCCTTTGCTCAGCAGAATGTGTTTTGGGGTGTAATTCTTGGTGTGTACATGCTATGTTAGAAGCCTGAAGGTGCTACATGGATGTTGGGCCTCTGTATGTGGGCAGGCTGTGGAAAAGTCTCACACATGGGGTATCGCCATACTCAGGATGAGTAGCAGAATGTATTTTGGGGTGTCATTTTGGCTATGTACATGTTATGTGTTAGAAAGATCTTCTAAATTGACAACTTTGTGAGAAAAAAATAAATTTTCATTTTCTTTCCACATTTTCCAAAAACTTTTGGAAAGAAATGACATGTTCAAAAGACTCATTATGCCTCATAGAATATACATTGGGGTGTTTTCTTTCCAAAATGGGGTCATTTTGTGGGTAATTCCATTGTCCTGGTGCTCCAGGGCCTTTAAAAATGTGATAGGCACTCAGGAAATGAAATGTGTAATTTATGCCTTTAGAACACCTGATGGTGCTACATGGATGTTGGGCCTGTATGTGGCCAGGCTGTGGAAAAGTCTCACACATGGGGTATCGCCATACTCAGGATGAATAGAAGAATGTATTTTGGGGTGTAATTGCAATTGAAAATGAAGAAAAAAAATATATATATACATTTCTTAATTTTCCAAAGCATTGTGGGGAAAAAATTGCAACTTCAAAAAATTCACTATGCCCCTTACTAAATACCTCAGACTGTCTTCTTTCCAAACAGGGGTCATTTGGGGGGGTTATTGTACTGTCCTGACATTTTACGGCCTCAAGAAATGAGATAGGCTATCAGTGCATTAGGATTGATACATTTTCAATAATGCGTAGCATGGCTTGTAGACTCTGTAACTTTCACACAAACCAATGATCATACATTTATCAGGATTTTTTTTTACCAAAGACATGTAGTAGAATACATTTTGGCCTAAATTTTCAACAAAATGTGATTTTTTTTTTTTTTTTTTTTGTTTATTTTAAAAGAGAAAGTAGAACATTTTTGGGTTTTTTTTTGGTTTTTTTTTCAAAATATTCGCTCTCTTTTCGCTTATATCACAAAAAATAAAACATGAAGTGGTGAATAAATACCACCAAACGATAGCTCTATTTGTGTGAACAAAATGATGAAAACGATAAACATTTCATTTGCGTACAGTGTAGCATGACTGAGTAATTGTCATTCAAAGTGAGAGAGCACTGAAAGCTGAAAATTGGTCTGGGAAGGAAGGGGTTGAAAGTGCCCAGTATTGAGGTGGTTAAAAGTGACTGGTGCCCATTTTTTCATCTTGTACTACACCCACCATGCCTAGTAACCTGCCCCCTGAGGAGGAATGTCAGCTCTCCCTGACTCTGGGGGTCACCATCAGGCCCTTAGAGGTCTGGGAGACCGCTACAAAAGAATGTCTGTTTAGCCTATAATTCTGATTAGAAGCAGTAGAGCAATTCAAATGTGACAGAGCTTAGGTACTCTCTGTTCTTCCAACTTCACATAAGCCTTTCAGGGGCATGCTGTGCCCACTCCTGATTCTGAATACTGGATTTCACTGATGTCATTAGGAGGCTAAGTGATCACTCGCACCTTACCGGTATGGTGACTACAGTCATATATCTTTTACAACTGACTTGTCTCACAGTGTTTAAACATGCCTAAGTCTAAGTCCATTTTAACAAAAAACTATTTCTTTACATGCATTTGGCCTATTTAGTAGCTTCATACGTATATCCTAAACATACTGTACAAAACAAAGGCAAAGTATTCATAAATCTTGTATTATAGGCTCATACCTTCAGGTGATTGGACATGGGCAAAGCTTTTGAGGACATTCCCCCTGGGCACCTCCCCTATAAACCCACTTTGTAAATCCTTTGTTTTTGTGTTAGTGTCTTAAAGCAGAACTAAACTCTCACAATCCACATTAACTATGTTTAAACTATTTTTAAACTTTAAGCTGCTAGTATTAGTAAATAGATTTGTTTCAGTTGGTTTCTGGCCTAGGTCAAAAATTGGTACAATTTGGGTGCAAAGAGATCTTCAAAAACTTTTTCTGTTCATAAACAGAATGTGCAGTCTGACAATTGGATCACTCCAGGATTTTTACTCCCCCCTCTTGTAGTAGTCTGTGTACCTAAAAAAGATGTTCCTTCTTTCAAAGATTCTGCAGGTAGAAAGTTTGAGATGCATCTATCTAAACGCTCTCCTGCAACCATTTCCTTCTGCAATTTGAGTATGTCAAACTGCATCTAACTGGACTAGGACAATGAACAGCCATGACTCTTTTTCAGGATTGTACCTTTAACCACTTCAGCTCCGGAATAATTTACCCCCTTCCTGACCAGAGCACTTTTTGTGATTCGGCACTGCATCCCTTTAACTGACAATTGCGCGGTCGTGCGACGTGGCTCCCAAACAATATTGATGTCCTTTTTTTCCCCACAAATAGCTTTCTTTTAAAAAAAAAAAAAAAAAAAAAAAAAAAAAAAAAAAAAAAAAAAACAAATAGCTTTCTTTTGGTGGTATTTGTTCACCTCTGCGGTTTTTATTTTTTGCGCTATAAAAAAAAAATAGCGACAATTTTGAAAAAAACGCATTATTTTTAACTTTTTGCTATAATAAATATCCCCCAAAATGATATAAAAAAAACATTTTTTTTCCTCCTTTTAGGCCGATACGTTTTCTTCGACATATTTTTGGTAAAAAAAATCGCAATAAGCGTTTATTGATTGGTTTGCGCAAAAGTTATAGCGTCTGCAAAATATGGGATAGTTTTATGGCATTTTTATTAATAATTTTTTTTTTTACTAGTAATGGCGGCGATCAGAGATTTTAATCGTGACTGCGACATTATTGCGGACACATCGGACAATTTTGACACATTTTTGGGGCCATTGGCATTAATACAGCGATCAATGCTATAAAATTGCATTGATTACTGTAAAAATGTCACTGGCAGTGAAGGGGTTAACCACTAGCAGGGGTTAAGTGTGTCCTGGGCAGTGATTGTAACTGTGGGGGGGATGGGCTAGCAGTGACATGACACTGATGACAGGGAGTAGAAGATCGGTGTCCTGTCACTAGGCAGAACGGGGAGATGCTGTTTACATCGGCAACTCCCCGTTCTTTAGCTCCATGACACGATCGCGGGTATCCCAGCGGCGATCGAGTCCGCGGGTCCCGCGGGCACGGTCACAGAGCTCGCGGCAGGCACGCGCACGGCAGGAAATTCAAAGTAACCTACAGGTACGTTACTTTGCCCAGCCGTGCCATTCTGCCGACGTATATGTGCTGACAGCGGTCGGCAAGTGGTTAAAGAGGATTTTCACCCTAGAAAGAAAAAAATTAAAAGTCTGGAGCTACAAGTACTGTAGCTGCTGACTTTTTGAAAAAGGACACTTACCTTTCTAAGGATCCAGCGCTCTCCTCACCCTGGTCTTTGGGTTCTTGGTGCCAGCATGTTTAGCGTGGAAAAACTGCTGTGACTCTTTGCGGCTTCACATCTGGCTTCCCACTGCACATGCATGAGCCATCCTGCGCTTTATGATTGTTCCCGCAGCCTACTGGGACCTGTGGGGTGCTTCAGAGGGCTGCGGCCAAATTTCTTTCATTGTTCCACTCATCTGTTCCTGACCTCGGCTTATACCCTGACCACAGTCCTGTCCTTGTGTCTGTACCCGATCAGCTTATCTGCTACTGACCCAGTATGCCTGACTCTGCTGCGCCTCCATCTGCTGCCTAGCCGTTCGCCTTGAGTACCTTCCTACTGCCAACCTGTTCTTGTCTACACCGGTTTGCTGACCAGCTGGTGCCAGCCCTTTACGTGTCTGCTGTCCAGCCAGTTCCTGCTCACACCTGTCTGCTGACTGGTCGGTACCTGCTCATTCCTGCCTACTGTTCAGGCAGTCATCTGCTGTTGCTCACCCAGCCTATCCTGTTGTGGTCTGCTGTCGGCCTACTTATGTTGCCACTTTAAGGCCCTGCTCATCTCCATTACTGGCTAAGACCATCGGGCACTTGTGCCACTTGTTCACTCTACTAGGGGCCCCGAGCCGGAGGTGTGAGAGGCCTTTTTCATCACGTCAGACTCATCCACCAGGTACATGATACTGACTGTGTAACTATAATGACCTCTCCTACAAAGTAAACTTTTTGATTGCTGTCAGGTCAGTCAGACGATGGCGGCCCTCTTCTGTAAGGAGTTGTTCATCATACTTCATACAGACAGGATCATCTTATGTCCAAGGCCATCCTTTTTTTTGAGGACATAGTCCTATCATCAATATGCCCTGTTCCAAAGCATCATAAGTACATTTATTTACATTGCCTGAACATGGTCAGTGCCATCAGAGTCTAACTGAAAGGTACAGCTTCTGTCAGAGAAACGGGTTCACCGTTTGTCCTGTTTTCAGGACCTTGCACAGTACGCTCTGCTTCCAAGTTCACAATCAAGATGGATAAGAAATTTGATCACTAGAGTTTACTCCCTCAAGGGAAAATATTTTCCTGCACTTTTATGCTCCTTTTTCACCATATCGGTAGATTTTCTGTGCATTTTGTTATCATGCCTCTGTAGTCCAGCTTTGTAAGTCAGCCACCTGCTTCTCTGTTTATATTTTAAGTTCCACCAAGTGGATGTCCAATCTCCTGCGGTTGCATCTTTCAGCTGCAAGTTCTAGCAGCGGCAGTCTGAAGTTGGGTATTTTGACCCTTGTTGGGCCTGATGGCACAGTTCTATTTGCCTGAATGTTGACTACCCTTTTCATTCATTGTTTGGAGGTGTTCCAAGATCTATAAATACTTTTTATGTGTCCTGTACTGTACAATTAAGATAGGGGTTTTGACTTACCTGTAAATTCCATGTCTTTGCGTACAGGACACAGGACAATCTCCCTTCTATTCCTTTGTTAATATGCATTGCTTGCTACAAAATGTATTCACGGAGTGGAGTAGGGTTTTAGGGAAGGTGCCCAGGGGGGCGTTTTCTAAGAAGCTTTGCCAGTATCCAATCACCTGAAGGTGCGAACCTATAACCCAGGGTCTATGAATACTTTGCCCATGTCCTGTACTTTATTCCAAGATTTGGAATTTACGGGTAAGTCAAAATTCTTGAGCAGTCAAATTCACTTGAGCAGTTCTTTGACTATCTGGTAGATGTCTGTTCATATCACATATATGTCATTCAAACTAATTCTCATTATCATTACCTATTAAGCCCTCTGGAATGTATAAGCTGCACTTCTGTTTGCCTTTGACTAAACTTGTGATTGTACACTATAGTGCAGTGGTCTCCAAAGTGCGGACCTGGGGCTGGATGCAGCCCTTTGCTTGTCTTTATCCAGCCCTTGAGGCATAATTCCTGCCACTGACACCAATGATGGGGCATAATTCCTGCCACTGACACCAACAACGGGGCGCTTTTCCTTCCAGCGACACCAACGATGGGGCATAATTCCTTCCACTGAAATGGGGTACTATTCATCCCAATGACACCAACTATTACTCCCACTAATACCAAAGATCGAGCATTGTTTACTCCCACTGGGCACAGACCAGCCCCCTAAAGACTGAAGGACAGTAAACTGGCCCTTTCTGTAGAAAGTTTGGTGACCCTTGCTATAGTGGTTTCAAATGTGATATATAGTCACCCATGTCAAGTTGTGGTTATATTCCTGGTGCCTTGTTATGTTGTGATATGTACTTATTACTTGTGAGTTCCAAGGCTGTGCATTTGTAATCATTTGCAAATTACCCTAATGGCCACCAATACAGGGCTGCAGGAAGCTCTTTTATCTCTGTGTGTTGAAGCCCCTTTTGTAAGAACTGTACAGCCAGAGACCCACCTCCATCACTCATCTACTGGAATACATTAGCAGATCACATACATTTAAAGATATTGTAGATACCTCAGAGAACCTCCCAATTATCACTAGCCAGAAGATTGTGGTATTTATAATCTTTTACTACCATTGACACAATCCTTGCAAATCAACTCCATAGTCTGTTTTTCATTCGCTGTTCTTTAGGCCTCATGCACACTGGACGTTTTTACAGCTGCTGTTTTTGGCTTCAGGTGTTTTTTTTTTCTGCAGTCAATAAAATCTCCAGCATGTTATCCTATTTTTCAGCTGTAAAAACGCTCTAACATCAAAAAACGCAGAGAAACGCTCAAAAACGTGGCTCACCAGCGTTCTTTAACGTTTTTGATCCCATTGAAAAAAAAAAAAAACGCTTAAAAACGCTGAATAATGCCAAAAAACTTTATTGCAAAAACATTGAAAAACTCACTGCAAAGCTACTGGCATTTTTATAACGTTTTTATAACATTATTATAACGTCCAGTATGCATGAGGCCTTAATCCAACCTCTCTGGCAAAAGTTTTCTCTTGCATCTAGCAGCCAGCATGGGACAGTAAAGATATATAGTCTGCAAAGTCTATGTCCTCAAGTGCTTCAGAGCATTCTTCCAAAGTCGGTGTTTTGGTTTGGCAAATTTAATTATGGTTTACATATAGTGATTTGAGTGCATACAGCCCATGTCTCACTTTATCAACTAGTGAGTGTTTTTAGGTACCATTGTTCAGCAGATGGTCAATCTAACTTGCCTTTCACTCAACTGGATAGAAAACCATCTCATATTGTGTCTGTAGCAGCATCGCACTCTAGATTACAACATGAAAACCTCCCAACCTTGACAAGGTTCTAATCCATCCAAAAGGCATTTAATAGTTTTATCAGTGGAAAACTGCTCTGATCCTGAAGACAAAACTCTGAATAAAGACATGAACTGTGAATTTCATCATGGTACCTTTGCAAAATTCCACGTAATTGATGCATCATATATTACCTAGGACTTTTTTTTTTTTTTATATATAGACACATAATATTTAGACTATCAGTGTGGCTGCTTCTTTTTTTTTTTTTTTTTAATGTAACATATTTTTTTCCTTTATATAGATAATAGATTTCCGGACTATGGAAAAATCGAACTGGTATTTTCAAGAAATCAGGAAAAACTCTCTGGTAGGTGTTTCCCGTTTTTTATAAATTTTTTTTTCTAACGTGTGTCTAAAGCCAATTTTTTTTTACATTTTGGCTAGAGTAGGGAAAAGCTAGTCAGTTTTTTTTTTTCTTTCACTCTCTTAATCTGTCCTGGTGACAGTTTTTACTGAGATTAAAAGTGAGAATAATTCAAATTTGTAAGCTGCCACCAGAACAGGAATAGCGGTAATTTTTTTCAGTGAAGACTCTTCTTGCAATGACAACTAAGTGTGGATTTGCTCACTTTGGAGAGCTTCTTTCTCACATACTGTTGTGTCTTCGGGACAAGATATGAAGGGTGATCCAGACCCTCGTATGTATTAGCATGCCGTACATTACAGGGTTCATGATGACGAGAATTGTAGTCAAACACTATGTTTTTCTCTGAAATGCATGAAGCTGTATTCCAAATGACAAAACAGCGTTTGCAAAAAAAAAAAAAAGATTGCCTTTGACCTGCTTTACCTGCAGTTCAAATACACCTTAATAGGACATGCTGCATCAAAAGAAATGTGGCACAACACAAAGCAGGTCAAACACAGCCTCTGAACTGCCATGTGTACTGTTTAAATGTGTAGATTAAAGTTAAATGGGATTTTGCTGACCTACGCTTGACGTGCTCCAAATGCATGTCAAATTAAGTAAAACACCCGTTGACATGAGCCCATATTATTTTTGAGCTAGACTGGATTGATCCAAGTTTTTTTATTTATTTATTTTTTTTTTTTAGACCTTCCTCAACATTAGTATATTCTTGCCATACTATTGCTAAGCATACATTATATAGAATAGACTATATGTTTATATCCAAAACCATACTGCCTTATTTGAGATCAACATTGTTCAAGCACCATCTGTGATTAGTCTACTCAATCTTTACTGGAGATGACTGTCTCTATAGAAAAAGCTAGAAGTTGAATGCATTCTGGCACTTTCAAATTAATGAACATATAGGTGACCAGCTAACTATATACAGTATATTTAGACAACTTTAATGTTTCCAAAGTAGCTAGGTGAGAATAGGTCAGACACTTTTCTATAGATGTCTTAAAGCCCAGTTAAACCCCTTAGCCTTTCATTGATTTGTACAGGCTTGCTGGCTGTGGCAGATTGTATCCACCTGTGCTACCCAAGGCACAAATACACTGCTCCATGGCAGTGTATGGGTCTAAAGCAGCCACAACCAGAGTAGAAAAGCCTGACCCTTGCCAGCAGCTGCAGAGTAGAACCTATGCTCTTTGTGGGGAAGAAGTGAATTTTTTTGCTCCTGCTGTGTCAGAGCTCTACAATCAGTGGGAAGCATGAGCTTTGCTGACTGCACAGCTAAATGTCTGACTCAATACTAAAGCCTATTGGACATTTACTGTGAGATCACTGCTTCTACACAGAGAGCAAGGGCCCCACTCTGCAGCTGCTGGTAGGGAATGGTCTGTAGCTGCTATAGGAAAAAACATCTGACTTTGCACACCTTTTTGTTCTGATCCACCTGGAGTGTACAGTATATGCTTGCTTTAAACTAAGTGTTCAGTCTTTAACTCCATAATCTCCTATTGCAAAATCTAGACTGGATCAGAGTATCTTATCAAACCAGTTTCACCCCAGATCTCTTAGTAAAGGGTACCTGTTGCCTCCTCCTCCTGTCCTCGCAGCCATATGACTGAGATGTCCTTTCTTCACATGGTGTGGTCTTGCCACTCCCTCAAATTTTTTGGATGAATGTTGTGGCTAATATCAATAGGATGTGTGAGTTGATCCTTGGATTGGATCTAACTGTATTACTTCTGAATGTTATTGAGGACCTTACTCTGCGGCAATATGATGAAGTTGTTTATATGTTGTGCCTACTTCTTTGCACGTAGGGAGATACTCAGTCATTGCAAATCCACTAATTCACCCACTGTAGCCTCATGGCCATTGTATAAGCTCACCTACAACAATAGAAATTGCCCCCAAAAAATTGACAAAACATGGTCTGCATGGATAATAAGACTCCTGGGGCTCAGATGATGATCCTCCATTACCACCGTGATGGGTGCCTGACTACTTTTTCTTTAGATTAAATATTTTATTTCTGTGATTTCTTCTCCACCCATATCTTGCTCTGCCTATTCCCTTCCCACCACCCCTCCCTACAGTACGTAGGACTCCTTATGAGTGACTTCACCTCAATGTTCTTATGCTTGATTCAGGTTCTTATCATTATTGTTGGCTGTAACTATTGCCTTTTTTTTATCACTGTGTACCCACTGTGATGCCATCTAATTGTTAGCTGGGTAACTACTATGTTTATTTTATTTCATTTCAGGTACTTATATAGCGTCGTCAATGTACGCAGCGCTTTACATATACATTGTACATTCACATCAGTCCCTACCCTCAAGGAGCTTACAATCTAAGGTCCCTAACTCACATTCATAAATACTAGGGACAATTTAGACAGGATCCAATTAACCTACCAGCATGTCTTTGGAGTGTGGGAGGAAACCGGAGTACCCAGAGGAAACCCACACAGGCACAGGGAGAACATGCAAACTCCAGGCAGGTAGTGTCGTGGTTGGGATTCGAACCAGCGACCCTTCTTACTGCTAGGCGAAAGTGCTACCCACTACACCACTGTGCTATGTTATGATATTTCAACCGAGATTGTATTATGTAAATGCTGAAAGTCCCTTATATGTTGCTTATTTCTCCTGTTAAGTGTTCTTGCGTAGCAAGACCACTTACTGTTATCTCACATATATATTATTCTTATTATAGCCAAATTTACCACCCTAACTCCTCCCACAGCTTTTACACTACATAGACAAGTAATATACCAAAACGTGTGGATTGTTCCCGATTGGTGTGCTTTTACTTTGTGGAACATTTCGCCAAATGGTTCAGGAAATATTGTAGTTTTTGCGGCGAAATTGGTCCCATAGGAATGAATGGCGATATGTTCAAAACTAGAGTGGGAGGTGACAAAAGCTGACAACCCCATGATCAGCTAAAACATTATGACCACCCCCATGATCTGCCAAAACATTATGACCACCCCCATGATCTGCCAAAACATTATGACCACCCCATTATCAGCCAAAACATTATGACCACAACATGATCAGCCAAAACATTATGACCACCCCATGAAAAAAAAAATAATAATTTGAAAAAAAAAAAAATCATTTTTCAAAAAAAAAAAAATCATTTTTCAAAAAAATGATGGGACTTCTTCAACTTTTTTACTACTATTTATACTTTTTAAAATATTAAGCTTTTTAACACTTTTCACAGTTACTTCAGCCACTCCACCCAGTTACTCCGCCCACTCCAGTTGTAGACTACTGTAGGTGGAGGCAAGAACACTTCACACAATTTCCCCAGAAATTGTAGCTTTTCTAGTCGTTATACCTTTTTCTAATAAAACATATATATTTAAAAAAAAAAAAAGAGTGCCTGTCACTGCCCATGCTATCGCAGGGGATGTTGTTCATCCCTTGCAATAGCAATAAAGTTGATTAACAAAAAAAGGGTAAAATAAATGAAAAAAATCACTTTTTAAATCCCCCATGCCCACACGCAAATGTGAATGCGCACGTAGGTCCCACATGCAATGTACTATTGATGTTAGGCTAACTGTTAGGTCTCTAATTCCCTTAGATGTATTTTGACCCTTTTTTAAATAGTGTTGCTTTTCTCCAATCAGCTGCTACCATTCCAGTCAGTAGACTGTCAGTAACAAATAGGGACAATGGTCTGGCAATTACTTGACTGAGTTCCCTAAGTACCCTCAGGTGCAAGCCATCTGGTCCCGGTGACTTATTCATGTTAAGTTTTCCAAGTCTGTTTCTAATTCTGTCCTCTGTTAGCCATGAGGGTGCTTCCTGTGATGTGTCATGAAGCCAAACACTACAGTTTTGGTTACTGAAGCCCCCCGATTCCCTCGTAAAGACTGAGAAGAATAAATTCAATACCTTCGCCACCTCCCCATCCTTTGTAACCAGATGTCCTTCCCCATTCTTTATGGGGCCAATATGGTCTGTCCTCCCTTTTTTTTTTACTGTTTATATACTTAAAGAATTTCTTGGGATTTTCTCAAATCGCCTTTCAGGACAACCTTGGTGAGAGCGAAGCTCTGCCTATTTTCCAGGAAACGCATGCAGCCTTTAAATCCCTCCTCTTTCACCATGGCTTCAGTTATTGTGTTTCCTCCACAATGGTGGAATTGCATGATGGAACCAGAGAACTGCGCTCTCTCCAAGGTGGAGGTTTCCCATCGCACAGACGTAGCATTCGAGGACGATGCTGAAGGATGCGATGGATAAAAGAGTGGACTCCCTATTGGAAAAAGTGTGAGATTCCATATCAGCCAGCCTCAAACCCACTATGGCTTCCACGGTTGTCGCAAGGAACCTAGAATGCTGGGTAGAGAAGGTGAACAGCCATGTAGAGGCAGGTACATTGCGGAAAGATCTTCTAAAGTCCTTCCCATTGATACTGAAGGCAGTAAAGTACATGGCTGATGCATCAGCTGGATCAGTTAAGATGTCAGCAAGGTCGTCGGTGCTGGTGAATTCAGCCAGACGTGCTGTCTGGCTAAAGACTTGGTCTGGTGACACAGCTTCCATGATTTAAGCTATGTGCCTACCTTTTTCGGGTGATCTTTCTGGTCCACACCTTGAAACAGTCTTGGACAAGACAGCCGACAAAAAAAAGGCTTCTTCCAAAAAGAAACAACCGATCAAAAATAATTTTTGTGCTGTTCAACAGCCCTACAAAAACAGGGAACAAGACCACAAGAACCGCTGGGTCTCCCAAAGGGGATAAGGGAGGAGTAGGAGTTCTCTTCAGATCTACCTCAGACCAGCCCCTAAAAACAAATGACAATCTTACCCCCAGTAGGGGGAAGATTGTCTGACTTTCACCTACAGTGGAACAAAACAACTACGAGCCTGTTTGTGAAAAACTTCATTTCCCAGGGATACCGTCTGGAGTTTTCAGAGACCCCCCGAGCAGATTTTATGTTATGGCTATTCCAAAGGATCAAGAAAAAGCTTCCACAATGATGAGCCTGCTACAGGATCTGATTCAACAGGAAGTGTTTATCCAGGTCCCAAAACATCAGAAACGCCAAGGCTTCTATTCCCACATCTTCTTGGTGAAAAAGCTTTCGGGAAGTATCGGTTGATTCTGAACTTAAAGATTCTTAACAGATCCGCTACAAAAATTTCTGGAGGGACACGATCCATTCAATCACGAAATTACTGACTCCAAACTGTTTCATGGCATCCCTAGATCTAAGGGACGCCTATTTACACGTCCCGATAACTCCGGTGCTTTTTCCATCTGGTCCTCAACCTGGGGACTTCAGTCTGGCATCTCCGATTCAGAGCTCTGCTGTTCGGACTTTTATCCTCCCCCAGAATCTTTACAAAGATAATGGCAGAAGCCCTGGAGCCTCTGAAGCTAAGAGGGATTTCAGTCACCCCATCAGGATGACCTGTTGTTTTTCATGGACTCCAAAGAACAAGTCTTGACAAATCTCCAGGTATCTCAGGTTCACCTCAAGAACTTGAGGTGGCTCCTGAATCTATAAAAATCAAATCTAGAACCCACGCAGGAGATTAAGTTCCTGGGCTATATGATAAACTTTTTGAAGCACCGAGTTTTTCTGCCACAGGAGAAGATGAAAAACCAATCTCTCAGTTTCGGTCCGATCAGCCAGTCTTTAGGCCTTCTGACAGCATCAATCTCAGCTATTCAGTGGGCCAGACTACATTCCAGACTTCTTCAGATGAATATCTTACAAAGATGGTTGCTCCAGGAGTCGCTAGAGAAACAGATCAAACTTACCTCAAACGTAAAACAGGCGCTCTGGTGGTGGAGGAATTCAATCAACCTGGAAAAAGGTCTCTCCTGGGTTTTTTCCCCTAGACAAGCGTCTAACAGATACAAGTTCTTGGGGCTGGAGAGACCACCTAGACGGCCAAACCTCTCAGGGGGCCTGGTCCAAAGCTGAAGCCCGCAAGTCCTCATATTGGAGGAAACTAAAGGCCATTTTTCTCTGTCTCCTAGTCTTTCAACAAGTGGTAAAGGGGCAACACGTTCAGGTTCTCTCAGACAATACAACCGCAGTAGCAGTTTTGTATTGAAACAAGGAGGAACCAGGAGCAGAGGACTCCTGGAACTGGCCAGTCATCTACTTACCTGAGCAGAACAGAATGTGGCCTCTTTGTCAGCAGTCCATCTGAAGGGATCCCAGAATCTTCTAGCAGACCTACTAAGCAGAAGGAGAGTGGTAGAAGCAGAGTGGAGTCTAAACCAAGACGTTTTCTTGATGATCTCTGAAACTTGAGGGCAACCTTTAAATAGATCTGTTTGCCAGCCAACAGAATTCGAAAGTACAGAAGTTCTCACTCCACAGAGAAGACCAGGCAGTAGACATAGATGCTGTTGCCCATCCGTGGCATTACCAGCTGTGCTACGCCTTTCCCCTGATACCACTCATTCTAAGGAAATTCAGGGAGAAAAATGCCAGTCTGAGCCTGGTCACTCCCTTCTGGCCAAAAAGACCCTGGTTCGCGACACTACTAAACCTGGCCGCTGAACCTCCAAGGAAGCTGCCACCCAGAAAGGACCTGCTGACGCAGGGGTCTGTGTACCATCCGAAAGCAGACCGGCTACATCTAACTGCTTGGTTTCTGAAGAAGACCTCCTAAAAGCCAAGGGACTGTCTGATAAATTAGTGAAGACCCTCTTTCCAGTAGAAAGGAGGTAACTCAGGCCTTATACCTGAAAGTTTGGAAAAAAGTTCAATTCCTGGTGCACTTCTAAGGGCCTCCAGGTCAAAAGTTTGGTGTCATTCTTAGAATTTCTCCATAATGGGATGGAGAAGGGGCTGGCAGCCAGCACCCTAAAAACCCAGGAGGTGGCTGATTCAGTTTTTTTTCGAGAAGACTCTATCTAGAGAGGTCTTCATTTCAAGATTTTTTTAGGGCACTTGCACGGAATAGGCCGGTAGCCCTTAAAGTTTTTCCCAGTTGGGATTTGTCTGTTGTTTTACAGGGTCTTACAGGAGCTCCGTTTGAACACTTACAGGAAGCATCCTTAAAAAATGTAGTTCTTTAAAACAATTTTTCTGGTAGTCATCACGTCAGCAAGAAGAGTCAGCGAGCTTCAGGCCCTGGTGGTCACAGAACCCTTTCTAAAAGTTTTTTCAGACTGAGTAATCCTTCAAACAGATCCAGCTTTTCTACCTAGGGTTTCTTCGAGTTTTCACCGTTCACAGGAAATAGTCCTACCCACTTTTTCCTCAGCTCCTGCCATTCCAGGAGAAGAAGCTTTCCACACACTGGATGTGAGGAGATGCCTGCTACACTTTCTAACAGTCACCACAGAGTTTAGAAGATCAAATGCTCTCTTCTTGATATTCTCAGGGTCATGTAAAGGGGAAAAAGCTTCCAAAAGCCTTCTGGGCAGGTGGCTTAAATGGGTAATCTCGGAGGCCTACATAGCTGAGGGAGAAATATCCCCCTGGGGTATTGCTGCTCATTCTATGAGATCAACGGCAGTTTCCTGGTCGAAAGGGCCAGTGCTACGCCTGAACAAATTTGTAAGGCTGCCACTTGGTCCAACTACTCGACATTTCTCCGACATTATAGGTTGGACTTACTGTCCGCCGCAGATCAAGCCTTTGGCAGGAAGGTACTGCAGGCAGTATTCCCACCCCTAGGGTAAGTTTCTCGGTTATCCTCTCCAAGGTTGTCCTGAAAGGCGATTTGAGAAAGACTTAGTTAGACTTACCGGTGATGGTATTTCTAAGAGCCTTTCAGGACAACCGCTACTTCCCTCCCTTTTACCTTAGAAGTGGTTTTAAGTGTCTGCCATGGTGGTTTTCTTTGCTTTGCTTTCCAGTATGTCGGAGACCACATAATAACTGAAGCCACGGTGGAAGAGGAGGGATTTAAAGGCTGTAGGTGTTTCCTGGAAAATGGGCGGAGCTGCGCTCTCTCAAAGGTTGTCCTGAAAGGCTCTTAGAAATGCTGTCACCGGTAAGTCTAACTGTCAGACCTCTACTTACAAGACTGGTGAGTCCGCTTGGGCAGAGGGTAGGCTCCCTTACGCGTCCGACTCGCGGCCCCTGGTAGAGTATACAGGAAGCACAGGAGTGCAGAGTGGTATGGGAGCCTGATGCAGGAGTCCAGATGCCGGAAGAGAAGTGAACGTCAAACAGCAGTCAGGAATCAGGAACACTGGCAACAGGTGCTGAGCAGGAGCAGAGCAGGGAAGTCCGGGTACAAGCTGGGTTCGGCAACAGGCAGGCTACGAGGTACAATGGAGCAGGCAGAAGAGCAGTCAAACAGGCAGAGGTCAGGTGCGGGCAGAGTTCAGAGGAATCCAAGAAACAAGCCGGGTCGTCAGGAGATCAAAGCACAGATACAGGAAACAGGAACAAGGCACGGAAGAGCTGTTGATCAGGCAGCACCGAGGAGAGTGTAAAGCAGGCCTAAATAGGGCGATTGGCGGCAAACCCGGTGCACGTGTGCGCGCGCCCCCGAACACCGGCGCGCGCACCAGCACCCGCAGACCAGTGCCCAAAGGCACACGCGCGCACACCAGGGTCAGCTGGAACATGCCCACTAGTGCCAGCAGGAGCACGCACAGGAACGCGTGCGCCAACGTGCACCGGCGCCCAACCAGGTAACCTCTCTGACACTAAGTCTTTTTTTGCTCTCCTCCGCTATGTGTCTTTCGTGTTCTATCTTAGCTGCCCTAATTGCACCCTTACATATCTTGTTGCATTCTTTGTAAAGTCTGAATGCTGATGATGATCCCTTAGAGCCGGTTCACACGGGGGCGACTTGTCAGGCGACCTAGCCGCCTGACAAGTCGCCTCCCGTTCTGTACAATGGAACCGTTCTAATCAGAGCGACGCAAGTCGCTCTGACTTAGAAGAAAGGTTCCTGTACTACTTTGGGGGCGACTTGCATAGACTTCTATACAGAAGTCGTCTTGCAAGTCGCCCCGGCAGTCGTGTGCAGGTCGCCTCGGTGAGGCGACCTGCAAGTCGTGCCGCGTTTAGTGTGAACCGGCACTTAGCCTTGTATTTTTTGAAGGCCTTCTCCTTTGCTTTTGTATGCATTTTTACACTGGAGTTAAGCTATCCAGGACTTTCGTTCGCTCTTTTTTAAATTTATTTCCCAATGGGATGCACTGGCAAATGCCCTTATTTAATATGCTCTTAAAGCAAACCCATCTATCCTCCGTGTTCTTTGTTTCTAAGATTTTATCCCAAGTTATAACTTCTAGCAAGGTTTGTAGTTCAGGGAAGTTGGCTCTTTCGAAATTCAGTGTCTGTGTTCCTCTTGTGTTTCCTTTTTGTTCGATTTATACTGAAGCCAATTGACCTGTGATTGCTGTTTCCTAAATTGCCCCGTATTTCCACATCCATGATCAGGTCTGTATTGTTGGTAATCAGTAGATCTAGTAACGCCTTGTTTCTGTTTGGTTTGTCTACCATCTGACCCATGAAATTGTCCTGCAAGACATTTAGGAACTGGCGAGCTTAGATGAATGTGTGGTTCCCTCCGCCCAGTATATGTCTGGATAATTAAAATCCCCCATTATGATAACATTATGATGGTCACACATGTGAGATATCGTTGAAAATGTCAGAGTGAGAGCAATAATTCTACTGTCAGACCTGTTTAACTCTAGCTGGTAACCTGTAAAGGCTTTTTAAGCATCACCTATGGATAATTCTATGAACCAATTCAATATATGGCTACCGTATATGCTTCCACTATAGCAGTTATCGAAAAAAACAGACGTCTAGGTGTGGGTCATGTAGATCAATTTAAATTCTAGTTATAAAATACCGGTTATAATATTCAATACTGGACTACTGATGGTAACTTTTATTTTTGTTGGTTCTTCATCTGTCAACTAATGCCATATATTTCCAGCATGCAACCATTGATAGTGTAATGGTGTTTTAAATGCTGATATCAATCAGCCAAAGATAGAAGTGACAAGTTAGTTCTTTATTTAGTTATTTCTCCTGGATTTTAAATAAACCTGTTTTGGGTTCTCCAGTGCTAAATTAGATAATCTCAATGTATCTCCATGGACCTTGAAGTGACTGTCCTCATTTACATAACATGACCGTAACATGATTTAATTTGATGTTAGCTGTAAGCAAAAAACACACATGGGAAAGATAAAAACACAACTTTAAGAGAGCAAATTTTCCAAGGATGAGGGCTGCTCCCCAGGATATAGGCTGGGAGGGAATATAGGCATCGATAAACACAAAACAGAAATGGGAATTCTTCAAAAAAGACTGTGAACGCACTGCAAAGTATATTCCAATGGGTAATACGTTTAAAAGGCTAAAAATAAAACCTATGTGGCTCACAGCCAAAGTTAAAAGCTGTAAACAATAAGAAAAGAGCTTTTAAAAAATATAAAAATGAAGGAACACTATTGTCGTTTAAATGTTACAAAAAATATAACAGAATATGTAAAAAGGAAATCAAGGACACAAAAATTAAAAACGAACGACCGATTGCAAAAGATAGTAGGACAAACCCCCAAAAAATCTTCAAATATATTAATAGTAAAAAGGTCAGGTCAGAGCATGATGTAGGCCCTTTACAAAATAATCTAGAGTGGGTGACTGGGGACAAAGAATAGGCAAATTCATTAAATACATTCTTCAGTTCTGTTTATACAAAGGAGCATGGGGGAGCTTTAAGTCCATAATGGGGATGGTATTGACACAGCCCCAAATGATCCACAATGGCTCAAAAGTGATATGTTCCAGAAATATTTAGACAGACTAAAGGTCGATAAAGCACCTGGACCAGATGGCATCCGCCCACGGATCCTAAAAGAATTGAGCTCTGTCATTTCAAAGCCATTGTTTCTAATTTTTAGGGGCGCATTAATCATGGGAATGGTGCCACTGGATTGGCGTAGGGCCAATGTGGTGCCTACATTTAAAAAGGGAACAAAGTCTTTACCTATAGACTTAACTATAGACCTGTTAGTTTAACTTCTATAGTCGGGAAGATACTGGAGAGTTTAATAAAGGACCACATAGACGAGTTCTTCCTGGAAAAAAAATATTTTATGCAACAGACAGCATGGGTTCACGAAAGACAGAAAGTTGTCAAACAAATCTGATTTCTTTTTATGAAGTAAGGTAAGTAAAACCTTGGACAGAGGGGTGGCTGTGGACATGGTATACTTGGATTTTGCAAAAGCATTTGACACCGTTCCCCACACATGGCTAATGTGTAAGGTAAAGTCTACAGGCTTGGAAATATCAGTTTGTAAATGGATAGAAAACTGGCTAAAAGACGGAATTCAGAGAGTAGTGGTTAACGATTCTTACTCTGAATGGTCTAAGGTTATCAGTGGTGTACCCCAAGGTTCAGTGTTGGGACCCTTACTTTTTAATACCTGTGTAAATGATATAGGGTATGGGATTAAAAGTACAATTTCAGTCTTTGCAGATGACACCAAACTATGCAGTGGAATAACGTCCTTACAGGATGCCTCCAATTTACAAGCCGACCTCAGTGCACTCTCTAATTGGGCGACTATGTGGCAGATGAGGTTTAATGTTGATAAATGTAAAGTTATGCACTTGGGGGCTAGGAATATGCATGCATCATACATACTAGGGGGGAGTACAACTGGGGGAATCCATAGTGGAGAAGGATCTGGTAGTTTTGGTAGATCATAAGCTCAATAATAACATGCAATGCCAAGCTGCGGTTTCCAAAGCGAGCAAATTCCTTTCTTGTATTGAGAGGTATGGACTCCAGAGAGAGATATCATTTTGCCCCTTTACAAATCATTAGTAAGACCTCATCTGGAATATGCAGTTCAGTTTTGGGCACCAGTTCTCAAAAAGGATATCAGGGAACTGGAGAAAGTGCAGAGAAGGGCAACCAAAGTGATAGGAGACATGGAGGAGCTCAGCTAGGAGGAAAGATTAGAGGAACTGAATTTATTCACTCTTGAGAAGAGAAGATTAAGGGGGTATATGATCAACATGTACAAATATATAAGGGGTCCATATAGTGAACTTGAAGTTATTCACTTTACGGTCAACACAGAGGACAAGGGGGCACTCTTTATGCCTAGAGGAAAAGAGATTTCATCTCCAAATACTGAAAGGTTTCTTCACAGTAAGAGCTGTGAAAATGTGGAATAGACTCCCTCCAGAGGTGGTTCTGGCCAGTCAGTAGATTGCTTGAAGAAAGGGATGGATTCATTCCTAAATGCACACAATATTACTGGGTGCTAACATTTGTAGGTAAAGTTGATCCAGGGAAAATCTGATTGCCTCTTGGGGGTCAGGAAGGTTTTTTTTTTCCCCAGCTATAGTTAATTGGATCATGCTTTGCTGGGTTTTTTTGCTTTCCTCTGGATCAACTGTGGGTATAGGATTGGGTATATGGGATTGTTTGATATTATTTATTTATTTATTTTTATGGTTGAACTAGATGGACTTGTGTCTTTTCAACCTAACTATGTAACATTTTTACTTAATTGGATAAGTTCATGTTACACCCGTATTCAGGGTGTAACATGTTCAGCACCCCCCTTCCTTCCAGCGGACAGGGATTCTTGTCCACCGCAGCCACTGTCATGTTTTAAAATCTGCCCGCTGAGCCGCATGATTTATTCACAGCGAAAGTCCTATCTGCCACTTGTAGTTTCTTTTACAAATTATTTATTGAGATTTTCAAAAATAAACCTTCAGAACAAGATCTCAATATAGAAAGTAATACATAGAAAAGTAATATTAAGATAATATGGGCCAATGGCATCGAGAGCAGTGTAACACAAGGTGGCGGTTGATACAATAAGGCCGCACAACCAAAATACAGGTATCCAGTTGCGCAGGAGATCATTTGATCTCACGGGTGTGAACCTCATATTTGATCAGGGCCACCTACAACCTTAGGGAGGAGGCAGTAATTGCACACCAAACCAGCTTGTGGACCAAAAGCCTATAAGCCCCCAAACAATACAGTAAATGAAGAGAAAGAAGAGGGAGAAGAAAAAGGGAGGGGGGAGGGTCCCGCAGGAGACCACCACATAGACAAAACTAGGGCTGCATCAGCATCCTCAGGTCAAGAGCAAAGAGCGGTCCAGGTGCAAATCCGCATTATGTGCGAACTATGGTTCCACACTTTCAGAAATTGAGCGTGCTTATCGTTCGGAACGGAGGTGAGCTTCTCGTGCACCATAGTCCCCATGAGTCGATGCCAAACCTCGGCCAAGTGAAGGAACTGTTGACACCAGACCTTAGCTAGTGTTTGACGGGCCACCAAGAAAACAAAGCCCACCCATCTCCACTGGTGTTTAGACAAAGCTGCTACAGGTTTATATAATAAGGCTTCCTACGGGTTTTGCGCCAGGGCATAGCCAAGACCGTTCTGATCGAGGCCTATACTGTACCTGAGACCAGGAACGGATCACTTTAGGGCAAGTCCACTAAATGTGGAAGAAGGTATCTCGTTCCCTACAGCCCCGAAAGCACATCGAGGATGCATTAAGGTCAAACTGGGACACGCGATTAAGGGTCATATACCAGTGGGAGAGCAAGTTATATGCATTCTCTTGAACCAAGATGTTTTGAAACCATATGGGGGAGGCCAGCCAAATGTTGTTCCAAGTTGCCTGATCCAGGGCCTTGCCCAGGTCAGCTTCTCATTTCACCAGGTACAAACGTTTCACAGAGCTGAAGGTATTCACAAAGGAGGCCTAAAGGTCTGAGATCAGCCCCTTTTGAGTATGGATCTTTCAGGCCCCAATTCTCAAAAGTGTTAATTGCCTCGGGAGCCAGGCTTGTTTTTAATGAGGCCTCTAATGTGATGCGAAATCTGAAGATGAAAAAGCCTCCGAGGCTGGTAGGTCCCCAGTGTCCCTGGAGGTAGCTGACGGATTTGATGCCATCCAGTGTAAAGAGTTCATTAAACGTATTTAACCCCTTTCCTTTGCCACAAGCATAAAGCCAACGAGTCACTTGTAGTTTCAATGGACTGCAAGCATGCGAAGTGTTCTTGTAGTCCATTAACACTTCCTACACCGTCCACTTCCTACACAGTCCATTGACATTTCCTACTGGGCACAGAGCTGTAGGGAGAGTGTTCAGGAGCCTGACATTGCACACCAATATTTTGCAGGCTCCTGTAAAAAAAATGTAATAAATGCACATTTTTTTTCACCTGCAAAAATATGTGCATTTATTATTTTTTGTTAAAGGTGAACTTTGCATTTAAAGTGTTACTAAACCTAGGACCTGCATTTACTATATCTGGTCTTTCACAGTACACAGAACATGGAAATGCAATTATTTTAGTAAATATAAACTGCTAAATACCTTTTCTCATACGCAGTTAGATCAGTCTTGTGACTTCTATGAGTGTCTGGTTAAAGCTTGTAGGAGGTGTTTTCATTCTCCCACGATTGTCCTCTGAGAATGCAGGACCCCTGACCCTCTGTCTGGACAGTGCTGATTGGCCCTGTGCTGATCGCATGCACTCTCCCAAGAAAAAAAAAAAAAAACCTATCTAGCAATACACACCAAACTGAGCATGTGCAGCCTGTTCCCTGGCTCTGTAAATATCAGAAAATATATTGGAGTCAGTGGAAGAAGAGGATCAGAGAAGACAGGATCGAACAGCCTTTTTACACAATGCAGAGGATTAACCCCTTAGGTTCCACAGTGAGTATAACAAGCATGCTTTACTGCATATGCAGGCTGATTTTACTGTTGTGGGTCTAGTAACACTTTAAGGTTTTAGTGAAAGAAAGTTACCTGTTCAGTTTCAGAATCTATTCTTGGACTGCTATTGGTAGTAAACAAAAGTTTAATATAACGAGAACGGTTTGCACGTCATTGATGTACTTTTGGCAGCCAAAGGAGAGTGGATTGCAATAAGCATGTTTAAACAATGACTCCTTAACTGTACTAGTCAGTGGTGGCATTAGATGCTGTTGAGTGAACATGTGTACTGTGTGTCCATCCCATTCAAAATAACTGAGCGAGACGAACAACAAATCTGCATCAAATTTGTATTAAGCTTGAACATTATTCTGCAAAAACTGTTCGGATGATTCAGAAGGCTTTCAGGGACAGTACAATGAGTACAGCACAAACGCTTCAAAGAGGGTCAAGAATATGTTGAAAATGATCCATGTTCTGGAAGGGCTGCAACAAGCAGGTGCCTACTTTGAAGGGAACTGGGGTGTTATTGTCCTATGTACAATGTTTCTTGTATCTTCTTCAATTAACATCTCTAACTTTCTGGACAGACCTCGTGTGTACAAACAGTGAAGTCCTTGCCACAAAGACAGCAGTGCAACACATAACAAAACTGCAGATTTTAGACCTTGCCTGGTCCCAATCATGAAAAAATTCACAATGAGTCTGCTCTTGCTCATTGCGAAGTTAATATGTAAGAGGTATGCATATGAAACAAACAGCACCAAGGGAGCCTTGACTTATTTCGCACATAGGTGTTTACAATAGACCTCTTCTTGATTAAATATCCCAACAGGGACCTGTGTAAAAAAATCCCCACCTCCTTTCAATCACACCACAGCTGTTAACATCAGCTTTGCAGAACTAATAAGAAGCAGTAGAACAAAATATCACTTTGAAGATAAAACTAAGAAAATGTTGAACTATACGTTGATAAGATAATTGCAAAAAAATTGGCACTTATAGTGTGTGTTTTTTTTTTTTTTAATTATATCTATTCTTTTCCAATAAATCAAGTAAAAAACATTAAAATTATCATCTTCAACATTTTAATAATAACTCAATTCCACTCCCCTTCCTCCTATCCCTCCTTCCCCCCCCCCCCCTTTCATCCCTTAATTCAGTGTTCTTTCCCTCTTCCCTACTCCTATAATCCCACTATTTCCGCATAGTTGGTTTTTTAACCACTTACCAACTCGGCCAATTCTGACACTTTGCTCCTACATTTAAAAATCATCATTTTTTTGCCAGAAAATTACACAGATCCCCAAACATTATATATTTTTTTTAGCAGAGACCCTAGAGAATACAACGGTGGTAATTGCAACTTTTTATCTCGCACGGTATTTGCGCAGCAATTTTTCAAACGCTTTTTTTTGGAAAAAAAAGTTTCATGCTTAAAAAAAACCAAAACAGTAAAGTTAGCCCAATTTTTTTGCATAATGTGAAAGATGAAGTTGCGCCGAGTAAATAGAAACCTAATATGTCATGCTTCAAAATTGCAAAGCTCGTGGAATGGCACCAAACTTCAGTACTTAAAAATGCCCATAGGCGATGCTTTAAAATTTTTTACTGCTTACATGTTTTGACTTGCAGAGGAGGTCTAGGGCTAGAATTATTGCTCTCGCTCTGACGTTCATGGCGTCACCTCACATGTGTGGTTTCAACACAGTTTTCATATGTGGGCGGGACTTATGTATGCGTTCGCTTCTGTGTGCGAGCACACGTGGACGGGGGCAATTTCTTTTTTTTTTTTTTTTTTTTTTATTGTTAATTTTTCTTAAAAAAATTTAATTTGACACTTTAAAAAAAAGAAAAAGAATGTTGATCACTTTTATTCCTATTGCAAGGAATGTAAACATCCCTTGTAATAGGAATATGGCATGATCGGACCTCTTTACAGTGAGATATGGGGTCAATAAGACCCCACATCTCACCTCTAGGCTGGGAAGCCTAGAATCAAAAAAAAAAAAATAATAAAACGATCACGGCTTCCCAGCTGAGGCGGCGCTGTTTTTTTAAATGCAGAGGACGGGCATGACGTCATAACATCGCGCCCGGCCTCTGACGATCATAGAGACTCCGGTGACCATCTGGTCCGCCGGAAATCTCTATGGTGGACATCCAGCACTGGCGGATCCATTCTTTGACTCACCGATCGCAGAGGTGAGTCGGTAGAAGCACCAGAGGGAGGGGGATGACGTCCCCTCTCGCTGCCCGTAACAACGATTAAGCGGCTGACCCGCTGCTATGATCGTTCTTATGGTGTAGGGAATCGCCAGCTGAAAACGGCAATAACTGAATGATGCCTCTAGCTGCAGGCATCATTCAGATATACCCCCACAAACCTAGGACGTCCCACAGTCGGCAAGTGATTAAACTCTTTATGAGTAGACAATAAACATAGCCTTTACGCAGTTACAGAAACCTTTTTTTTACCTATTGGGATAAAGGTTTTACATAAATGATTTAAAGTGTTAGTAAACCCAGGACCCTGCATTCACTATATCTGGTCTCCCACAGTACACAGAACATTGAAATGCAATTAATTTAGTAAATATAAACTGCTAAATACCTTTTCGCATCAGCAATATATAGCAGTCTTATGACTTCTATCAGTGTCTGATTAAAGCATATAGGTGTAGTTTCATTCTCCTCTGACTGCCTTATGAGGCTGCAGGACCCCTGACCCTCTGTCTGGACAGTGCTGATTGGCCCTGCATCGATCACATGCAGCATCCCAAGAAAAAAAAAACGACTCTTTAGTAGCAATACACACCAAACTGAGCTTGCACAGAGTAACCCCAAGGCTCTGTACTGTCAGCAGATGGATTGGGGACTGTGGAAGAAGGGGAGGATCAGAGAAGACAGCATCAAACAGCCTTTTTACACAATGCGCAGGATTATCCCCTTATGTTCCACAGTGAGTATAACAAGCATGCTTTACTGCATATACAGACAGATTTTACTGTTGTGGTTTAGTAACACTTTAAAGCAGGGATATGCAATTAGCGGACCTCCAGCTGTTGCAAAACTACAAATCCAATGAGGCATAGCAAGACTCTGACAGCCATAAGCATGACAGCCAAGGGCAGAAGCATGATGGGACTTGTAGTTTTGAAACAGCTGGAGGTCCGCTAATTGCACATCCCTGCTTTAAAGCTTAATTGTAGGCAACCCTGTTAAATGGTTTATCTCAACCCTCTGACACTTTTGCTGGACAGCTTGGTCTGTTAAGAGTAATGCCGCGTACACACGAGCGGACATTACGGCGGACTTTGCCCGGCGGACTGGATTTCGTCGGACAATTCGATGTGTGTGGGCTCCAGCGGACTTTGTTTTCTCAAAAGTTGGACGGACTTAGATTTGAAACTTGTTTAAAATTTATCCGTTGAAATCGAGTCCGGTCGAAAAGTCCGCCGTCTGTATGCTAGTTCGACGGACAAAAAGCCATGCTAGGGCAGCTATTGGCTACTGGCTATGAACTTCCTTGTTTTAGTCCGGTCGTATGTCATCACGTACGAATTCGACGGACTTTGGTGGATTGTGTGTAGGCAAGTCCGTTCATTCAGAAAGTCCGTCGGAAAGTACATCGAAAAGTCCGCCGGGCAAAGTCCGCCGTAATGTCCGCTCGTGTGTACGCGGCATTAGAAAAATAATACATTTACTAGCCAGATCAACAGGTACAGTGCCTTGAAAAAGTATTCATACCCCTTGACATTTTCAACAATGTGTCATGTTACAACAAAAAGCGTAAATGTATTTTATTGGGATTTTATGTGATAGACCAACACAAAGTGGCACATAACTGTGAAATGGAAGGAAAATGATAAATGGTTTTCAAAATTATTTACAAATATGTGAAAAGTGTGGCGTGCATTTGTGTTCAGCCTCCTTTACTCTGATACCCCTAACTAAAATCTAGTGGAGCCAATTGTCTTCAGAAGTCACCTAATTAGTAAATTGATTCCATTTAATCTCAGTATAAATACAGCTGTTTTGTGAAGCCCTCAGAAAGTTTGCTAGAGAACCTTAGTGACCTAACAGCCTCATTAAGACCAAGAGACACACCAGACAGGCCAGGGCAAAAGTTGTGGATAAGTTTAAAGCAGGGTTAGCTTATAAAAAAGGGAAATGTCCCCCATGTGGGGTTTTCTAGGCAGTAAATGAGTAGAATGGTGATAACGTGGTTTAAAATTGTATAGATTTTATTAATAGCATAATCTCAAAATTGACAATGACAGTTAAAATATGAGCCGTGGAACAGGAAATATGAAAGCAACAACACAAGTAAAAGTAAATATAGTATTCTACAATGTTCAAGCGCTACAGTGAGAAATTAAGTGAATACTGACGCGTTTTGACCCCACCGGGTCTTCTTCAGAGGATTTTGCGCTGTAGAGGAATATTATTTGTATTGAGATTCATAGATATAACCGCAAAATAAAATGAACTATAATGACGATGGACATTTTTCAGTATAGTTACCACTCACATTGTATTGAGTGATTTCTCCTGAGCCTGAAATCCTCTAGAACCTCCCTCAATGGATCCCGGCAGGGGTCCCTGGCCAGCCGAAACACCACCAGAGGGAGCCAACCATTCATGCGTGACTTACGAGGAGTCACACAGGTGGATAGATTCCCATTTGCCAGGAAGGGGCGTGAGGGCGAACAAGCAGCACCTGCAATTGAAGCATCAAGTAACAATGCTATCAGTGCATTTTTATAGCATGGATAGGAGTATTAGGGTATTCCCAATAATTAAATAATGGAAATATATTAATTAGTTTTACTATTATATGTGTTTCTAAAACCAGCAGCATATAAGCATTCGCATATTTGTATCAGGATAGAATAGAAATAATACTAGGTTTAAATTATCCTTATATTAAAAACTAAAAAATATAAAGGGGGTTATGGTGGGTGAGTTTGTTATGTGTATGGATTAAATAAGAAAGGTTGAAATAAGAGAAAGTGAATAAAAATTAAAAAATTAAAAAATGGGGGGGATGTGAAGGGCAAAGGGGGGGAGGGATCCCGGACAAGTGAGGGATGAGAGAGAGGATGGAAAAGGGGAATAGACAAATACACAGGAAGGGAAGAGGGGGATGGGAGATGGAGGGAGGGATGAAAGAGGGGTAGAAGGAGGGGGAAGGGGCTATGAAAGGAACCTGAAAAGAAAAATAACCCTAATTTTTAAAAATTTTCAGCAGCTGATTTAATCACTTATTGAGTAGGCAGCTTCGTCTTTTAATCCTTTTCAATTTTCCTGTTTAAGCTGGTGCCATGACCGCTACCAAAATTTCCGGTTTCCGGGTAGCAGCTTTCTCTTGCATTGTAACATGGAACCACCCTTGCATGCATGGAATAGAGCGGTATCTCCCTACATAGAGTGCATAAACAAACACACAGCCCCATAGCCTAGGATGGAAAGGCACTCCCCTCCCCTGCTCCTCCCTTCTCCAACCTAACAGACTGACTGCAGACTGCACTGTCCACTGTTAACTCTGTCCTGTAAAAAACAGAAGTTCATGGAAACGGCACTGGGAGAGAGAGTCAGCAGCTTTTAAAGCAGTAAACTGCAAGCGCTTAGGTAAGCAGTTTAACAGTTTACTATGGAATGTTTGTGTTAGGCTTAAAAAAACACTAAGGGTTGGGTTTCACCCATTCTGTCAAGACATATTCTACTAGATATGTGAGTGCTTCTTAGTTCCCAGTTGTCTTCAGTTCTTATTCCATGGACCTGCTGGTGTTATTTTGGCTGTATAGCACCCTTCAGTTGTAGTGCTTTTGGACATCCCAAATGTATCCAAATCATTTGTCTCTCAATGAACAATGAATAAAATAAGATTTTTCTACTAGCCATACATTTTTTTGGAAATCATTGAGGTACACAGGCCCCATCCTTCTGTGTTTATGATCTTGCTTTTGGCGCTGCTTTATTACAGAACTGAAACATGTTGGGGGGGGGGGGGGGGGGGGCTGGTCACTGTTTTTATCATTTTTTTTTTTTTTTTGCAAGTGTCAAATTCATCCTGTAGGAGGCAGCATAACCCAAATTAATTCTGAATTCTATGTTCTTCAGTAAACTCCTAAGAGTTCATGGTGAGTACACATTTTCTGTGCTTAAAAGGGATTGATGCTACTAAAAAAAAAGGAACTGGTGCCCCAAAAACCCCATGTATAGAAAGCAAAGGAAGCAAAGACCAAAACTAGAAGCTCTTCATATTTGCAAATAATACCATCAAATAAAAAATTGTGGGCTAAAGGATCAGCAAGTGTCATTAACAATAACTTCCTGTCTTTAAAGGAGAAGTACAAGTACAAGCTCGTTTGGCTGTACTTCTCTTGCGGATTACAGGAGTGCAGTTCGTTCTGCACTCCTGTGACTCGTTTTTAGCAGACAGTGGGCTGAAGTCACAAAGCCACCCATAAGTGCCCATCAGTGTCGCCTATGAGTGCCTATCGGTGCCACCTATGAGTGCCCATTAGTGCCCATCATCGGTGCACATCAGTGCCACCTCATTGGTGCCACCTCATCACTGCCCATCAGTGCTGCCTTATCAGTGCCCGTCCGTGCAGCCTCATCAGTGCCTATCAGTGAAGGAGAAAACTTATTTACAAAATTTTATAACAAACAAAGAAAAACTTTTTTTTTTTCAAAATTATTTTCAGTCTCTTTTTATTTGTTTAGCAAAAAATAAAAACCCCAGTGGTGATCAAATACCACCAAAAGAAAGCTCCATATTATGGGAACCAAATGATAAAAATTTTGTTTGGGTGCAGTGTTGCATGACCGCACATTTGTCATTTAAAAAGTGACAGCGCTGAAAATTGTCTTGGGCAGGAAGGTTCGGAAAGTGCTCTGTATTGAAGTGGTTAAGTAATAACCCGTGTCCCAGTAAAGGTAAAATTACACTGCTTACAAAACCCAAAGTATGTGATATGGAAGATTATAAAATCTTTAAATCTCAATTTGCACATTTATAACTTTTACTGCTTCATGCCATCCACCTTAGACAAAAGTTGTTTTGTATTCCTAAAATAGCTAGTTGGGTAATAACCAAGGTTTATGAAAGGGTGTCTGCTCGAAGTTCCGAATTTTCTTTCAGTGACCTAGTTCCTGCCACTAAAGTTCTACCTGGAGAGAAATAAGTATTCTTGTGATAATTTGCATAATTTATTCAATTTGCTAAACACGTCCTTATCAAATACCACATCATAAATGTCAAATACCAAATGTCTTAATTGTCATTTAGGCTGTATCATGTAATCCACTATATTTAAAAATGTTTTACCTCAAACATGGTTCTATCTCAGCATCCTCTACAATGCCCTCCTCTCCATAAATGCTCTCCTCTCCACTACTCTTCTGCCTGCATGGAAAATAACTTGGTGAATTTTTTGTTAGCCTAGCAAAATCACTCTCTGTAGTTCTCTGCAATACATTGATAAACATCACCCTAGATTGTATGGAATAGGTAATTTAGTTCTATACATGTCACATGCTCAGGAAAAAATTCTCTATTCTCAGTCCATTATATCTATTAGAAAATCCATTGTATGACCTGATGTTATATTTGTAAAATTTGGGGGAGCCTGGGATCACCAGCTAGGCGTGTTTGTAAATGAAAGGCTTTGTTTAACCATTATTCCGGGTACCTGTTATCCCGGGTATAAAAGTTTGAAGTACGAAATCATAAATTATAATATAACTATAAATTATTTAAAAAATAATAAAATAAAATTTATTTCCTCATCATTCACTATTGCTTAATTCTCCAAGTGGTCTAAAATAACTTTTGACGTAAAGGGACACTTTTTGGTTGCCACGGACAATCTCAAGTTTCCAGGTAGAAAAAACAGTATATATTATATAAAACTGCATGCAGGGCACTGGACAAAGCACTAGGGACAAAAGGGATGTGAAATGATTTGATACGTTAATGTAATCTTACAGATTACAGTGTACTGTATGTGTTATGTTGTGTGTACTTTTTGAATTTGACGCCGGGCTCCGCCTCCATACATCGCGGCACAGGGAACGGAGCCCGGCACACAGGGCATCAGGTGGAGGAAACCGCCCACAGACACAGCGGGAGGACATTGTAGGATCCTGGTGACAAGGTAAGTACACTGCACCAGGATTCTGCAATGCAATCCGGAGCGCTGGTTCACATTAGAAGCATCACGACTTGCAGGTCGCCTCACCGAGGCGACCTGCACACGACTGCCGCGGCGACTTGCAAGACGACTTCTGTATAGAAGTCTATGCAAGTCGCCCCCAAAGTAGTACAGGAACCTTTCTTCTAAGTCGGAGCGACTTGCGTCGCTCCGATTAGAACGGTTCCATTGTACAGAACGGGAGGCGACTTGTCAGGCGGCTAGGTCGCCTGACAAGTCGCCCCCGTGTGAACCGGCTCTGAGTGTGGCTCGGGGTTACCGCTAATGGTACTGAAATTTAACCCCGAGCCACACTCGGGTTTACCGCCAGGGAGGTTTAAAAACAACATAGTCAAAACAAAGTGGCTTCCCTCAGCATAAACAAAAAACAAATAGTCCATATATTTGTGGCTCAAAAACAAGGATATGGCTCACCGCCCGTATAAATCTTGTCCCATAAATCTTGTATAAATCTTGTCTGCTCCTGGGGTGCCAAAGAAGAGGTCTCCACAGTTCAGCCATGTCTTGATTACAGACAGCACTTTGTCCTCACGCAGCTGTGTCCTGCTCCACACTACCTACCTACCTACTGCTGACTTTTTTGCGCTTTTTCAGCCCTTCCCTGCAGAGGCAAGGTTAATCCTTTCAGGACCACAGTCCTCATAGTCATGAACAGAGGCTTTTTTTCCACCCAACATTTTTTCAAGCCTCTAAATTTAGTGTACCATTACCAGGACTAAACAATCCTGGAGAAACTGCAAGCCAGTTTTCCCCCTTTTCCTGGATAATCCCGGTACCCCTCACCTTGCATAGGTGAGAATCCCTGAGTACTCCAAATCTGTACTCTATCTTAAAGGGACAACAATCCAAATAATGGGCACACATACCTACCTTCCAGGACCCATCCCTAGCATCCTGTACATATTCTTATTATGATCCTCAACCAACGTCCCAACTCCTCTGCACATTCTCACCTTCCATCATTTCAACCCCCCTACAAATATGTTTCTTTAACTTGAGATTTAGACAAACATATTAACATCTTAAATTGTGGAGAAGGATGCTAAAATTACATTCTTCCTAAGGACAAAGTATAGGCACTGGGAAAGGAGATTAACTTCATATACACAAAAAGTGGTTCTAAAGGCTCAAGGTTGTTTAGCTTCATGCATTCTATGTTCCTTATAGATCCCCTATAGGTATTGCACTCACCTGAACCATTTAACCCACACAGGGGTATCTCGCTTTCGTAATATTTGCCACTGTGCAGCAATCATCAGATCTTTATCTGCTGTGTCAGCTGTATCTTTCTGTGCTTGCGGTATTAGGTGTATTTTTCTTCTTTAGATCTCCATCCGCATCTCCCACATTGATTCAAATGCATATAAGCCTTTAAAAAAACACAGGCATTAGGAACGATTCGCGTTCCACGGCCCGAAACCGGAAGTGATGCAAAGATGCTAGATGCTCCGCTCCAGATGACGTCTTGATGACGAAAAGCATAGGGCGAGGCATCTAGTGTCTTTGCATCACTAACAGTTTTGGGCCCGTGGAAAGCGGATCGTCCCAGCTTCCTGTGTTTAACCACTTGCCGACCGCCTAAAGCATATATACGTCAACAAAATGGCACGGGCAGGCAAAATCACGTACCTGGTACGTGATTGCCTTCCCGCGGGCCGGTGCCAGCGGCGGTCGGCTTTGGTCTGGGAGCGGTGAGAGGCGAAGGGGAAGCCATCCGATCGTGCCCCCCCCTCGCGATCGCTCCCAGCCAATGAGAAACATCCCCTGCCTCTGTATAGTACACAGAGGCAGAGGATGTGATGTCATCTCTCCTCGGCTCGGCAGTTTCCGTTCCGGCGCCAAGGAGAGAAGACATCTGAGTAAGTGTAAAACACACACACACACAGTAGAACATGCCAGGCATACATTACACCCCCGATCGCCCCCCGATCACCCCCCGATCACCCCCCAATCACCCCCCCCCCCGTCACACTGACACCAAGCAGGTTTTTTTTTTTTTTCTGATTACTGCATGGCGTCAGTTTGTGACAGTTAGAAGTGGTAGGGCAGTTAGTATTAGCCCCCTTTAGGTCTAGGGTACCCCCCTTACCCCCCTAATAAAGTTTTAACCCCCTGTCACCAGTGTCGCTAAGCGATCATTTTTCTGATCGCTGTATTAGTGTCGCTGGTGACGCTAGTTAGGGACGTAAATATTTAGGTTCGCCGTCAGCGTTTTATAGCGACAGAGACCCCCATATACTATCTAATAAATGTTTTAACCCCTTGATTGCCCCCTAGTTAACCCTTTCACCACTGATCACCGTATAACCGTTACGGGTGACGCTGGTTAGTTCGTTTATTTTTTATAGTGTCAGGGCACCCGCCGTTTATTACCAAATAAAGGTTTAGCCCCCTGATCGCCCGACGGTGATATGCATCGCCCCAGGCAGCGTCAGATTAGCGCCAGTACCGCTAACACCCACGCAGCATACGCCTCCCTTAGTGGTATAGTATCTGAACGCATCAATATCTGATCCGATCAGATCTATACTAGTGTCCCCAGCAGTTTAGGGTTCCCAAAAACGCAGTGTTAGCGGGATCAGCCCAGATACCTGCTAGCACCTGCGTTTTGCCCCTCCACCCGGCCCAGCCCACCCAAGTGCAGTATCGATCGATTACTGACACTTACAAAACACTAAATGCATAACTGCAGTGTTCGCAGAGTCAGGCCTGATCCCTGCGATCGCTAACAGTTTATTTGGTAGCGTTTTGGTGAACTGGCAAGCACCAGCCCCAAGCAGCATCAGGTTAGCGCCCGTAGCGCTAACACCTACGCACGCACCGTACACCTCCCTTAGTGGTATAGTATCTGAACGGATCAATATATGATCCGATCAGATCTATACTAGCGTCCCCAGCAGTTTAGGGTTCCCAAAAACACAGTGTTAGCGGGATCAGCCCAGATACCTGCTAGCACCTGCGTTTTGCCCCTCCGCCCGGCCCAGCCCAGCCCACCCAAGTGCAGTATCGATCGATCACTGTTACTTACAAAACACTAAATGCATAACTGCAGCGTTCGCAGAGTCAGGCCTGATCCCTGCGATCGCTAACAATTTTTTTGGTAGCGTTTTGGTGAACTGGCAAGCACCAGCCCCAGGCAGCGTCAGGTTAGCACCAGTACCGCTAACACCCACGCACGCAGCATACGCCTCCCTTAGTGTTATAGTATCTGAACAGATCAATATCTGATCCGATCAGATCTGTACTAGCGTCCCCAGCAGTTTAGGGTTCCCAAAAACGCAGTGTTATCGGGATCAGCCCAGATACCTGCTAGCACCTGCATTTTGCCCCTCCGCCCGGCCCAGCCCACCCAAGTGCAGTATCGATCAATCACTGTCACTTACAAAACACTAAACGCATAACTGCAGCGTTCGCAGAGTCAGGCCTGATCCCTGCGATCGCTAACAGTTTTTTTGGTAGCGTTTTGGTGAACTGGCAAGCACCAGCGGCCTAGTACACCCCGGTCGTAATCAAACCAGCACTGCAGTAACACTTGGTGACGTGGCGAGTCCCATAAGTGCAGTTCAAGCTGGTGAGATGGCAAGCACAAGTAGTGTCCCGCTGCCACCAAGAAGACAAACACAGGCTGTCGTGCCCATAATGCCCTTCCTACTGCATTTGCCAATCCTAATTGGGAACCCACCGCTTCTGCAGCACCCGTACTTCCCCCCATTCACATCCCCAACCAAATGCAGTCGGCTGCATGAGAGGCATTTTCCTTATGTCCTCCCGAGTACCCCTACCCAACGAACCCCCCCAAAAAAGATGATGTGTCTGCAGCAAGCGTGGATATAGACGTGACACCCGCTATTATTGTCCCTCCTGTCCTGACAATCCTGGTCTTTGCATTGGTGAATGTTTTGAACGCTATCATACACTAGTTGAGTATTAGCATAGGGTACAGCATTGCACAGACTAGGCACACTTTCACAGGGTCTCCCAAGATGCCATCGCATTTTGAGAGACCCGAACCTGGAACCGGTTACAGTTATAGAAGTTAGTTACAAAAAAAAGTGTAAAAAAAAAACAAAACAAACAAAAATATAAAATAAAAAAAGTAGTTGTCGTTTTATTGTTCTCTCTCTCTCTCTATTGTTCTGCTCTTTTTTACTGTATTCTATTCTGCAATGTTTTATTGTTATTATGTTTTATCATGTTTGCTTTTCAGGTATGCAATTTTTTATACCTCGCCGTTTACTGTGCTTTATTGTAAACCATTTTTTGTCTTCAGGTACACCATTCACGACTTTGAGTGGTTATACCAGAATGATGCCTGCAGGTTTAGGTATCATCTTGGTATCATTCTTTTCAGCCAGCGGTCGGCTTTCATGTAAAAGCAATCCTAGCGGCTAACTAGCCTCTAGACTGCTTTTACAAGCAGTGGGAGGGAATGCCCCCCCCCACCGTCTTCTGTGTTTTTCTCTGGCTCTCCTGTCTCAACAGGGAACCTGAGAAATGCAGCCGGTGATTCAGCCAGCTGACCATAGAGCTGATCAGAGACCAGAGTGGCTCCAAACATCTCTATGGCCTAAGAAACCAGAAGCTACGAGCATTTTATGACTTAGATTTCGCCGGATGTAACCAGTGCCATTGGGGAAGCATTTTATCACACCGATCTTGGTGTGGTCAGATGCTTTGAGGGCAGAGGAGAAATCTAGGGTCTAATAGACCCCAATTTTTTCAAAAAAGAGTACCTGTCACTACCTATTGCTATCATAGGGGATATTTACATTCCCTGAGATAACAATAAAAATGATTTAAAAAAAAAAATGAAAGGAACAGTTTAAAAAAAAGATAAAAAAGCAAAAAAATAATAAAGAAAAAAAAAAAAAAAAAAAGCACCCCTGTCCCCCCTGCTCTCGCGCTAAGGCGAACGCAAGTGTCGGTCTAGTGTCAAATGTAAACAGCAATTGCACCATGCATGTGAGGTATCACCGCGAAGGTCAGATCGAGGGCAGTAATTTTAGCAGTAGACCTCCTCTGTAAATCTAAAGTGGTAACCTGTAAAGGCTTTTAAAAATGTATTAATTTTGTTGCCACTGCACGTTTGTGTGCAATTTTAAAGCATGTCATGTTTGGTATTCATGTACTCGGCCTAAGATCATCTTTTTTATTTCATCAAACATTTGGGCAATATAGTGTGTTTTAGTGCATTAAAATGTAAAAAGTGTGTTTTTTCCCCAAAAAATGCGTTTGAAAAATCGCTGCGCAAATACTGTGTGAAAAAAAAAAAATGAAACACCCACCATTTTAATCTGTAGGGCATTTGCTTTAAAAAAATATATAATGTTTGGGGGTTCAAAGTAATTTTCTTGCAAAAAAAAAATAATTTTTTCATGTAATCAAAAAGTGTCAAAAAGGGCTTTGTCTTCAAGTGGTTAGAAGAGTGGATGATGTGTGACATAAGCTTCTAAATGTTGTGCATAAAATGCCAAGACAGTTCAAAACCCCCCCAAATGACCCCATTTTGGAAAGTAGACACCCCAAGCTATTTGCTGAGAGGCATGTCGAGTCCATGGAAGATTTTATATTGTGACACAAGTTGCGGGAAAGAGACAAATTTTTTTTTTTTTTTTTGCACAAAGTTGTCACTAAATGAAATATTGCTCAAACATGCCATGGGAATATGTGAAATTACACCCCAAAATATATTCTGTTGCTTCTCCTGAGTATGGGGATACCACATGTGTGGGACTTTTTGGGAGCCTAGCCGCGCACGGGACCCCAAAAACCAAGCACCGCCTTCAGGCTTTCTAAGGGCGTAAATTTTTTATTTCACTCTTCACTGCCTATCACAGTTTCGGAGGCCATGGAATGCCCAGGTGGCACCCCCCACCCCCCCCCAAATGACCCCATTTTGGAAATAGACACCCCAAGCTATTTGTTGAGAGGTATAGTGAGTATTTTGCAGACCTCACTTTTTGTCACAAAGTTTTGAAAATTGAAAAAAGAAAAAAAACATTTTTTTTTCTTGTCTTTCTTCATTTTCAAAAACAAATGAGAGCTGCAAAATACTCACCATGCCTCTCAGTAAATAGCTTGGGGTGTCTACTTTCCAAAATGGGGTCATTTGGGGGGGGGGGGGTTGTGCCACCTGGGCATTCCATGGCCTCCGAAACTGTGATAGGCACTGAAGAGTGAAATCAAACATTTACACCCTTAGAAATCCTGAAGGCGGTGATTGGTTTTCGGGGCCCCGTACGCGGCTAGGCTCCTAAAAAGTCTCACACTTGTGGTATCCCCATACTCAGGAGAAGCAGCTAAATGTATTTTGGGGTGCAATTCCACATATGCCCATGGCCTGTGTGAGCAATATATCATTTAGTGACAACTTTGTGCAAAAAAAAAAAAATTTGTCACATTCCCACAACTTGTGTCAAAAAAATAATATATTCCATGGGCTCAACATGCCTCTCAGCAAATAGCTTGGGGTGTCTACTTTCCAAAATGGGGTCATTTGGGGGGGGGGGGGTGCCATCTTGGCATTTTATGGCCTTCAAAACTGTGATAGGTAGTGAGGAGTGAAATCAAAAATTTATGCCCTTAGAAATCCTGAAGGCGGTTCTTGGTTTTCAGGGCCCCGTACGCGGCTAGGCTCCCAAAAAGTCCCACACATGTGGTATCCCCGTACTCAGGAGAAGCAGCTGAATGTATTTTGGGGTGCAATTCCACATATGCCCATGGCCTGTGTGAGCAATATATCATTTAGTGACAACTTTTTGTAATTTTTTTTTTTGTCATTATTCAATCACTTGGGACAAAAAAATAAATATTCAATGGGCTCAACATGCCTCTCAGCAATTTCCTTGGGGTGTCTACTTTCCAAAATGGGGTCATTTGGGGGGGGTTTGTACTGCCCTGCTATTTTAGCGCCTCAAGAAATGACATAGGCAGTCATAAACTAAAAGCTGTGTAAATTCCAGAAAATATACCCTAGTTTGTAGACGCTATAACTTTTGCGCAAACCAATAAATATACGCTTATTGACATTTTTTTTTTACCAAAGACATGTGGCCGAATACATTTTGGCCTAAATGTATGACTAAAATTGAGTTTATTGGATTTTTTTTATAACAAAAAGTAGAAAATATCATTTTTTTTCAAAATTTTCAGTCTTTTTCCGTTTATAGCGCAAAAAATAAAAACGGCAGAGGTGATCAAATACCATCAAAAGAAAGCTCTATTTGTGGGAAGAAAAGGACGCAAATTTTGTTTGGGTACAGCATTGCATGACCGCGCAATTAGCAGTTAAAGCGACGCAGTGCCAAATTGTAAAAAGTACTCTGGTCAAGAAGGGGGTAAATCCTTCCGGGGCTGAAGTGGTTAAAGGCTTATATGCATTTGAATCAATGTGGGAAATGCGGAGGGAGATCTAAAGAAGAAAGATACACCTAATACCGCAAGCACGGAAAGATGTAGCTGACACAGCAGATAAAGATCTGATGATTGCTGCACAATGGCAGATACTGTGAAAGCAAGATACCCCTGTGGTGGGTGAGTGCAATACCTATAGGGCAGGGGTCTCAAACTGGCGGTCCTCCAGCTGTTGGGAAACTACAAGTCCCATGAGGCATTGCAAGGCTGACAGTTACAAGCATGACTCCCAAAGGCAGAGACATGATGGGACTTGTAGTTCTGGAGGGCCACCAGTTTGAGACCCCTGGTATAGGGGATCTATAAGGAGCACAGATTTGAAGAACACCTGTCATTTTTTAAAATTTTTAATGTTCAATTTTTATATTTCACTTTTTTTTTTTTTTTCTGAAATGAACTATGGACTATTTATGATCACAGCGCATGCATATATATATACACATATATATGCATTTATATATACGCATACACATTTTTATATTTTTTTGCATGAAAATAATGTTTTGATATATATATGAGTATCACCAAGGCATGGTTTTGAAGAGCAGTTGTCACTTTAGTAATTTTTTGATTACAACACACTCATTTACTCTTGCATATGTGCATTGGTAGCACTTGCACACACTAGGCTTTGCACTAAGTATTTGACACTCTGATTTGTATTATTTTTAGTGGGAGTATAATATAGGGATACACAAAGTGTCACATAGGGGCAAGCAATTATTGTAACCTAGAACAGCGCCACACCTACCTTTCCTTATTTAACACTTGCATTTACATTCCACTTAGGTGGTTGTACCAGTAGGGGCAGCAGTTCTTTTCTCCATCCCATTCATTGCCATAAGCGCAGGGTCACCAATATATTTTACGTTCCTGGAATGAGCTCTCAAGGTACCTCATGCTGCATCAACCACCAGCTGTATACTGGAACATACACAACAGAATGTAAATATTCGCCAGCACACCAAGGATCTTTTTTTATTGAAGGAAGATCACATCACAAACTGTGTAGTGCAATGTTTCGTAAGCACGCAGGACCCCTTCGTAGGCATGTGATAGGTGCATATAGTTGTACAAAAGTATTTAAATATATACCCATCAGGATCAGAGAGCAAATGTCCTGCCAAAATTAATCTACAGTGTCACATATACATGACCTAAATGCTGCTATACTTGATCAGTGTGTCTGTTGTGCCTGGGGAATCATGGCATTGGGACAGTGATGGATATTTTTTAGCCTTTCATAAAACCGTACATATCTTAAATATATTGTTTGGGTGCAATTGTCGAATGCGCCCGATCGGAGGAGTCCTTTCAGCGTCATCAGTTGCTGAACAAACCCGCCGTGCCAGCCAATCCGTCCGAGGGTGCGGCCACGCATGCTCAGAGGAGTCCAACCAGCCCCAGGGTGCTAGCAACACATGCTGTATGCAGCCAGCTGTATCCCGGTAACAAGGGACGCTAGTCAGCAAGGGCCACTGACGCCACGTTAAATTTGGACGTAATTGAAGATCCTTGGTGTGCTGGTGAATATTTCCTTAATGAATGGACATGCAGCGGCTCGGAAGCGAGTCTGCTTCGGTGTCTCCACAGAAAACTGTTTGCTCTGGGGGCACTTGGCAGGAAGAAGGGGCCAGGAGCGACAGCGGGGGACCCGAGAGGAGGAGGATTGGGGGTGCTTTGTGCAAAACCACTACGCAGAGCAGGTAAGTATAACATGTTTATGGTTTTTAAAAAAACAAAAGAAAACTTGGATTTTAACCACTTAACCTGTTGCCGCCCGCCCACCGTCATATGACGGCGGAGCGGTGCGGCACTTGTTCTGGGCCGCCGTCATATGACGGCGGCTGGTTTACACAGGGCATGCGCGTGGGCGCGCAGCCCTGCTCTGTCGGTATCGCCGTGTCCCCGGGACACAGCGCGTCACCGACAGGGGTGAACAGCCATTGGGCATGGCTGTTTACCATGTGATCGGCCGCGATTACGTCACGGCCGATCACAAAGGGTATTCCCGCTTTAGACCGTGCATGCACGCGATCGGGAGCACGCAGCGCGGTCACGTCGGTGGCGGCGTGTTCCCAGGAACACTGCTCGTCACCGACAAGGGTAAACAGCCAATGGCTGGTGGCTGTTTACCACATGATCGGCTGTGATCGATTCACAGCCGATCACTAACTGTAAACATAGACCGGTTACTAGCTGTCACCAGCTCTTCTCTCCTCACACACCGTTTCCAGTGTGAGGAGAGAAGAGCCAGGAGCAGTGAGTGACCGATCTATGTGTGTTCTGTAGTGTACTGCACCAACACCACAAAGAGAACCTGTCACATTGCCCCCCCCCATTACAGCTGTCACCCAACAGTCACCACATCAGTACTTATAAAAGTGCACCTGTCACCCGTCAGTGCCCACTAAGTGCACCTGTCACCCGTCAGTGCCCACTAAGTGCACCTGTCACCCGTCAGTGCCCACAAAGTGCACCTGTCACCCGTCAGTGCCCACAAAGTGCACCTGTCACCGTCGAGAGACTGCCGTCAACGGTGCACCTGTCACCCATCAGTGACCGTCGTCAGTGACCCATCAGTGACCCTTATCTGTCACCTATCAGTCCAATAAAGTGCACCAGTCACCATCAGAGACTGCCATCAATGACTGTCAACTGTTACCTGTCACCCACCAGTGACCGTCGCATGTCACCGATCACCTGTCACCCATCAGTGACCGTCACCTGTCACCCATCACCTGTCGCCCATCAGTAACCGTAATTTGTCACCTGTCACACAGCCCATCAGAAAAAATGTCCAAAAGATTTTATACAAGTGATGAGGCGTTCCAGATCCTCTCCATGACTGATGAGAGCAGCAGGGAGCTCTCATCAGATTCAAATGCCAATTCCTGTGAATCAAATTCAGCATTTGAACCAATCGAAAGTAGTGGATCGCAAACGATTCAGAGGAAGAATGGATCCCTCCTAAAAGAGCACGGCACTCTGGAAACCAGGCAGCCACCAGCAATATACCCCAGGATCAAATTAGTACTAGCGCTGCTGCCAGCGATAGACCCCAAAACCAAAGGCCCAGTCCTAGAGCTGCCGCCAGTGAAAGGCCACAAGAAATGCCCAGTACTAGCACTTCCGCAGCATCACGCCCAAATGCCAGCACAGGAACTCCAACTACCAGCACTGGAGTGCCACGTCCCCCAAGAGCCAGGGCCGCTACATATCTCCCAGAAGGTCTTGCCAATCCAACATGGCTGCCTTCCGACTCAGGATCAGCAAGAATTCCCCCTTTCACGGCACAGCCAGGTGTGCAGGCCAATACCCAAAATTTTTTTGCAATTGATTGTTTTAATTTATTTTTGCCCAACACTTTGCTGCAACTCATCTTGGACCAGACCAATTTATATGCCCAGCAGCATATTGCCAACAACCCCCAATCTTCTTATGCCCGTCCATTCGAGTGGAAGGATTTGACTCTGGAGGAGTTGAAAATGTTTATGGGTCTCACCATAAACATGGGGCTTACAAAAAAAAATGAAGGACATGCCTATTGGTCCACCCACCCCATTCACCACATGCCCATTTACTCTTTTGTAATGCCCAGGTCCCGATACGAAATGATAATGCGCTTCCTTCATTTCAATGGTAACACCCAGTGCCCTCCCCGCAATCATCCAAATTACGATAAATTACATTCCTAGCAAAAGGGCCAAATACGGAGTGAAATTTTATAAGCTTTGCGAGAGAGTCACGGGATATCTGTATGCGTTCCGCATATACGAAGGAAGAGATTCCCAGCTCCAGCCCCGAGTGCCCGGCCTACATGGGCACAACTGGTAAAATTGTATGGGACCTGGCCTACCCACTGCTGAAGAAAGGTTACCACATATACCTGGATAACTTTTATACCAGCCTGCCCCTTGTCAAACACCTGTACCTCGCACAAACCCTGGCCTGTGGAACCTCCAGAAAGAATAGAAATGGCTTCCCACAAGCCATAGTAAACAAGAAATTGCGAAGGGGAGAAAGAGCAACTTTGAGATGCAACGAAGTGCTGGCCTTGAGGTGGAAGGATACCAGGAATGTGTACATGATGTCCACCATCCATGACGACACTACAGTTGAAGTTCAGAGAAGACGAGGTCCCATTGTAAAGCCAAAATGTGTACAAGATTACAATCTGTACATGGGGGGGGGTGGATTTCAACGACCAAATGCTTCAGCCCTATTTAGCAATAAGGAGGTTCCGTTTCTGGTACAAGAAAGTAGCACTCTATTTAATTCATTTGGCCATTTATAATGCCTACATAATTTACACCAAATCCACCGAAAGCCCTGCCCACTTCCTAAAATTCATTGAAGAAGTTGTCACGTCCCTCATCTACCATCAAAGACCCCGCCCCAGAAAACCTTCGCTCTGATGCTGTAAGCCGACTACATGAATGCCACTTCCCGGACCACATTCCCCCATCTGAAGCAGGCCGAAGACGCCAAAAAAGATGTCGAGTATGCAGCAGTAAAGTATTTCGAAGAGATACCAGCTACCATTGTTCCCAGTGTCCCCTTGAACCCGGCCTTTGCATTGGTGAATGCTTCAGACTATATCACACATCCCTTAAATATTAGCCCATATTCTTAACCACTACCCCGTTTTCATGATCTGTGCTGACCATTTCCCATGCTTCCTCAAATAACCATTCCACTGCCTTCTATGTGAACTGACCCTGGCCTGTTTTTTGACTATGCCTCTGCCAACCGTTTGGACTGCTTACATGTGAACCGACCCTGGCCTGTTTTACCAACTACGCTTCTGCCTACTGTTTGGACTGCTTTCATGTGAACTGACCCTGGCCTGTTTTACCAACTATGCTTCTGCCTAATGTTTGGACTGCTTACATGTGAACTGACCATGGCCTGTTTTACCAACTACGCTTCTGCCCACCACTTGGACTGCTTGCACGTCATATGACCCTGGCCTGTTTTATGGACTTTGCTTTTGCCTACCGCTTGGACTGATCTGTTGCCCTGCTACTGTAGGACACAGGGGTCTCACATGTGAGGGGCTCCAGAAATGTTTTTCCGGATGGAGAAAACAATTTTTTTTGTTGTCTCCGGGTTTCGTAATTTCTGGATTAGGGTCTGGAGTCCGGAGGCTTCATAGAGATTTGGGTGGGTCGAAGCCTCTACCCCTGTGCCCCTGTGCACAGGTCTTACCTGATTGCGGCCCTCAGCCTGCTGCTGACTTACTGCCGCCATCCCCCTGCCTGCAGCATAAACTGACCACACCTCTGCCTGCTACCTGGACTATGGAAATAATTAGCTGTAGCAAGAGGCAGTATGTTTATGAAGGGCTGGAGAGCGGTACAATAATGAGTGCAGGGAGGTAACAGTGTACCAGGACCAATATTATGGCTGTGTTGGCTGTCTCTGCCTGGACAATTTCTATGGACAAATGCTTTGGCTGTGCTGACGATATCCTTGTGCTGACTATAGACAATATATCTGCCTGCTGCCTGGATAATTACTAATGTTGCTAAGCACATCCCTGCCTGCTGCCTGCACCAATTCTCTCCTCTGGGGACACTACTAAAACCACAGGTAATACTTTTTTTTTACCCTTTCCTCAATAGAATTTATTTTGGAGTGTAATTTTTGGTATGTAAATGCAATGTGTTAGAAATATAAAGGCCTTCAAAAATAATAGGTTGTCAGGAAATTAGATGTGTAATTTATGCTTGTAGAATGCCTGAAGGTGCTACTTCAATGGTGGGCCTCTGTATGTGGTCAGGCTGTGTAAAAGTCTGACATGTGGTATCGCCATACCCAGGAGGAGTAGCAGAATATATTTTGGGGTGTCATTTTTGCTATGTACATGCTATGTGTTGAAAATATCTTAAAAATGGACAACTTTGTGGAAAAAAAAATGCGTTTTCATTTTTTTTCCACATTTTCCAAAAACTTCTGGAAAAAAATGAACCGTTCAAAAGACTCATTATGCCTCATAGATTATACATTGGGGTGTCTGCTTTCCAAAATGGGGTCATTTTGTGGGCGTTTCCATTGTCCTGGGGCTCCAGGGCCTTCAAAACTGTAATAGGTGGTTGAGAAATGAGATGTGTAATTTATGCTTGTAGAACGCCTGAAGGTGCTACTTGCCTGGCGGGCCTCTATATGTGGCCAGGCTGTGTAAAAGTCTCACACATGTGGTATCGCCATACTCAGGAGGAGTAGCAGAATGTATTTTGGGGTGTCATTTTTGCTATGTACATGCTATGTGTTGGAAATATCTTAAAAATAGACAACTTTGTGGAAAAAAAATGCGTTTTCATTTTTTTTCCACATTTTCCAAAAACTTCTGGAAAAAAGGAACCTTTCAAAACACTCATTATGCCTCATAGATTATACGTTGGGGTGTCTGCTTTCCAAAATGGGGTCATTTTGTGGGTATTTGTACTTTCCTGGCTTGTTATAGGGCGTACACACGGTCGGACTTTGTTCGGACATTCCGACAACAAAATCCTAGGATTTTTTCCGACGGATGTTGGCTCAAACTTGTTTTGCCTACACACGGTCGCACAAAGTTGTCGGAATTTCCGATCGCCAAGAACGCGGTGACGTACACCACGTACGACGAGACTAGAAAAGGCCGGTTCAGAACCAAGCGCGGCGCGGCACCCTTTGGGCTTTTTTTGCTAATCTCGTGTTAGTAAAAGTTTGGTGAGAGACGATTCGCGCTTTTTCAGACTCGTGGCTTTCAGATCGTTTTCTGCCGTTCAGTTTGTGCTTGTGGGATTGTATCTGCTCTTCAGTGCGTGCAGTCAGTTCGTATCGGAGTTTTCTGTGTGATCTTGCCTGCTCGTTGCTGTTTTTCAGGTCGCTCTTCACAGGCCTGGCTGTTCTTCAGTGCGTTCTGTTACTTCGTTCTGAGCAGCCGACCGTTTTCTAGCCATGTTTCGTATGCGTACTCCTCGTAGAGTTCGTGCTGTGCGGGGGCTTGGTGTTGGGGTCCTGACCTTGACACAAGTCCAGTCCATGAACAGGGTGGGGAGGAGTTCATGGACCAAGAATTGGTTGCTTCAGCATGACCAGTTCTCTCATATGCCTTTGCTCCGTGAGATCCGTGAGAATAATCCTGATGATTTCAGGAAATTTCTCAGGATGACGGACCCCGTGTTTCACCATCTGTTGGCTTCGCTGACCCCTTATATTAGCAGGCAGGATACCTGCATGAGGCAAGCCATCACTCCAGAGCAGAGGTTGGTCGCTACCTTGCGGTATTTGGCCACAGGGAGAAGTCTGCAGGACTTGAAGTTCTCGACAGGCATCTCCCCCCAGGCTCTGGGGATCATTATCCCAGAGACCTGTTCTGCCATCATACAGGTCCTGCAGAAGGAGTATATGAAGGTAAGATTTTTATCCTTTTATATCACATTTTATTGTCTTTAATGTTTGATAATATATTGTATTTCTTTCCTTATTCCCTAATTACCATGATTGTAATATGCTGTGAATGTCCCCTTTGTCCTCATGCATGCTGGATTTTTATGTAATTATTATTTTCGGTCCTTCATACATATTTGCCCTTCAATAACCTCCCCAGCATGGTGTCTCTTGGCCCTATATTCACCTCATGTAGTCACTTAACAATGTATTTTATCTGCTCCATAGTAGTGCTTTACCCCAAACACCCCCTAAAATGTTTGGTAATGTTATTTTTGATTTAAATTCAGGCAGAGTGCCAGAGGCTTTTTTTTGTGGTGTCCCCAAATAATTTTTAGTAACCCTCCCTCCCCCAACTGCTAAGTCAGCTGATCCCAATTCTCTATCCTCAATCATCTATCTGCTGACTTTGCCAAACCCATACACACTATACCCATCTCTTTAGTGCTCTGATTTATGAATAAATTCCCCAAAGTATGTAGTGCAAGGGCCTGCCTGTATACTTTCAAATGGTACTGTTTCAAGTTTTTGTAATAGCAGAATGTCCAAATGTCCTCAAATGTGTACAGTGTGTATTTATATCTTTGTATTATGACACTTCTTACCTGTCCAGTGGGCTGCCAATAGTGTAACTAAGGAGGGGCTGTTCCAAGTAATACCCTGTATTTAGGCATTCATCTCTCAATGAAGTGAAGAGGGTTACCTGTCCAAGAGTTCCCCCCCTATAATGTTAGAAATGGCCCATGAGAGGGGTGGAGGGGGAATATGATAGGTGTACCTTATACTTTGGCGTTGTTAAATTCCCCTTAATAAATGCTATCTGGAGGTTGCCCCATAATGTTTGTGTATAATCTGCTTGCCATGTTTCTGTGAAAAAATAGTAATGTTTATTGTTTCCTCAACAGTTTCCTTCCACGCCACAGGAATGTCAGACTGTGGCCTCCCACTTTGCCCAGTGGTGGGACTTTCCTAACTGCGGAGGGGCAATTGATGGGAAACACGTCCACATCGTCCCACCACCCAACTCAGGGTCGTACTGTTATAATTACAAGGGGTTTAATAGTATAGTGATGTTGGCGGTGGTGTCGGCTAATTACGACTTCTTGTATGTGGACATGGGGAAGAATGGCCGGATGTCCGATGGTGGAGTGATCGCCCAGACGGAGTTCTACAGGCGTCTCCAGAATGGCAGCTTGGACTTGCCAACTCCAGAGGACAATGTGGAAGGTCTCCCATTTGTGTTCATTGCTGATGAAGCGTTTGCGCTGGGGGACCACCTGATGCGGCCATTCCCGATGAGGACCCTCACCCCGGAACAGAGGGTTTTTAATTACCGGCTGGCGAGAGCCCGAAGAGTGGTGGAGAACACATTTGGAATCCTGGCCAGCCGGTTCCGACTATTTCTGACACCCATCCATATGGCGGAGTGTAAACTGAACCATATAATACTGGCGTGCTGTGTTCTCCATAATTTTTTAAGAAAACATTCTGCCAACTATGCTGGCTCAGTTGGGCCAGAGGCCGGAATCCTACATCCAACAACACTGACGGCGCTTGAAAGTGGCCGTCCTGGCTTGCCCTCCCTGAGTGCCCGTGATGTCCGTTTACGATACCTGGAGTTCTTTGCAGGTAGGGGGGCTATCAATATGCCAGACAATATGTGAAGCCTTTTTCAAATTAAAAAAAAAAAAGAAATTCTTTGTGGACATTTACTGCTTGTGTTTGTTTTAGCTGACCCTGACAGAAATGTGTGGAGTCCAGAAAATGTCGTGATTGTGTAACCTTATTATACAAAGCACTGTTGGCTGGTATTTCCTAAATGCAAAAACACATTTCGCTCCAAGTGCACTTGCAACTGCACTGAACCTGCACTTGTAGTGCAAAGTGTATTTGCCCTTAGGAAATAACCCCCACTTTTGCATAAAACAGCTATTACATCACCCCAAAAGTGTTGTAGTGTTGAGACAATATTCCACACATTCTTGAGTAAGCCCATTTTTTATACCTGCACAATCACATGTGCATTTACCAAAGGTTTTTAAAACAAACCAACATGTTTGTTGTATAACAATTTTTGCAGTAGCATTATCAAAAATCGAAATATCCATTTCAGATAAAACAGGCCTGTGTAAAACCAACAAGAAAGCCAAAAAACTTGAACTTACAAAGTTCACATTATGTAAAAGCTGAAGGCTATATCAGACATCAGTATTTAGGAACTGGGTTTGATATAGCGTTCAGATGGGGGGAAATCACCCCTGGAAAAGCCAAATTTGGAAGATGCACACAAATTTACGAATGTCAACATGTGCTATCTGCCATCAGGGGGGATCAAGGGACGTGTTTTGGGGGAGCAAGCCCTTCCTCAATGCTACTTTATAATTGAGGAAGGGGTTGCACCCCCAAAACGCGTCCATTGATCTCCCGTGATGGCAGATAGCACATGTTGGCACACTGTGTGCATCCTCCAAATTTGGCTTTTCAAAACATTGCAAAAAATTTTAAAAGATTGGACCACAATAAAACAAGTGATTTTGTGGGGTTTAAATTTGCCCCAAAACAACAATGATGTTATTATTTTTTATAATAACATCATTGATTTTTTGCTGGATGTTTTGCAGTTCGGCATTACACCCCATGATCTCCCCGATCAGGATCTGGGCACTTTCAGAAGTAAAGCGTTCTCTATCCCTCACATCACGATCACCTAAAAAGAGATAAAGAAAAAAAAAAAAAGGTCTCAAAAATCTGCCACCATCCATCTCGTTTACCTGAGCCTGTGGTCGCAGACACTCACCTGTTGTGGTGCCAATCTCCACCACATCTTCTTCTTCCTCCTGCTCTTCTTCTTGGGTTGTTGGTATTTCACCTTCTTCCAAAGGTGGGGGGTCTGTGTTCTCCTGGGATGAGGGGTGTCCTCCGAGTCTTTTCTCCCCTATGTAAAACAAAAATGGTAGAATTAGCACACAGATATTTGATGGCAGAACTAGAAATAGGAAACATTGCTTGGAAGTGGGGTACAATTGTCTATTTTAGCCGAGTTCCAAGATGTATATTTTTTATTGGCCTTTGTCAAGCTGCAATACTTTACCTGTTTGGTACAAGCTTCACAGATGTAATCCCCCCTATAGTATACACTGGAGCACCTGTGTGGCCCCCTAATAAAAATGGTGTTCTGGGTTCCCACACTAGTGCTCCAGTGTCTAGATGTGAAAACAGCTGCTCAGTGTCCTCTCCTTACACACAATCTAGTTTGCATTTCATTCTAGTAACAAAGCCATCTACACAACCCAATTCTTTGAAGACAAGTATAGGGCCTCAAAATGCTGGCCAAATGCATATGGGCTAAACAATGATATTTTATAGTCCAAAAGAAAAATGTGTGATCCGAAAGAAAAATGTGCCCATGAACATGAAAGTTGCCATTTTAAACTGTACAGCAGTTCCTAAAAGCACATGGAGCAGCACGAACGTAATAAACATAAAGAATAGGAACACAGCACAACTACTTACTTTTTTGCAGCACTCTCCGGATCTTTCTGTACTGCTCATGTTCTCGTAATTTCAGGTCCGACCACCGATTCCTGAGCTGATCTTTCGATCGTCGTACCCCGAATTTCCGGTGCAGACTCCTGACCACTTTCGCCATGATCTTGGCCTTTCGGACATTGGGGTTGGGGTAAGGCCCATACTTTCCATCATAGTCGGCCTTCTTCAGGATGTCCACCATCTCCAACATCTCCCCAAAGGACATATTTGAGTCCTTTAATCTCCTTCTGGATCGGGACGTTTCAGGCTCCGGCCTTTCCTCCTCCTCGTTGCTCCAATTATCACGATCATGCTGTCTATCCGCCATGTGCTCTTCCCCCACTGCGCCGAACAAAAAGGGGCGGGGAATAGACTAGAAAGAACGTCAGGGGCGGGCGGAGTTATACGCATGCGCAGTGTGTATAAAGCGTAACACACGTTTGTCTTACGTACGATCTGTGAGCGGAGGAAGGAGCATCAGAGACGCCGATCGTGCTAACGAAGGTAGGATCTAAACTCGGGCCTATACTGCTTCGAAATGGAAGCCTATATTGTAACAAGTTTAGGGGAGTTTGGCCTGACATTAGGGTTTGTATTGTGTTGTGTATTGCAGAGAAAATGGATGGGTTCAACGACCACAATTTCCTGCCCCTGTTCATAGACAAGTACAGGGAGCTGCCCTGTCTGTGGCAAGTGAGACACCCCCACTATAACCACAAACAGAAGAGGCAGGCAGCGCTGGAGAAACTGCTGGAGTTGGTGACGCCGGTGGTCCCCACGGCAACCATCCCCTATTTAAAAGCCAAAATTGGTGGCCTGAGGAGCACATATCTTAGGGAGCGCAAGAAGGTCACGGATTCCCAGAGATCCGGAGCTGCAGCAGATGACGTTTATGTCCCCAGGCTGTGGTACTATGAGAGACTGCGATTTCTGTCAGACCAGACTGAAGTCAGGGAATCCCTCTCCACTCTTCCTTCCACTCTTCCTTCCACCCCAGCTGAGGCTTCCGATGTCAAACCTGGGCCTTCCAGCCAGGAAGAAGTGGAGGAGCCCAGCTGGAGTCAGGTATAGCATTCTTCTACAGATTTCTGGTCAAAAATAAATGATGTTTACTAGATGTTATTATTAATCACTAATTGCTGATAAAAAAAAGTGTTTTACATATCAATAGACAGTAGTGGGCACCCAAAATTGGGACAAGAATGAAAACTGCTGGGCTCAGAAGGATAGTCTGTTATATTTGTTAACATTAAATTTGCAGCAGTCAGGAGGTGAAAATTGTGTGTGATTGATGACTAAAAATCTCAAACTATGTCCCTTTTTCATACACAGGAAGACCTCAGCCAGGAGGAGGTTGTGGAATGTGGCAGTCAGGAGGAGGCGGGGATTAGTGGCAGCCAGGAGGAGGCGGGGCTAAGTGTCAGCCAAGAGAAGCCTGGGACCATTTGCAGCCTGACTGAGTCTCAGGTTCCTCCCCTCCGCCTGCCACATAAACGAGCCAGGAAGACGACTCCGAGTCCCGTGCAGGATTCAGCATACAGGCTGATCCAGGAGGCTTCTGCGTCCCTCAGAGCCTTCTCCAGTCCTGAAGAGGCCTTTGCCTGCATGGCTGCCACAAAATTGCAGGGCATGCAGGAGGGTCAATGCAGGCTCTCTGAGGACCTGATTTATAAAGTCCTACGTAAGGGGTTGAGTGGGGAACTAACACCCAAGACGGATGTCATTGAGATCGACGATCCTCCTCCTCCTCCTCCTCCTGCTGCCACAACTCCACCACCACAGCCACAGCGTGGAAGGAAGCGTGGAAAGAAGACCAAAGAGTGATGACCCTGGGTTCAGTCTGGTCTGACAGAAGATGCAGTCTCTCGTATGACCACAGCCTGGGGACACAGATGTCATCTGCTGCTTTCCAGATCTCTGGGACTTCTGGACCAGACTGCACTCCCATAGATCAGGACTCCTCAGGCCACCAATTTTGCTTTTAAATAATTGATGTCTGCCCTGGGGGTCCAAGGCTTCACCCGCTTCTGCAGTTTCTCCAGCGTTGCCTCCCTCTTTGTTTAGTTGTGAGCCCTTAATAAAATTTTTTAGGTAAATTCTACTCTCCTGTGTGTGTTTTCATCCAAAAAGGACAGTTTGTTGGTGACGATTCAGGTACATTTCTAAAGTACAATGTGAAATTAACAAGGGACAACAACACGAAACAATCTCCTACAGATTAAATAGAACAACATATCAATGGTGTTGTGGGAACTTGTCGCAAAAAACACACACAAACATTTTCGGGAGTACAAATCAAAATCATCAAAAAAAAAAAAAAGAGAAACACAAAAAAAAAAAATCTACATTAAAGACAAAAAAAAAAATAAAATATAAAAAAAATGTTGTCAGATGTGAGAAATCAAAATATATTGAGGGAATCCAGATAAATAGTAACGAAATAAGTTTGTGAGAAGTGTGTGTGAATATGAGCAGCAAAACTACTTAATTCTTGTCACATTATAAAGAAGAAGAGAGTGCGCTGTATTAAACCATTTTTAACATTGCAGCGTGACGAAAGTGCTGTATCCATTGCAAACGCTAAGTTTACCAGAACGAGCTGTCCCGTCTCTGAATTTCTTCTGAGCATGCGTGGCACTTTGTGCGTCGGAACAGGCCACACACGGTCGGAATTGACGCGATCGGATTTTGTTGTCGGAAAATTTTATCTCCTGCTGTCCAACTTTGTGTGTCGGAAAATCCGATGGAAAATGTCCGATGGCGCCCACACACGGTCGGAATTTCCGACAACACTCTCCGATCGGACATTTTCCATCGGAAAATCCGACCGTGTGTATGGGGCATTAGTGTCTCATGAAATTAGATAAGTCTTCAGTACATCAATTTTCAATGGTTTGCACCATAGCTTGTAGACTCTATAACTTTCACAAAAACCAAATAATATACACTAATTAGGGTTATTTTTACCAAAGATATGTAGTCGTGTAAATTTTGGCCAAAATTTATTAAAAAATATTACTAATTTGCAAAATTTTATGACAGAAACAAAGAAAAAGGCATTTTTTCACCAAATTTTCAGTCTTTTTTTATTTATAGCACAAAAAATAAAAAACCCACTAGTGATTAAATACCACCAAAAGAAAGCTCTATTCGTGTGAAAAAAAGGACGCAAATTTCATTTGGGTACAGTGTTGCATGAGTAATTGTCATTCAAAGTGTGAGAGCGCTGAAAGCTGAAAATTGGTCTGGGCAGGAAGGGGGTGAAAGTGCCCTATAGGCAAGTGGTTAAGGACCAAGCCTTTTTCTGAGATTTGGTGTTTACAAGTTAAAAATAGTTTTTTTTTGCTAGAAAATTACTTGGAACCCCCAAACATTATACAGTTTTTTTTCTAACACTCTAGAGAATAAAATGGCGGTTGTTGCAATACTTTCTGTCATACCGTATTTGCACAGCGGTCTTACAAGCGCACTTTTTTTGGAATATATATACTTTTTTTGAATTAAAAAATAAGACAATAGTAAAGTTAGCCCAATTTTTTTTTTTTGTATTGTGAAAGATAATGTTACGCCGAGTAAATTAATACCCAACATGTCATGCTTAAAAATTGCGGCCGCTTGTGGAATGGCGACAAACTTTTACCCTTAAAAATCTCCATAGGCGACGTTTAAAAAATTCTACAGGTTGCATGTCTTGAGTTACGGAAGAGGTCTAGGGCTATAATTATTGCTGTTGCAACAATACCTCACGTGTGTGGTTTAAACACCGTTTTCACATGCGGGCGCTACTCATGTATGCGTTCGCTTCTGCACGCGAGCTCGGCGGGATGGGGCACGTTTAAAAATTGATTATTTTTTTCTTATTTTGAGTATAATGAAAGGTCTAACTGTGATAGTGATAGACAGTTAGACCTTTCATTATACTCATTCTATCCCTTAGCCTCCTGCTGCTGTGGTCCCGGGCTGCACATTGGGGGATTGCTGTGTCCTACTGAAGCAGTTGTTTCTTCGTAACGCGTAGGAAATATTGTATGCATTTTTATTGTTTTATGTCCATAACTTGCGTGCATTCTTTTCTGTGAACCTTCTGGAACATTATGCACCGTAAAGCTGTTTTAGTATAGATTTTCCTATTTGTGTTTGTATGAGTTTTATATCTTTCTTGATACAGTATTTAATAAAATTACTATTTTTTACAATATTGTATGTTTCATAGTCCATGCCTTTAAAGTCCCACCCCCAAGGGGAAACCATGTACAAAATTTACGTTTGGGATGTTGGATGGTACACGCAGCAGATTCCTTTATACAAACCTCCATTCCTTTTGATAACTATTATTGGAAACTGGACCACCTGCTGAAGAAGAGCTTACCGGGGTTATGGCAGCTAGCTGCTGCCATAACAAAGATATCCCTCTTCAAACAGCCGACGTATATCGGCATGCGGCGGTCCGGAAGTGGTTAATATCACTTTAAGTATCTATTAGTCGAGTGGAATATTTGATTTTCTTAATTTGTGCTTGGCTTCTAGTGTAGGAGAATTGGATTCCCCCTGATTGATCTAAGAGGAACCTTTCCTTTGTCTCGAATTTATCATCAGTGCTGAAAAATGCTACACTCAATTGACTTAAGCTGGGTACAAATGGATTCAGATTTGAACGGTTCAGCAGGAACCAGCTGAATTTTGATCCATGTATATCCCTTTCTGTTCAGCAGAAGACGTTCGTTAGATCGACTTCTGTAAAATGGTCCTGCTGAAATATATATTGTTTCTTTTGATCATTTGTGTGGATGCAGGAATCTGAGTTTTTTTTCCTTCAGCCTGCTGATTGAACGAAAATAAAACTCAGTGCGTACCAAGCACTTTACATATCTGTTTGATTTATCCAATGGGAAATCAGCATTTCCATACATAGTTTCTTCAAATTCTGTCTCCTTTATCAAAACCAAATAGATTTCCTTTTTTTTTTTTTTTTTTATCATCCCATATCCCTATTATTATTATTATTATTATTATTGTTTTCCCCTTTTTTCCAAGTATATACTTTGTCCATTTCACGGTACATTTTCTCTCTTTCAAACTTGTTTTTTTCTCTGTGTTGATTTTTTTTTCAATTGAATCCAATTTGTCACAGATTTCTGCTTCCAATATTTTTGAAATTTGATTGTTCTCTGTATTTCTGCACCTCAGATTATTATTGGAAAAGTCTACTTTTTTTTACAGTTCAGTTTCTTTGAACAGTTTTCTACAGTTCAATTTCTCCCTCAGAATCTCCAGGAGGGAGAAAGTAAAAACTATTTAGGCCCCTTTCACACAGACATTCCGATCAGGTCCACCTGTCAGTTTTTCAGGCAGACCTGGTTGTAAGGTCCATGCATTCCTATAGACAGGTGAGTGTAAACGGACTTGTGTCCTTTTACACCCACCTACCTCTAGGTCTAATCAGGTCTGCTAAAAAAAAATGGAAAACAGAGTCCTCTTCCATATTTTGTTAGAGGACCTGATTGGACCCAGAGGTAGCCAGGTGTGAGCGGACAGCGAAGTCCATTTACCCCCGGCTGCCCATAGAGCAGAGCTGCTTGGGTGTGTCATTTGCCTGCTCTGCTCCGATCAACAAGGGGTCAGTTCATAGATCCCCTGCTGATCGGAAAAAAAGCAAATGAACGTCGCCCACGGGACTTTAAATGAGGTGTAAATGGTGATCAAAGGGTAAGCAAGTATAAAAGTACAAATATTTATTGAAAACAACAGCATAATCCATAGTAGGACATGAGCATGGGTGAACAGGTTCATAAAACAGCAACATTGCAATGTAGTCCTAAAACATAGCCATCATATAATAGTAATACATATAATACAGGTATGCATAGTACATCTCTAACCCGACGCGTTTCGCGAGCTTTCCTCGCTTCATCAGGGGCTGATGTGCATAACTGCTGTCTGTAAATACAGATTAAAGTAATTAGAGTATCGGTTATGATAGGGTAAAAGCAAGAAGCCAGACCTGGTAATCCCATACTTACTTGTAGGACCAAAGCTACAGACACATAGCCCAGGCACGGGTCGGCGGAGGGCATCTCCCCCGGGAGCTGAAGGGGCCGAGGACCCAACCAGAGGACCGAGGCCAGGCGTGGGGGGCAGCATGGCAGAATGAGAGAGAGAAAGGAGAGCGTGAACCCAAATTGATCCCAAATGCAATGCAGGGCGACTCACTGTATGGGGATATAAATATAAGATTAAAGAGTTTGGAAGTATGAGATGTATGTAGTGGCATAAATGCAAGGTATGTTGGTAAGCAAGGTCTAAAGTAATGTCATTGGTATTGTCATAGAAATACAAAATATGTGCTACTTGCATGATATGCACAAAGTGTCCCGCAGAGCAGAGAGAAAAAGGAGGGTACAGGGTGAAAGAGTGAATGAGAAAGGAGAGGGAAGGGAAGGAGAGGAAAACAAGGGGAAGTGAAGTGAATAGTAACAGAAAAAGGACAAAGAAAGAGAAGAGAAATGAAAAGAGGGGGGACGGGACCAGGGGGAAGGAAAGAAAAAGTGAGTGAAGTGAAGGGAGGAGAGGCACGGTGAAATAAGGGGCAAAATGATTATTGGTGTAATGAACTGGAAAAGTACTTATGTGTGAAGAAGCAGAATGTGATTGGAGGAGTCAGTCAGAAACAGCAAGTGAGGATAGGTACGCTGTGAGGTGCAGGTATTCATATTAGAGTAAATAGATAAGGTGCCTACCAGTATAGTGCAGCGTCCCGACTGAGTGTTGGAGAGGTAGTGAAGGAAAGGTTGCCATACTGTCACCCCCCGCCTTATACCCGGATATCCGCCGAGTTCTCCGCCCCTAACGTCATGCGTCAGGCGGAGCAAAGGAGACCGCAACGCACCCACCGCATAGGGCAGGCACTCGCGATCCACAGCCGCCGCCTGGATGACACATCCCGCCCATCGGGGAGGGGGATACCGCTGGATTGCAAGCATCCCCAGGTGGGCGTGGAAAAGCATGACGCCGATGCCCTGGTGGCCCCGCCCCTCCGGAGAAGCCAGAGAAACGGGGACAGCTGGGGAAATGAATCCCCATTTGTGCATCGCAGCTCCCAGAGGGTAAACAGACCGCTCAGCCCAAACATGGGTGCAGTGAAAGAGCTGGGTCTGCAAGTAGATAGGAAATTCAACATGATCATATTAGAAGGTATGTTAGTAAAGTAATTAAGGTTCAGTAGTAGCCGAACCAATGTAGCCCCTAAGATCTAGGGTCAGCATCAGACGAGGGCATTATGGTGTTTTCCACCTGGGTACAAATTATAAAGAATGTCTGAGAACTGACCCCTAACATAAAACACCTCCATCCCTAATATCAAAGAAAAAGCAAATGAACGTCGCCCACGGGACTTTAAATGAGGTGTAAATGGTGATCAAAGGGTAAGCAAGTATAAAAAAAAGCTGATCGGAACGGAGTTCGCCCTGTGTGAAAGGGGCCTAAATGTTAAAGGATAAATTCACCTTTAAAAAAAAAAAAAAATTTTTACAGGTAAATGTGCATTTATTATTTTTATTTCTAAGAAGTCTGTAGTGCATTGCACCCATGATTAGCAGAACGCTGGTGCAATATCAGGCTCCTGCAGACTCTCAGCATAGCTGTCTGCTCATGCCTTGTACAGGCAGGCAATTACTTGAGAGCAGGAAGATCAATGGACTGCGACAGCGCTCATCAACGCCATTGTAGTTCATTGAGAACCACAAGCCGTCAGCTGCAACAGCTGACGGTACTTGAAGGCATTCATTAACAGGAAACTAGAAATAAATGTTGCGGCTGTGTGGGCGGAGCATTGCACGGCCATGCTGTTTTCAAATTGTGTCACAGGGAGGAAGGATCAGAGGGTAGAGTCTGTAGATGCTGGAACATCCATGTTCCAAAGGTGAACTTATCCTTTAGGATCCAAGCTTGTTTCATCTCAACTAAATACAGAAAATGCTGTATGAATACGTATTCTTTCAAAGTAATCACCTCTAACCATTGTTTGACCTCCCAATGAGGGCTCATGCTTTAGGAAGGTAACGTTCTTATCCTCCTGCAGTTCACTTGTTTGTGGTGATAACATTTTAGAAACATTCGTGTCCCCTATTGAGAAAAATGTACCCCCTTTAGTAAACTAACCATTTTGTTTTATTAATTTTTTTTTATCAAGATTGTTTTCTTCAATCAAGATATCATCGACATGCTGCTTAGCTGGGCTCTATGTATAGCTACCCAGATCAGCTAATCCTCAGCGATGCCTTAGGAGCTGTACCTGGAACTCGCTGGATCGAAGATTGCAGGGCCTGCCTTGAATATGTCCTTTGGGCACTAGGCTCTGCTAGTGGCATTTCCCAGACGGTGAACATCTTTTTGATGCTTCACTGAATAATTTTGTAATCATTGGTGATAAGAGTACGAATTTACACAAGCAGAGGAAGCTTAAGCCTCAGTCTGGCAAATCTTCTCCTGCCTCTAAATCTAAAAAAGAGCTCCTTTGTTTCTCCCAGGCTTCTCACTCCAAAGCCAAGCCTATGCGAGGGGCCCATTTCCACTGCAAGCCTTGTGGCTGTAAATCTTCAAAGCATGCAGACAAGACTTTGTAATAAAGGGATGCCCCCACTTCTCAAAGTGGGGGGGCATCTGTTGACCTTTGCCGACATCTCGTCAGAAAGCATTTCCGGTGCCTGGATAAGAGACATACTGTCCAGAGTCTACAAGCTAGAGTTCCACCCTCTGTCTTCCTTCATGTTGCACAATCTACCTGTTGGGTAGATTTACTAAAAACTGGTGCACTCAGAATCTGGTGCAGCTGTGCAAGGCAGCCAATCCACTTCCAACTTCAGCTTGTTGAATTAAGCTTTGGCAATAAAACCTGAAAGCTGTATGGTTTCTGTGCAGTTTCAAAATATTTTTCTTTCTCCAGTTTTAGACCCTTGCAGACCCTTTGAATCCAGGAGTTATTGCACTTGTACCATTGCAGGAAAGTTTCCACTCCTACCTTTTCACTTGCAAGAGAGGTAGAAAGTAGTCCAGCCTGGGCCAAACACATTGTTTCAGCCTTGTCTGCAGTTTATAATTCAGGCATAGACAATTGACAGCCAGGCTACTTAATCCATTAGTGTTTTAAGACCTGTGTCAACGGTGAGGGATGCCAGATGTGCACCTCTTGGACTCAAAGTTTGATACGAAACTGAGCAGGCTTGTCTCTACTTGCAGAGATCCTCTGGTGGAAGCAGTGGATGCTCTGGTGACCCCACAGGATCAGTATAGCCTGATCGATACTTTTCCTTCTCTGAAACGCCTTTCTCATCTAGGATCGAGATGGAGGCTTCTCCAGTATTCCTTACACCCCCGAACTGGCCTAAATGGTTGTTGTCTGCTGACCTGTTCAAGCTTCTGGCAGATACTCTGTGGGCTCTTCCAGATTGACCGGATCCTCCATCTCAAGGTCCAGTCTACCAACCTGCTTAATGGTTTTCGGATTTGACCACATAGCTGTTGAAGCCTGCTTCTTAAGACATTGGGGTCTCGGAGTAAGTAATTCACACTCTTTTAAAAGCTAGGTCATCTACTGTTCACAAGGTCTATCATTGCACATCTAAAGTTTCCTTCACCTGGTGCAAACAAGAAGGTTTTATTGCAGGAAATACTTTGTGAGACATTTCCTGACTGCCATCACCTCTGCAAGATGTGTCTTGAGTTGACGGGCTTATCCTGTATAGAACCCCTTTGGTCCTACAAAAGGATAAGGTGGTGTTACGGTTTAAAGGCTCCTTCCTCCGTGTGGTTGTAGCCTTTCTCCTTACCCAGAACTTTTTTTCCATCTCTGTCTGGCTCCAGTTCATCAGAAGGAAATTTCCCTATGATGCCTGGATGTAATTTGTGCTATCTGAGTTTACCTCACAGTCACTGACTCTTTTTGTCATTCCTGGTGGTCCCCCTAAAGGTCAACCAGTTTTTTGTTCCACCATTTCTATGTGGATAAGACAGCTCATATACTATATCCACAGCCACTCCTTTATTTACATTTGTGCTGAGTTCCTCATAAAAATAAGCAGATGTGTTTGATAACTTCAGTCTTTCATAAACCCATGCTGCCTGTTGCCTAAAATATTGTTTTCTATCAAAAAATTGTCTATGCATTCTTTTATCAAACTTTCTAGTATCTCCCAGACTATACAAGTTAAACGTTTTGGGCCATTGGGGTTCTTTTGAGGCTGTGTCAATGCTGTTCCCATTATTGACTTGAACTCCCCCATTTTCCTCTGTATACACAGAGCTAAAGAAGGTATTTCATAGATTTACCTTCTTTTTCCCCAGTCACCAACGCTAAATAATCTGGTCCCTTTTCTTGTGAAAAAAAAATTATCTGGTCCCTGAATAAGTCTCTCTTAAGCAAATCTGAAAGGGCCCCATAAAAGTTACAATACTCTGGCAGAATATTATGCCTAAAATACATTAGAGATACAAAAAACGGTCACTTCCAGTGCTAATAGGTCTTCCAAGGTGAGGGGTAACAGATGTCAGATAAAATGGTGGTGTGAAAGGTATATATGGTATCCCAGAACTAGGTGGATGCTGCCCTCCTCAGATGGGGTAAGCCAAAAGGAACTACAAGAAAAACAGAAATGGAAGGCGCGCACACCTAGTGCATTACCAGAGATAATTTAATAATAAGAATTTTTTGTATAAAAATGAGTACTCGCAAAATGCAACTGACAAAAGGCCATAAACACAGTGCATGAACATGCACAGAACATGGGGTACAGCTAACGCATTTCAGGGCACACCCCTTTCCTCAGAGCTAGGCTAGTCTCATACACCATGAGCAAGCGCTTTTATAGGGAATGGTAGAATTGAAAACTGTGTGTCAAGAAGAGCCATGCCCTCAAAGGGGAGGGAAAGCAAAACAAAAAAAAAAATTAAAAATAAATTGTTGATAGGAAATTATTAATAGGACTATAAATACAATATAAATATATATATATATAACTGCACTGCGCTGGGTCCCTGGGGTCTGGTAAGGTGCCTGTGTGACATCAGGTGTTCACTGATCGGCGGGGATGATCCCGCTGGTGGCTGTTGGGGTTCTCACCCCGTTCCTGGCATTTCTGAAGCTTCCGGTCGGGTGATCACAATGTGCAGGTTTTGGACACCTCTGAGTGCCCAACCCCCCCCCCCCTTCCCCCCCCCACAGCTACTTCAGGCATGGAGAGATGAGACATGGATTGACCTACTTATCAATCCTGCATCCTTTTTTGCTTATGTGTATCTACACCTGTATGCATCTGACTAAATATAAATTAATGTGCAATTTATCATGGATTTATCTGTATTATTATTATTTATCTATTTGTGTACTTATGATGGCCTTTTTTAGTTTTGGATATAGGTTTTTGACATGGATTTAGTCGTTTTTACATTAGTGCGGCTATATTATATAATTTATATATAAAAGAAATATAAAATTGTTATACATTTCAGGAAATAAAAATATTGAAAATTTTTTATTACGAAAAATTTTGCACAACGATAATGATTCCTTAATATGGAGCAATTAATGAAAAGCGCTGAGCCCCAGAGTACGTCAAAGCCAACCCTCGAATAAAATCTATAAACTATAAAATTTTGTTGCTATAGTAATTGGTAATTAATAGCAACTAGCTGTTAAGAACAATGGTAGATTCAAGTAAAAATTGTAATAATAATATATAAGTATTAATATGAAAATAAAAGTAAAAATAAAGATAAAAATGTACACAAATACATGGACGAAAGAAGAAAAAAGAAACCAAAGAGACAGGACATGTTGGTATAATGAGCTCCTGGAGGGACATTCACATTAAGGCAAAAAACAGAAGGGGGAAGAGGACCAGGGGGTCACGTAAGAGTCTGAACATCCAGCCTCACATTCAGGCCCCTAGGTGATAAGGCTCCTAAACGATGTATCCAAAAGATTTTGCTTCTACAAAGTCTCCGAAAGGGCCTGCCAGTATCGGCATCCTTACCCATAACTTCCAAGCCAAGTAGCCTAAGACCAGATGGATTATGATAATGTTGGTGCAAAAAATGTAATGGTAGTGAATGGTTGTCAACACTTTTGAGTATATTCCTTTTATGCTCCCCAAACCGTGTGCGTAAAACCCGGATGGTGCAGTCCACGTAAAGAAGGCCACAGGGGCATATCAAGCAATATACTACAAATTGTGAACCACAGTTGATGAATTGCCGGATGGCATGGGTTTGGCCATCACTACCTGTAACCTCCTTCCTATGCCACATATATTGGCATGCTCCATAATTGGGGACACCACACTTAAAGATATATCCTTTTGGCTCCAACATTGGTTGGCCACAGTTTTGGGTTTGGAGCAATATGTCCCCTTACGGAAAATGACATTCGGGCGTTCTGGAATAACATTGGTCAAACAAGGATCTCAGTGGAGAATACTCAAATATTTTTCTATGATCCACTTAATAGGAGTGTTAAAAGTCACATCAGAATGGCATGCAAGTACCAGTATTTTCCTTGACTGAGCCATTCCCATCATATTAGGTACGCCCCACTTCATGCTAGGAATTCACCTTCCCGGCGAACTCGGGGTATTTAAGCCTATATTTGGTGCGTGCATCTTCAATAGTGGCCGGATCATAGCCCTTTTCCAAAAAAATTTTACTCAGTCACTGCTCTGTTCATCATAATCTTTTAGCCGAGAGCTGGTCCTATGGAAACTGACCAAGAGGTGCGTTTTTGATCCAACGGGGATGGTGATTGCTACGGGCATGAAGGTTTGAATTACCTGCTGATGGTTTGAAATGGGTATGAGAAAAAATACACAATTCATCACCCACCATCAGTTCAAGGTCTAAAAATACCAAATTCTTGCTATCAAGCACATAGGTGAATTCAACCCCAAAGCGATTATTCTGACAATGGGCCAAGAATGCTTTCAATTGGCTATCATCACCATCCCAGATGATCAGGATATCATCAATATAGTGAGCATAAAGGACCAGGTTCCCCCCTGAAGGGATTATTGGACAAGATGTGGAACTGCTCCCAATACCCCATAAAGAGGTTTGCATAATTTGGGGCAAACCTGGCCTTCATGTGCCCTTGGTTTGTCTGTAATACACATCCTTAAACACAAAATTGTGTGTGAGGGCGTATTCGATGGAATGCACGATGAAGGAAGCTTGCCTGGGATGCAAATGATTTTCATGAGCCAATAAATATTGTATAGCCTGCAGTCCAAATTGGTGCTGTATAGATGTGTACAAGGCGGCCACGTCCAGTGACAGCCAATGATAACCTGTTTACCAGGGATAGTGGGTCAAAGTTTCCAACATATGCCCTGAATTGCGAACATACGATGGAAGCTGGACCACCAAATCTTTGAGAAAATGATCAATATAGCTTCCCATATGACCAGTAAGGCTGTCTATGCCCGAAATGATGATCCGACCAGAGGGGTTTGTTCTTCCTTATGGGTTTTCGGGATGTGATACAGAAATGGTGTAGGTGGGCATGGACATAATAAGTGGAGAAAAAGGGGAAGAAACTGCGCTCTGGTAAATTATCAAAACCCTAAGTAGTGAAACTAAATGGTTGTGCAAACTAAGAAGCAGCAATTCCTCTGCACAACATAAACACAGTGTATTACACGATTGTGGTATACGACTCTCATATGAGGCAAGCCAAACCGAGATTAATTTTTTGGATCTCAGGATAGGAATTAGAGATGGACAATTCACTACGGCAACTTTTTTTAAGAATACTGACCGTAATTCTTTTATATATCCACCGACAGTTGCCATCATGAAGCCTTTTGAAATCAAATCGTTCATTACGTGTTCTACTGAACGTGTGGTATATTTATTGCAATGTCCTTGCGGATTGCAATACGTGGGGAGGACTAAGCGCCCCCTCTCGGTAAGGCTCAACGAGCATATAACTAACATCCTGACAGGCTTTCCTAAGCACCCGGTTTCTAGACATTATCTTGAGACCCATAATCGAGACCCTAGAAAGACAATTTTTCTGGGGATCGACAGATACTCCACACCCTGGAGAGGGGGCTCCCTTTTAAGGGGGATCTCCAGACTTGAGATGGCCTGGATATACAAACTCAGGTGTTACACCCCATTTGGGCTCAACGTTGAGTTAGACCTCAATGCCTTCTTGGATAATTCATGAGTTTACACTTTCCATATTACAGACATGGGGTTGTGAGGGCTATAGGATTAAAATAGAGAATTATATCTTATTATATGACCACTGGCCATTAGCCATTAGTTTCTTTTTGAATTTATTGCTTTGGTGTAAACCCGCTCTGAACCTCTGGTGGCCCGTTTTGATTGCAAATCAGTTATTGCCAAGTAACCAGTAGTGGTTCTATTCCCTTTTTTGGTAGGAACTCCTATCAGCCTAAACAATTAGTACTATGAGTGCCTATTATGGCTATCAGGGTGTTATATACCCCTGGGATGGAGGTATATGGCTTTCCGGTTTTAGAATGTTTAAGATTTTTTTAGCAGTTTATAATTGCATTTATATAAAAAATTTTTTTTTTTTTTTTTTTTTCATTAGATTTTTGAGTTTTTGGACTCGGTAATTGTTATCTAATATGGCAAAGAATCATGTCCATTAGTTTGGTGATTTCAATTTTAATATGAGGCCTTTTGTCCTCCCGATTATAATTTTATATTAGCTGTTTGGTTAGTTTTATTAAGTCATTTTTTATATGGGGCTCTTTCATCCCTAGTTCTATAATGTAATCTAATTCACCCTATTTTTTACGTTATGGATGTTATTAGGGGAGTATATGACATTTATTGAGCCCTAAATAGAGTGGTTTATCATTCCAGGTATGGTATGATTAGGTTTACGTTCATTCACATAAACGCCAATTATATTTGCCATCCAGGAATATATGTTTTCTATTATTCCCCACTAGATGGCATATCTTCAATCTCTTTGTGATATATTTTATTAAAGACGGTTTTAAATTAGTTTTGTACTTGGTGGGAAATATCTTATTAGTATTGGCCTGTGTGGTTCATTTAGGTTACTAATACTTTTAGTGATGTATATATGTGGTTCCGGCCCCCTTAGCATTCTCATTGTTTTAATGCTGGAGTGTGGGTTGGTTCTATGTCCTCTATGTGTTTTATCCCTTCGTACATTATGAGATAGGGTTCATCGGCGTCACTATCCTGAAACGGAAGTGAGGCTTGGTTTTACTCAGATTACTTCCTGGTTTCTGAAGAGATGGGATGTGGCCACCAGAGCGTCAGAACGAGGTGTGGCTCTATATCTGTATTTAAGGAGCGATGAGTCAGTGCGTCGCCCGTTCCTATGACAACGTCCAATAGGACGAAACGTACGTCGGAAGGCAGACGCGCTGACGTCATCGTTTCTACCCCATTGCGAACGGGTGCATGCAGGCCGGCCGGCTGATATACAACACATGCTGTTACTTGAAGATTTTAATGTGAGTGTGCTACTTTTATTCTCTATTCATTAAATTGTTTATACCGATTCACACTATGGAGGATGTGTCTTTTATTTCCCTGGGTTCCTCATGCTGAGTTTTTGGCCTGTATGTTGGAGAGTTCCGGGCGATCCTCCCTCTATGCTGGTATCGTTGGTGGTGTCCCCGCTGAGTGGATTTCATACATAAGCCTTATGAAAGCTTGCCTTTGGTAAGCATACATCCTTATAGGTGGTGGATCCTTCTCACGAGGTGTTTTTTGTTCATCAAGCCTGTAGTCACTATTGGTGAAATTATTTGCAATAAGGACTATTTTTATTTGAAGTCAATATTGGCCACGGACTTATTCCTTCTTTTTCTCATCATTTTTTTCTCATCATTTTTTATCATTTTCTTCACTGATTTATTTGTCTATAGTCACAATATCTAATATTTATGATACTGATCACGATCAAGTTTTGTTGATATCTGGGTTTAAATTATAATATGTTGTTTTATTTATAACATTATAATCAAGATAATAGGTTGAATGGGGTATTTATTCACTATATGATTTATAGCGAGGTTCTGTTGACTGTTTTACTAATTTGATTCCTACCTATGAATGAGAACTGCAGCTTAGGGGTGTAGGGAAGCGCAGTATTTTTATTGTTTTTGTCCACAGTGTATTACAAATGGAAAAGAAAGGAATCGCGCTAAATACTGATATACATACATATACTCACTAGTTCAGCAATAAATTCCTGAATGTGTATCACGTGAAATGTGAGCATTTGAAGAGTGTCATCACCAAAAATTATTAAATATTGTTATAAACAATTAAAAATAAATGATAAAAATAAATATAAACGTGAGTCCAAACACATAAATGTCTGTATCACCCATGTGATGAATGGATAAATTGATGCGAAAAGTCCATCAAAGAACTGTGGGATCCTTATCAATATAAAGATAGTGCTCGATCCACCACCAAAAGATGTAAGTTGGCCGCTTACCAGAGACTCATGATCCCCCACTACAGAGGATCAGAGAGAGCCTGAATAGGAATCATTCCTCCGGACCACGTCCGATAAGCCAAGGTCTTTAGGATGTAATATCATAACCAGAACGTAGCCACCGGAAACATGTGTGTTTCAAACTGCCACGTGTTATCTCCAACTCGCAGATAGATAGAAGGCTCCAATAGTGTATAACCTTAAAATTTTGTGAGATACTTTATTTCTCTTGACACTCAGATGCTGCTGGACACAAAGCTGAGCCCTTCTTGTTTTACTGAATCCATGTCTGTAGCCAGAGCCATTTCCAGCTGTAGAACAGTCCTAGACATCTTCACATTGTACAGTATTTTGGAGCCTGAGATAAATTGGCTGCTGGCTTGCCAATATGGGCAGCAATATGGACACCTAAAGAGGAACCCTTCCACTCTGCAGTAAAGAACCTAGCAGATCAAGACCTAACATGTCATGTCACATGCGGTTAAGCAAACGTGGCTTTTAGCCCAGGAATTTTTTTAAAACTAACACAGCAATTAGAAAAAATAAATTCAAACCGAAAACTGTATATTGTTTTTCAATGAAGATTCCAACTTTTCTCAACCTTTATAACAAAAAGAAACCCTTGAAATAACTCTATGGCCTATCTGCCCTTCTGCATTGCTGCTTCGATCAGGCACCATCTACAGTGGGGAGTATAGACTGCACCAGCCAACAAGCTGTAAATAGAGTAATTATTGGCAGGGTTTTCCTGAGACCATAGCGTTATTTCAAGGGTTTCTTCTTGTTATAAAGGTTGAGAAAAGTTGGAATCCTTATTGAAAAAATATACAGTTTTCGGTTTGAAACTAGTGAGTATATGTATGTATATCAGTATTTAGCGCGATTCCATTCTTTTCCACATGGACATAATAAGAAATACAATTCAGACTTCGAAATGACCCCATCACTGTATTCTTCATCCACTAATAATTTCAGGGCTTCTTTATATGGACCAACCGGATCACCATCCAACTTCTCGTAGAAACTGGTGTCCCCAAGGAGTCTGGATGCTTCAGCTAAATAGTCAAGTCTATCATGTATGACAAGACTAACCCCCTTATCTGCCTGTCTAATGATCACTTTATCATTGTTCTTTAAGGAGCCAGAACTCTTTTGTCAGACAAGGACATGGAGGAAGAATAATCCTTTTTGGCCCCATGACAAAGTTGTACCAATTCGGAGTAAACCACGTAGGAATGTACTTGGCTCTGGCCCAGTGGGGATGGAAAACAGATCTTGGCCTGAAATGAGTATGGGCCATGGGAGCCAAACTGGCATAATTGGATGGAATTTCAGCTGCCGACAAGTCATTACACTGGGCTCCTTCAGACCACAACTCCTCTAGCATTTGCAATGCCTCATAGTCATGGTCAATGCTGATATGCTCTGGGGTGACAGGGATAAGTACTATTCCCAGACTCCTTATTATATTTGATAGAGAAAAAACGTTTGAGGGTAAGGTTGCGTGTGAATCTATTTAAATCTATAAATAACTCAAACAGTTCGGGGGGGGGGGGGGGGGCAAAATTAAGGCCTTTCTGTAGTAACCCAAGTTCTGATTCACTAAACCTGATGGGTAGGGCGGGACAAAATTAAGGCCTTTCTGTAGTAACCCAAGTTCTGATTCACTAAACCTTACTGAGGACAAATTGTAGATTTTTATGGAATCATAGTTGGATCTACCATTGTTCTTAACGACTAGTTGCTATTAATTACCAATTACTATAGTAACAAACCTTTATAGTTTATAGATTTTATTCAAGGGTTGGCTTTCACGTACTCCGGGGCTCAGCGCTTTTCATTAATTGCTACACATTGGGGAATCATTATTATCATTTTGCAAAATTCATCGCAATAAAAAAAAATTTAATATTCTTATTTTTATTTCCGAAATATTTAACAATTATTCTTTTTTTTTTTTTTTTTTTGTGGTCCAGTTTTGTCAGAGAATTTTTTGTTATTCTTTTGAATTTTTTTAATATAATTTTTGAAAAAATGTCTTGTGATTTTTTTTTTTTCTTCTATCTATCTTTGCTTAATCATGTCCATGTACTGCTTCCGTCCCGGAATTTATGTCAATTGTCATCAGGCGTCTTCCTGTGTTTCCAGGAAGTGGATTCCCCCTGGCACTGTGCTGGTTCCCTGAGGTCTGGATTGACCCACTTATCAATCCTGCATCCTTTTTTGCTTATGTGCTTCTACACCTGTATTCCTCTGACTAAATATAAATGAATGTGCAATTTATCATGGATTTGAATGAATCATCATTATGTGTGTACTTATGAAGTTTTTTGTTTTGGATATAGATTAAAAGACTTAAAATACACTTCCAATCTCTTTGTAATGCCTAAAATTGGTCATCAGGGGTTGATTAATCCAAATTGCTTCTCAAATGAAAAAATAATGCATTATGAATCTGAAATTCAAACAGAAGAATCCATTTCTTGAGTGCCCAGTCCGTTCCCACTCCTGACCTTAGTAGGAAACATGCTGATATCAAAGCTCCGTTACATCTTTGTTTTGGTATCCCAGTCTGGCAAAACGAAAACATTTTTTATGCCCGATAACTACCCTCCCAGCCATTATGCTACGACTACCCGAACCAACTATGAATCCCAAACATCTAAAAATTGGTAAGACATCCCCAAAGTACAACTAGCTGGTACATATCTAAAACAGAATAAGTGACTAGTCCCAGATGACTTCCCAATTCTATACTATGATAAATTAGCAGACATGCTGCCCAAACCCCCCCACCACCACCACCCCCCGTCTGGTGCTTATTTACAGTGATAATATAACTGTAGTAGAGAGAACAATGCTGCCATCTGCCTGTTGCCTAAAAATAAGATAATACTGCTTGGTATACTATACCAACTACCAGGCCTGCTAAATTTTGATGACCAGGTTGGATTCTTGCTGAGGCTACAGGCTAGTGATAATGTGCAACGCATTCCCCAACCTTTCCACTTCTTCAAAAAGAGACTATGCCTGGCATTGTTGGCCATTAAAAAGGCCTTTGACTCAGTCCTTTACCTGATATTTCTCCTTGAACACTGGGGATTTACCCTAACTTTAGAAAATTAGTAAAAGCCCTTTATAGAGGCATTTATACAGTATTTAAGTTTTTGTTCTGGCCTATTCGACTTCAACAGAGGTACTAGAAAAAGATGCCCTCTGTCTCTGCTGCTGTTTGCCTTGACAATCAAGCCACCAGCACTCGCGATCAGGCAAAATCCTAATATAAAGGGACTTGACCCAGCAGACTACAAACAGACTTTGTGTATTTGCAATGTCATCATGTTCCTGACAAACCCACTCATCACCATACCAAATTTATGCTCAGTGTTGGACAGGTTTCAGAATTTTTCAGGTCTGTGGATTAATAGCAAATGTCTCAGTAAAGAGGAAGGCTCCTAGAGGAGAAAGAGAGATGCTGCCCACCCCGAATAATAGCAAAAGGGAAGTTTCCCCCAAAAATTGTATTGTCGGCAGCAGAAATTGGAAAAATATAGGATGGTATAATTTATAGGAATATGCCTTTATTGGTGATAACTGTAACAAAATGACATTGACAGTTAAAATATGATATAATATATGAAATTGATATATGATATATGCTCATATTTTAACTGTCAATGTCATTTTGTTACAGTTATCACCAATAAAAGCATATTTCTATAAATTATACCATCCTATATTCTTCCAATTTCTGCTGCCGACAGTACCCCATTTTGGGGGGAAACTTCCCTTTTGCAATAGCAAATGTCTTGCCTTGGACATAAACCTATCCAGGATGTTTTTTCACAGGTCCAAAACTCTATTCCCTTTACTTGGGAATCCACCAGCCTATATTTCTGGGGGTCTATATCACTTCCTTCTACTACACCCTTTACTCAGCCAACTATCCAGCTCTCCTACAACAAATTTTCTGTCTGGAATGCATCGCAGCAGTTAAAATTACCGTTTTTCCTGAATTGTTGTACGCCGCCTTTATTGCTCTGTATCGGGATTCACTTTTATATCCTGAAAATCCTCTAGAATCAAATGTTTACTTTTATTTGGGACAACACCATACCCTTGTATGGGGCATTCCACATATAGCCAAATATTACTCCGCTGTGCAAATCGCTCGGCTTTCTGCTTTTCACACCATGCTTTGGCTTCCCTTGGGCTTTATAGATGTTCTGGATATTTTATAGCTAGGCAACTCCTATCCTCATATTGATTAGTGGTTCTCAATAAATAACTACTGCAGTAGGGGACAGACACAAACGATACACTCAGCATCTTTTCAAAATAACAAACTTAAAAGTAAAAACCTGTAATCGCTCAACCAACCTTTTGGTAGTACATATCTAATGGCTCTTCACTCACCATACAAGCATGATTAGCAAAACTAATTTATTGATGTCAAAGTTAAGAAAAGGACATTAAAAACAACATTCATACATAGCATTGGAGCTATAAAAGCAAAAAGGACCATCTCTGGATAGGTGGTATAATTCCACCCAGATTTCAAAGGTTGTTAATCCTATAATACAGCTGGGATAATATCCCCAGGTCCCATGACCTATGAAGAGTGACCCTGGTGTTGAATCAAGGTTGAACTAGTAATCAAAGAGGGAGGATGAATGAAGTCAAACCATAAGGTTGGAATTGTGAAGGAATATCAGTGGTTCTCCCGATCTGCATTGGAAAACTGTGGACAAGTGGATGATTGTATGTTGAAGTAAAAAATGACTGTGATGAAAGGGGGGCCTTGCTAGGTAACAGTTGTCAAGAGGAGGTATACAAGTGGGGTGGTATATGTGTTTAAATGTCCAATAAGATGATGTGTGGCTCGCTAGAACCATGAATAGACGAACACAGTCCTCCTTAACCCCCCTCTCACTGTACCAATCAGTCCCTTTGAGACTCACTCTCAAACCCCAAATGAGACAGCCATATGAAGAAGTAAATATTTCCAAAAGGTGATAGGCCTTTCCAATAAATTAGATATACTTATCAGCTTGTAATCAAGTCCACAGATCCAAAGTCCCAGGGTATGTTCCTCTCTTATCTTTGAAAATGACAGCCTTGTAAAGTATGTAGTACCATAAACGGGTCAAAACTATGTAGACCAGACATGGGCCATGCTGGCCTGACCGGCTTCACCGATCCCTGTCGGCTGCGTCAGAGGCTGGTTGCCAATGCAGTCCCCTCACCACGTGGAACATCCAGGCTTTAAATTGACGCCAAAGCATGTGTCTGCTTGCGTCAATTTCACTTCAGATTGCGTGTAATGCCCCTCTGCGTGCGTAATGACATTACCACGTCTATGTACTAGACAGTTTCTTCTCCCTACATCATGAAAGGGGAAGTGGAGGGGTGAGCATGGAAGATGTGGAATAATACACTGCTGATACTTTCTTGATACATTTCAATCTCCCCCTAGAGCAATATTTGGAGTAAGCAGCACAAAATAAGGTAAAGTCCACATATTTTGAACTGCATAGAAAAAATAATAGGATAACCACAATATGGTGATGGAGGACCCCTTCTTATATGATTGACATCATTAGAAAGAATATATATATATATATACATACACTGCAATCACATTGTACACGATAAATGAAGTTTCAAGAAAAAAAAAAACACATGTAAAAATGGATGTTGAAAATTAAAAATGAATGCATAATGGTCGGTGTCGCCGCCTAGGCAGAACTAAATGTACCCTGATCAAAGGACCATGTAAGAAAAGGGACTTAAACTATCATTCAAGCCAGGGGGCTTAGTAGTCTCCAACTCCCATATCCAACGTGATTCACGTTGGAGAACAATTTGGTCAAAGTTACTTCCCTTCTGTCCTGGGGGACCACCTCTAAGACCCACCATTTGAGACAACGGGGGTCCCTATCCATGTTGTAGGCATACATGTGTAGCTACAGGGACCCTCAGATGGGTATGTATTAATCTCATAAATGTGTTCTATGAACCACTTACGTATGGGTTTGATGGTCTTACCCACGTAAAAAGAGCCGCAGGAGCACACAATGACTCCCATAGTGTCACAATTAGCCCTCACGAGACGCCTCCAAGTTGGTAACAGTAATGAGTCACCCTCCATAACATAGGGGCAAAAGTCGCAGCTGCCACAGCGGGCCATACCTCCACATACAATGTAATGTGGGGGGGTCCAAGAAATGTCACTGTGTACCAAAATATCTTTGAGGGAACGGGCCGGTCTGTATACCAACTGAGGATCCCGAGAGACAAATTTGCCCACTGAATTATCCTTCAATAGGTGCCAGTGTGTTGAGCAGATATCCCTAACGTTACTGGCCTGTTGGGTATACTGTATACTCAATCTTGTGGGTCCCTACCCCCCTGGTCTTGTTCCCCCTTCGGTTGAAAAATTAGGGATTCTCTGTCAATGTCCTTTGCTCTGTTAGGCCTTACTGAGCCATTTCTAAAAGTACCCCCTTGAGTGAAATCACTGAGGACCACAGCTTCCTGCTTAAAGTGGAGTTCCACCCAAAAATGGAACTTCCACTTTTTGGATTCCTCCCCCCCTCCGGTGTCACATTTGGCACCTTTCAGGGGGGAGGGGGGAGCAGATACTTGTCTAAATAAGGTATTTGCTCCCACTTCCTGGCATAGATCACTGCGGGGATTGCGGTGACCTACGCCACTTCCGCCGCCTACCCCGTCCTCCCCCACTGTATTCTGTGAGACACAGAATACAGCAGGGACCTGAGAGGACGCGCAGTAGGGAACCAATTAGTGAAGCCGCACGGCTTCCTTATTCCATTACTGAGGATGGCGGCGGCAGCACCGCGGGCTCCCTGGACAGGTAAGTGTCCATATATTAAAAGTCAGCAGCTGCAGTATTTGTAGCTGCTGGCTTTTAATATTTTTTTCAGCAAACCTCCGCTTTAAAGTCCTTTTCCTTTGTGCAGTTCCAGCGGGCCCTTAGGTATTGTCCCACTGGTATATTTCTGATCAGTGTTTTTGGATGAAAGCTATCTGTGTGTAGAAGACTATTGACAGCAGTTTGTTTCCTAAACAATTTGGTCCCAATGTGACCATCCTTGTCTACAAAAATCATCAAGTCTAGAAAGGTTACCTGTTCCTTATGAAATTCAAACGTAAAGTTCAAATTGTAGGCATTGATGCCCAAAGTGTCCATAAAAGACTGCAACTCCTCCTCATTACCGGACCATAGCATGAGGACGTCGTTGATGTACCTGTACCAGGACAGAATCCTGGACAGGCACGACAACGACGCCCCCCCCCCCTCCGTCAAAGAGCCAGTGCGCCCAATCACCCAAGTAGATATTGGCATAATCCGGGCACATTTAGTGCCCTTGGCCCTGACGGTAGTACTTGCCATCAAATTGGAATTTGTTGTTTTGTAACAGAAACACCAGTAGTTCTACAATGAACACATTGTGGGCTCTTTTATCCAGCGGTCTATTATCCAAGATTTTCTTAATGGCTTGTAAACCTCCGTCATGGGGTATGGAGAAGTAAAGGGCCTCTATATCCAAGGTAACTAGAAGAGTACCCTCCGGTAAAGTCAAGTCATGTAATAGTGTGAGCAAGTGAGACATGTCCTTGACATATGAGAACTGATTGCCCACAAAGGGCTGCAAAATTAGATCCACATACTCACTAATCTTCTCGGTGAGTAAGCCCACTCCCGAGATAATTGGAAATCCAGAAGGATCGTCCAATGACTTGTGGAACTTTGGTAACGCGTTAAAAACTGGTACCTTAAGGAAATCAACTTTAAGATACTCAACTGTCTCCTTGTCAATAAGCTTCCTTGCTAGGGCACAATCCAAAATGGCAAATAATTTCCTTTTATCTCTTTCCATATTAACGCTGGGAATTGGGGTATACCACTGTCTGTTGCCTAATTTACGTTGGCACATTTGGAGATATTTGGTGCGATTCATTAAAAAACAATATACCCCCTTTGTCCGCAGCCTTAATAATCAAATCTGTGTGAGCGTAATGTTTGGAGTGCTGATCTCTCATCAGTAGACTAACTGTACCGAGGACAGTGTTCCCACCTGAGTTTCCTAATGTCATTGGAGACTGCTCGTACAAAGCAGACCACCCCGGAGACTGCAGACAAAGGGGGAAAAATTCTTGATCTATTGCATAACCCACATCCTTCAATGTAGTGACCTTAACAGAGCCCAAACTCGTTCCCTCCTTATCCTCACATATTTCCACAGCTATATTCAGCATAAGTTCTGTAGGGTCTACCTCTGATTCTTCATGTTGATCCACATGTCCCTCCTCCAAAGTTCTATCAAATCCCTAAGGGTTCGATATTCATGCCTGGTCAAACTTGACCAGTCACCCAAGGGTCCTAGGGGAGTACCATTCTTTTTTCTATCATGGAACACCTGGAAAATCAACTTTCTAGCAAATAAGTAGATGTCTTCCAACATGTCGAATATATAACCTTTCATTGTGGGACAGAAAGTTAAGCCCCTGGTCAAAAGTGTGGTCTGTGTGTCTGTCAATTCATATGTAGATAAATTCAAGATTTTTAATTGATCCTGTTATTATTGGGGTACTCAGAGGATGTGTACGGTGGGGGGCAGATGGTGTGGTGTAGGGGGTTGGGGGAATGTCTGCGTCTCCCCCTACAGCGTGTGTTTTTTGCTACATTCACATCCGCCAATGAGCCTCTCCTCTCCTCTCCACTTCACTTCATCTTCTGACTGCAGTGTATAAGTGAATCATGTTGGATATGAGAGTTGGAGGCTACTAAGCCCCCTGGCTTGAAAGATAGTTTACGTTGATAGTATTCTTTCTGTGGATGTCAATCCATATAAGAAAGAGTCCACATCACTATTTTGTGGTTATGCTATTATTTTTTTTCTATTTTCTATTTTTTTCTAAGTATCAGCAGTCACATCTTCCATGCTCACCCCTCCCCTTTCTTTTTCATGATGTGGGGAGAAGAGACTGTCTAGTACATAGACACAGTGACGTCATGACGCACGGGGAGGGGCGTGGCGCGCAATATGAAGCGGAAGTGACGCACATGGACACACGCTTTGGCGTCCATTTAAAGCCTGGATGTTTCACATGGTGAGGGCACTGCATTGGCAACCAGCCTCTAACGCAGCCGTCAGTGATCGGTGAAACCGGTCAGGCCAGCACGGCCCATCTCTGGACTACATGCTTTTGACCCATTTTGGCTGTTGTTTTCAAAGATAAGAAAGGAACATACCCTGGGACTTTGGATCTGTGGACTTGATTACAAGCTGATAGGCCTTTCTAATAAATTAGGTATACTTATCACCTTTTGGAAATATTTACTACTTCTTATGGCTGCCTCATTTGGGGTTTGAGAGCAAGTCTCAAAGGGACTGATTGGTACAGTGAGAGGGAGGTTAAGCAGGACTGTGTTCATCTATTCATGGTTCTAGCGAGCCACGCATCATCTTATTAGACATTTAAATACATATACCACCCCACATGTATACCTCCTCTTGACCACTGTTACCTAGCAAGGCTCCCCCTTTCATCAATCATTTTTTTACTTCAACATACAATCATCCACTTGTCCACAGTTTTCCAATGCAGATCGGGAGAACCACTGATATTCCTTCACAATTCCAACCTTATGGTTTGACTTCATTCATCCTCCCTCTTTGATTACTAGTTCAACCTTGATTCAACACTAGGGATAAGCCGAACACCCCCAGTTCAGTTCGCAGCAGAACATGCAAACAGGCAAAAAATACGTTCGAACACGCGAACACCGTTAAAGTCTATGGGACACGAACATGAAAAATCAAATGTGCTAATTTTAAGGGTTAATATGCAAGTTATTGTAATAAAGTGTTTGGGGACATGGGTCCTGCTCCAGGGGACATGTATCAATGCAAAAAAAAGTTTTAATGATGGCCATTTTTTCAAGGGCAGTGATTTTAATAATGCTTAAAGTGAAAAAATAAAAGTGAAATATTCCTTTAAATTTCATACCCTGGGGCTGTCTATAGTATGCCTGTAAAGTGGCGCATTTTTCCCGTTTAGAACAGTACCTGCACAAAATGACATTTCTAAAGGAAAAAAAGTAACTTAAAACTACTAGCGGCTATAATGAATTGTTGGGTCCCGGCAATACAGATAAAAGTCATAGAAAAAAAAACAGCATGGGATCCCCCAGTCCATTACCAAGCCCTTTGGGTCTGGTATAAATATTAAGGGGAACCCCGATCCAAAATTTAAAAAAAAAAATTGCGTGGGGGTCCCCCCAAATTCCATACCAGGCCCTTCGGGTTTGGTATGGATATTAAGGGGAACCCTGCGCCAAATGTTTTTTAAAAAATGGCGTAGGGGTCCCCCTCAAAATCCATACCAGACCCTTTAGGTCTGGTATGGATTTTAAGGGGAACCCCGCGCCAAAATTTTTAAAAAATGGCGTGGGGGTCCCCCACTTATCCGAGCACTCAACCTGGCAGGCTGCAGGAAAAGAGGGGGGGACGAGAGAGCGCCCCCCTCCTGAACCGTACCAGGCCACATGCCCTGAACATGGGGAGGGTGCTTTGGGGTACCTCCCCAAAGCCACCTGTCCCCATGTTGATGGGGACAAGGGCCTCATCCCCACAACCCTTGCCCAATGGTTGTGGGGGTCTGCAGGTGGGGGGCATATCGGAATCTGGAAGCCCCTTTTAACAAGGGGACCCCCTGATCCCGCCCCCCCTGTTTTAAATGGTAACGGGTACATTGTACCTGTACCATTTCACAAAAAAGTGTAAGAATGTTAAACCCACAAGACACACCTTGGAACAAGTCCTTTATTAAAAAATAAAAATGTCCCACGAAGTCCATTTATCTTCTTCTATGGCTCCACGGATGGACTGAAAAAAAACCCCGCCCCCACATGCCTCCATGGGAGGCTCCCGCCGTCTGACACATCCTCGCAGGTGACAGTTCTTATATAACTGAGGGCGGGGCCACGCAGTGACGTACCTGGGTGACCCTGCCCCCCTCTGGCACACGGGGACATCCCAATGGCTTCCCCGTGGCGTCAGAGGGGGCAGGGCCACATGTTTACGTAAGTGGGTGGCCCCGCACCCCTCTGACGCCCCAGGAAAGCCATGGTACCCATTACCATTTCAAATGGGGGCTGGGGTTCCCCTTGTTAAAGGGGGCTTCCAGATTCCGATAAGCCCCCCGCCCACAGACCCCCACAACCACCGGGCAAGGATTGTGGGGATGAGGCCCTTGTCCACATCAACATGGGAACAAGGTGCTTTGGGGGGCTACCCAAAAGCACCCTCCCCATGTTGAGGGCATATGGCCTGGTACGGTTCAGGAGGGGGGCGCTTTCTCATCTCTCGCTCTCTTTTCCTGCGGCCTGCCAGGTTGCGTGCTTGGATAAGGGTCTGGTATGGATTTTTGGGGGGACCCCATGCCATTTTTTTTTTTTAATTTGGCACGGGGTTCCCCTTAAAATCCATACCAGAGTCAGGTCTGGTATGGATTTTGAGGGGGACCCCTACGCCATTTTTTTTTAAAATTTGGCGCAGGGTTCCCCTTAATATCCATACCAGACCTGAAGGGCCTGGTATGGAATTTGGGGGGACCCCCCCCACTCAATTTTTTTTTTTTTTAATTTTGGTTCGGGGTTTCCCCTTAATAGTCATACCAGACCCAAAGGGCCTGGTAATGGACTGGGGGGGGGGATCCTATGCCATGTTTTTTTCAATGACTTCTATCTGTATTGCCGGGACCCGACAATTCATTATAGCCACTAGTAGTTTAAATTACTTTTTTTCCTTTAGAAATGTCATTTTGTGCAGGGACTGTTCTAAACACAGGAAAAATACGCTACTTTACAGGCATACTATAGACACCCCACAGGTACGAAATTTAAAGGAATATTTCACTTTTGGTTGAACTTTTACAGGTTTTTATTTTTAAGTTTGTCATTTAATCTTGAGTATACCGTGAGCTCCCATCCCCTCCTTCTCCCCCCCTTTTTCATTTTTCTAAAGTCTTTAAGGGTATCCAATCCCCATATGTTAGTATTGTTTTACTTTTTTTTTGACTTAATAATAAGGGAATCAGTACCTTGAGGGTCTGGCATACAATATATTTTTAGTGTATTATCTTTCCAAAATAACTTCTGTTTATTTGACACAATTTAAGTTTTTTTATACACATGATTATGTAAGTATCACATTAATATTACAATTGTACTGTTATGGTAGCAAGGGGCGTAACATAGACAGACTAAATTCCAATCAGTACTCGAAAGAATGCAACATGTAATCAAAACATTATTAGTGCCGTGTGCACAATGCTTGCAGTATTCATACAAAATAGAAGAAGAATTAGGCAGCGCATGCTAGTGCATAATCTAATATTTATACTAAAAACACTATAGTGAATACTATAAATACCACTAGGATGGTGATATCAAACAATATTCCTAATACATTCTTCAATAAAAAAGTGAAATTGTGCCTTGATCCCAGGGTATCCCTGTGTTTCCACCACGTGCAATGGTATATTCATTCTACACTCACCAGATGTTGGTGACTCCCTTGCTATATAGTAAGAAAAGTCAACTAGGCTTGTAGGTCTTATTTAGGGGGACCTGTTCCACTCTCTCTGGTGTCCTCTGGTACAGTGCCTTGAAATGTTCCACATTTTGTCATGTTGCAACCAAAAACGTAAATGTATTTTATTGGGATTTTATGTAATAGACCAACACAAAGTGGCACATAATTGTGAAGTGGAAGGATAATGATCAATGGTTTCAAAATTGTTTACAAATAAGTGTGAAAAGTGTGGCGTGCATTTGTGTTCAGCCCCCCTGAGTTAACACTTTGTAGAACCATCTTTTGCTCCATTTACAGCTGCAAGTCTTTTTGGGGATGTCTCTACCAGCTTTCCACATCTAGAGAGTGACATTTTTGCCTATTCTTTGCAAAATAGCTCAAGCTCTGTCAGGTTGGATGGAGAACATCTGTGAACAGCAGATTTCAAGTCTTGCCACAGATTCTCAATTGGATTTGGGTCTGGACTTTGACTGGGCCATTTTAACACATGAATATGCTTTGATCTAAACCATTCCATTATAGCTCTGGCTGTATGTTTATGTTCCTTGTCCTGCTGATAGGTGAACCTTCACCCCAGTCTTAAGTCTTTTGCAGACTCCAACAGGTTTTCTTCTAATATTGCCCTGTATTTGGCTCCATCCATCTTCCCATCAACTCTGACCAGTTTCCCTGTCCCTGCTGAAGGAAGGCATCCCCACAACATGATGCTGCCACCACCATGTTTCATGGTGGGGGTGGTGTGTTCAGGGTGATGTGCAGTGTTTGTTTTCTGCCACACATAGCGTTTTGCTTTTAGGCCAAAAAGTTCAATTTTGGTCTCGTCTGACTAGAGCACCCTCTTTCATGTTTGCTGTGTCCCCTACATGGCTTCTCCCAAACTGTAAACTGAGCTTTTCTATGGCTTTCTTTCAACAAAGGCTTTCTTCTTGCCATATAGGCCAGATTTGTGGAGTGCACGACTAATTGTTTTCCTGTGGACAGGTTCTCCCACCTGAGCAGTGGATCTCTGCAGCTCCTCCAGTGTTACCATGGGCCTCTTGGCTGCTTCTTCGATTTAATACTGTCGTTGCCTGGCCTGTCAGTTTAGGTGGTTGGTCATGTTTTGAATGTTTTAGGATTGCAGTTGTGCCACACGCTTTCCATTTTCGAATGATGGATTGAACAGTGCTCCGTGAAATATTCAAAGCTTGGGATATTTTTCTAGAATCTAACCTTGCTTTAAAATTCTCCACAACTTTATCCCTGATCTGTCTGGTGTGTTCCTTGGCCTTCATGATGCTATTTGTTCCCTAAGGTTCTCTAACAAACCTCTGAGGGCTTCACAGAATAACTGTATTTATACTGAGATTAAATTAAATAAAGGTGGACTATTTACTAATTAGATGACTTCTGAAGGCAATTGGTTCCACTACATTTTAGTTAGGGGTATCAGAGTAAAGGGGGCTGAATACAAATGCACGCCAAACTTTTTTTCATATATTTATTTGTAAAACATTTTGAAAATCCTTTATCATTTTCCTTCCACTTCACAATTATGTGCCACTTTGTGTCTATCACACAAAATCCCAATAAAATACATTTACGTTTTCTGTTGTAATATGACAAAATGTGGAAAATTCCAAGTGGTATGAATACTTTTACAAGGCACTGTAACTCCCACAGGTCCAGACTCCTTCCTGTTGCGATCCCAGAGGCTCTTCCAAAACGTTATTATGCATGTGAAAAATAAATGAAAAGTTATTCATAGAAATGAGAATAGCTGCAGCGTATAAACGATTAAAAAAACGCCACTATACTGTTGAAAATTATACTTCTGTGTGTGTAGAGCAATGGACGCTACCTACTTCCTGGCGTGCGTTCCTCTCTCCGGGTCGGAAGTGATGCACGGGAGCATCAGCTGATTGGAGTGACCCAGAGAGTGGAACGCACGCCTGGAAGTAGATAGTGTCCATCTCACTACACAGAGGGGTGTTTTTCAACAGCATAGTGGCATTTTTTTAACGTTTATACACTGCAACTGCTGTCATTTTTATGAATAAACCCAAAGGATTTTATACTTAATGTTTGTTAATCCGGTTGGATAGCATAGACAGTGGCTCCTTATATCACTATAATCAATTTTGGATATCTTTGGTAGATCACCAAGGCGAGGGTGTCTTTTTTTTTTTTTTTTTAATACAAAATAGAATACAATTTTATATTCAGAATTTACACATTTACTTTACACAGAGCCAACTTGATTTTGCTAGTGGGTGTCATAGGGTCTTCATAAACCCTAGAATTTAGTGAAGATTAAAGCGTTTGTTAACCTTAAAAAAAAAAAAAAAAAAAAAAAAAGATCCTGTTTCTTTAAAGCATGTTATACAGAACAGTGCTTGTGCTGTGTCATTTGGCCCTTTCTATAACCTAAAAAACCTGGCTGATCCTGCCTGGTTCTGCCCTCCCCCTGTAAACTGACCACGGTATATCATGGCTGCTGAGCCCTGACACCGTGGTCAGTTTATGTGCCTCCGTTAGCCGCAGCCCTGCTCTGTCCTTCTCTGTCCTCTCTGCCCCGTCCTCTCCCCCCTCCCTGCCTGTCACCTCATGTGTGAGCTGTGCCCTCCCCTGCTGCTGCCATACTATGCCTAATAACTTTCATTGCTAACTAGTATGCCCTCTGTTATATCAAGTTAAATGATTTAGTGCCATTGTATTTTAAAAATGATGCAGCACATTACCTTACTGAAGACCACCGCTGAGCAGTCACGTGACTGCCTGAGGCTCTACTCCTCTCCTCTGGTGAGGTCAGAGGGAACCTCAGCCCCTCCCTCTGTAGTCCTCAGAGCAGGGCAGGAGAATGCCAGGATATCAGCTGGCTGTCAGCAGCGCTGCAAAATAAGGTATTGCGCTGCATCATTTACAAAAAAACAATGGTACTGAACAATTTAACCTGATGTAACAGAGGGCATACTAGTTAGTAATGAAAGTGACTTTACAACCACTTTAAGGGAATCAATAACTTTGTTCTTCTTATGAAGCTATCATAGCGCTCCTCTGCCTAAAATATGCCATTCTGTACAAATTAAAAACGTTTTCACTTACACTATTAAGCAGTCCTCCTCCTTGAAACTTTTGACTCCTTTTGAACACACAATATATGCTTACATGACTCCTACATCCAAGGTATAATTTCTAATATTTATACCATTTTTAATGAGCTTTTCAAGTACCTAAGGTCCTTCTTTCTGTTGAATGATGTGAAAAGGATCTCAGGGCCAGTTTGGAACAGGAGGACTGGAGACCAATTTAGGAAAGCAGGGCTGACTGTTCTATGTATGTATTGGTAAGGGAGTCCAAATTTAAACTACTTATGTGCAATGTTTGGTGAGGTTTGTATTTTTTTAGGGAATCTCAGTCTCCTGGCACTCTCCTACACATATGGTGGGAATCCCCTAAAATTAGGAGATACTAGATCTACCATATATACATATACCAGTTGGTCTACACGCTTTTTGGCAGAGACACGAAAGAAGCCCTCTTGAATCTGAAACCTGCACAGTGTAGAAACAGACAATTTCAATTTGCAACCATGAATGATTCCATGTGTACATATCTGGATGGAATCCTTTTTTACTTTAATCGCTCACTGTTCATTCAACATACTTGACCGTTCTACTGTATATGCTAAAGAACAAAAACCCCTAGTGGTGGACTTTTAAGGCACATAAAGGGTAAAAGAGTATTTTAAAAACAAAAATAATTTATTAAATCTGTAGTATAAAAGAGTTTAAACATGTATCATAAGGAATGCGTTTACAACATTGTCACCAGTATACATACAGTAGTATACAATACTCTTGCAACCAACGCGTTTCAGAGTACATGTATCTCCTTCCTCAGGGATATTAGCAAGAAAGATTTCTATTCTAAAATAAAATATATTGAAAAGCAGAGGCTAAGCATATATGACATCACATGTATACAATATTCCACAAACAGTTTTCACATAGTACACTTACGAATTTGTGATGAGTTAACATGCCATAGTGTTATAGTTAAAACCAACAGAGATTTAGGACAGGTGTGCCAGGCAAATTTTTGGCTCCAAAAGCTCTTAGTATAATTGTTTTATAGGACGTTTTACATCCATGCCAGATCAAAAAGAAGTATTTTTGAAAAAGTGGTAGTAAAAAAATGGGATTGTAGTAAAAAAAAGCCCAAAACTCTCTTAGCCCCCCAGCATAAGCAGTTTATGGCCTGAAAATTTGCTGGGGCCAGATGGCGGGTCCCGTAAATAGCAAAACAGAGTACATTGTTTTTCTTATTTCAAAAAAGGGGGAATTTTTCGAAGAATATAAATGGGTATTTGTCTTGTATAGTATATGAAAAGACATTTGTTTTTTTAAATATAGTGTACCTGAGAGTAGCAGTTGAGGAGCCAACAAATAGGTGATGATTGTAGTATATAATAGCTGATCATGGCTAGAAAGATGTAAAGAAAGATTGTGGATCAGTCAGTTAAATTGCTTAGATCATTAATTTTTAATATATGTAATGGAAAAGTAAAAAAATATATTTTTATTTTATTTTGGATTATTAAATAAATGAATGAGTTTAATTAGAATAATCAAGCTGTTCATTTATGATGTGTTTATTGAGATATTAGTAGTGGTAATTTAAGCAAAATAATCATATCAGTTGGACCCATATTTTATCAAGAGCTTTTGAAATCCTGACAGCCCATCTCGGCATCCAGCAGCTAAATGCAGTGGATGCTGGACTGGCTCCTAGTTTACTATTAAATACCCCTCCCTCTTCAGTCAGCTGGCGCAACTAATTGCAACAGCTGATGGAATTGGAGAAGGAGGAGGCGAGGATTAGCCGTGGATGGCCCCTTGAGTTGGGTGCGCGCCGCTCCGTCCATGGCGCGCATGCACGGTCACACACGCACGTCTGAATCGGGCTACGCCCAAACCACCCGCCAACACAGCGAGCTTCCCCAGTGGACTGTGCAAGTCTACTGGGGGCGCAAGATAGAGGCCAGTCATTGATGTCCAAAATTACTGTAGCCTCCCACAATGCCACCGCGGGTTACATAGCCTGGGCGGCTTGGTGTGCCAGCGATCCTCAAGTCTGCTAGCATGGGGGAGAGACATGGGGCTGAAAGCAGTTACAATTATGAGCATGGAAGAATCTACAGGCATGGATAAAGAACAGCAATATAATTAAATTGTGTCCATAGGTTGTTACTATGTAAATGTGTTTTGCTAAAAAGCAATTAACAGCTTTGGAGATGGAAAATAAAGGCCACAGATATTAATTGGCATGACAGGGTTAAATTACATTTTTTGTTATTCTTTGTTTCATGTTCAACAGAAAACGAGTGCATACACCACAAAGCTTGCAAAATATGCATACATAATAATTTTTTGAGGGAATGTATGAGGGAATAAAGTGGCTTGGATGCACTGCTGGATACTTTTTGCAAAAGTACATTAACGCTATATTGGTACATAAGGGAGCTGGAATTTAGAAGAGAAAAAAAAGTGAACGTATCCTTTAAAATAATAATCAAGTTATACTTACCTGCTCTGTGCAATGGTATGGCACAGAGTGGTCCCTTACCTCTTCTTCTTTTTTTGGAACCTCCTGCTGGCACTGTCCCCTCCTTTTCTTTGAGTGCCGCAATAGCAAGCCGGCTGCTGTGGGGGCACTCCTGAGCTGGCTGTGCGCATTTATAGACACAGCGCAGCTTTGCCACGCCCGATTCTCTTCTCACAGGCTCTTGCTGCTACAGATGGGCACAGAGCTGGATCGAGAGAGGAGGCAAGTGTTTAAGGTGAGGCTGGGGAGAGCTGGTACTGAAAGCTTTTTTTACCTGAATGCAGAGAATGCATTCAGGTAAAAAAAACTCTTGCCTTTTTAGAACCACTTTAAATCCACTTGGCTTATGTTTATCCTCAATTCTTGCTTGAACATTTACAGATCAAATTAATTAACATTTTCTGAAATTTTGATCTCATATTTAACATCATCCCCTGTATATCCTGATACAGTATGTTTTTCTTTTGCTAATTGTAGTTCAGTGTTATACATTGAATACTTCTGTTTGCAAACGTATGACCATGTAATTGTGCAGAACACAGACTGTGGATCTTTGATCTATTGACCAGGTTAAATACATTTCTTGGACTTTAGGAATCTCTAGATGTTTCTTTATAGCATATGCCATGCCTGTCAGGGATTCAATTATGTATTTTTCAAAGTACTGCAGATTGTATCTGGGACTGGAGCACTGTGCCACGGTGTCTATGAACAACTTGAGCAAAAACATTTGCTGGTCTCCATAGCGATGAGTTTAAATAAATTGTTCAGACTGCAAGAATCTCTGGACATTTTTATTGAGCACAGCAGCAATTTTTCTTTTTTTTTAAATTCTATATTTTATTTTATTTTATTTATTCCAACAATTTTTATACATATAAACAAACACACTTTAGTTGCATGCGTATTAGAGTATATCTTAACATCAATTCTATTTACGTCCAATATATGACCGATATTGCGAATCCAAAAGAAAACAAAAGAGATATAGAGATATTTTGAACTGTCCTGGCATTTTATGCACAACATTAGAAGCTTATGCTACAGATCACCCACTCTTCTAACCACTTGAAGACAAAGCCCTTTCTGACACTTTTTGTTTAAATGAACATTTTTTTTATTTTGCTAGAAAATTACTTTGAAACCCCTAAAATTATATATATTTTTTAAAGCAAAGGCCCTACAGATTAAAATGGTGGGTGTTGCAATTTTTTTTTCACACAGTATTTGCGCAGAAATTTTTCAAACGCATTTTTTGGGAAAAAAAACACTTTTCTTTATCGTACATCACGGGACACAGAGCACCATAATGACTAATTGGGTTATACGCTACCTTTAGGTGATTGGACACTGGCAAACAATAGTAAGACGGTTCCTCCCATATAACCTCTCCTATACAGGAAATACCTCCGTTTTTTCGCCAGTGTCTTGAAGGTGATGGTCATGGCTGTTGAAGCTCTTCAAAATTCTTCAAAATAATGTCCCAGTGAGGATGTTATAATCGAATCCATTGGGATGGCATAAGAAAACTAAAGTGGATGGTACCCGATCCTCGGTTCAAGAGCGAGGTTTTGCTTGTAATGTGTCCTATATGGCGCTGGACCCTTGTTAAGTTGGTATTCTTGGTCATAACTTGCCCAAGGTAAACCAGAAGGGTGTCTTACAGGTCCAAAGGTGTGGACCCCAAAGAATGGGGGGCCCGGTCCTTGAAGGTCCTCAGAGGCGCTACCCGCCGTGATGGGGGAAGATTGGGCCTGGTAAAACAGGCCCTGCTGCTTGGGATGGTGAGTACTCCCTTTGGGATTTTTTTTATATATATATATATATTCCCTCTGTTCCACTGAAAGACCTTATGCTTGTGTTTGGAAATTACAGATGGCTGGTATGGCGCGCACTTATGGTGGGTGTGCACATGCGCCGCCGTTGTGCGTGCCGTGTGTCTAGGCTCGGCAGATGCGCCGTGCGGCGTGCATGCCGCTGGTCGCATGCGCTCAGTCCACTGCCAGGTTAGGCTTTATAAGGAGCTGGAGCTCCTGGCGTGCATTGGGACAGCACAGAGCTATATGTGGGCACGTGAGTGTGGAGGTTTTTTGGACAAAGTTGCGACAGGTTAAACGCTGGTTACAGCTTGTGGGGAGTACTTTTCTTCCTCGTATGTAAGCAATGTCTTCCAGAAAACGAGGTACAGGGAGCAGGGCAAGCACAGGGGTAAGAGTACCTCCCTTGAAAACAGGAGACCAGCCCCATGCTGATGCAGCCTCAGTCTCCCCTGAAAGACCTGCGGCATCTGTGGTTTACGCAGACTGGGATCATCCTGACAGGATATACTTACTTCCAAAAAGGTTTTCTATCTTATATCCTATGGAGGAAAAGTTCAGGAAGAGATGGGGTACACCTTTGGTGGATGCCGCCATATCTTCAGTGAATAAAAGTTTACCCTGCCCAGTGGATAATGCCCAGGTATTTAAGGATCCGGCCGATAAAAAGCTAGAGTCCTTATTAAAAGCCTCTTTTGCGGTGGCTGGTGCAGCAGTTCAGCCAGTTGCAGCTATTGGGATTTGCCAATCCCTAAAAGACCGTTTTAAAAGGTTAATAAAAAACCTGCCTTGTCAGGAGGAACCTACCGAGGAATTGTCGGCTTCCTCATGGTTTATGTTTTGCAGTGGACGCATTGAAAGACTTAATCCAGCAGATGTCTCGTTTTGCGTTACTGTCCATACATATGCGCAGGGTTTTGTGGCTAAAGAACTTGTCTCCTGAGACGCCATACAAGAGGCTACTTGCAGCTTTTCCATTCCATGGAGAACGCTCGTTTGGCGAGGATCTGGATAAATATATCCAAAAGATCTCTGGAGGAAAGAGTGCCCTTTTCCCTACTAAAAGGAGAGGTAAGCAACCCTCTTATAAAATTCCCAATGCTCCAGGACCTAGTGCTTCTTCCCCTAAGCGGTATCGACGGCCTCAGCCGTCTGGTGTTAAGACCTCAGGGTCAGAGGAAGCCCTGGAACCAAAAGCCAGCCAAGTCCAACTCCAAGTCAACCTTGTGAAGGGACGCCCCCGCTCTCACGGGTGGGGGGCAGGCTTCGGCTGTTTTCGGATGCATGGGAAGATCTGGTCTAAGACAGATGGATCATTTCCACTATAACACAGGGTTACAGAATAGAGTTCCGGGAAATTTCTCCAAACCGTTTTCTGTACTCAAGGGGTCCCGTCGGATCCAGAGAAAAAGGATTGCATATTCCTAGCTTTGCAGCATCTGCTGAAGCAGGGGGTAATTGTCAAGGTTCCGCACGAAGAAAGATTCAAGGGGTTTTACTCAAACCTTTTTACCGTGCCAAAACCAAATGGGGAAGTAAGGCCCATTTTGGACCTCAAGGCTCTCAACCTCTTTGTAAATGTCCGGTCCTTCCGTATGGAGTCGGTTCATTCAATAATAAAATCTCTGAGAAAAGGAGATTATTTAGCATCCATAGATATCAAGGACGCATACCTTCATGTACTGATCTTTGGTCCACATCAAAGGTTTCTGCGTTTCGCAGTAGAGGGCTGTCATTTTCAATTCGTGGCACTGCCATTCGATCTAGCCACGGCCCCCAGGGTTTTCACAAAGATTCTGGCCCCGGTATTGGCATCCCTAAGGTCCCAGAAGATCTCCGTGGTAGGATATCTGGGAGATCTTCTCCTGAGGGATTGCTCTTGCCCCATCCTTATCCAAAACGTGTCAAGAACAGTGCGGGTTTTACAATGCCTAGGTTGGATTCTAAATGTGGACAAGTCAGCCCTTTGTCCGACCCAAGCCTTGGTATATCTGGGTCTGGTCTTGGACACCGCCCAAGAAAGGGTGTTTTTAACCCCCCCCCCCCTTAAAGGTCGTCTCCATAGTGGAACTCGTCCAGAAGGTGAAAAAAGAACCTTCTATTCGGCTGTGCATGAGGTTGCTGGGCAAAATGGTGTCATCCTTCAACGCAATTCCATATGCACAGTTCCACTCCAGGGTGTTCCAGAACAGTGTTCTGGAAGCCTGGGACAGGTCTGCTTGAACCTTAGATCATCCTATGGTTCTGTACCCACAGGTACAACGGAACCTCTCTCGAAGGTTCAAAAACCAGCAATTTGAGAAAAGGAAAATCTTTTCCACCAGCAGCCTGGAGAGTGGTAACTACAGACGCCAGTCATCTCGGCTGGGGAGCAGTCCTGGAGGAGGCGTCTATCCAGGGAATATATTGTCCCAGGCAGAAAGGACCTTGCCCATCAATCTATTGGTGATTCGGGCAGCTCATCTAGCTCTGCGCTTCTGGATGTCCAGGTTACGGGGTCTCCCTGTCCGAGTCCAGTCCGACAACTCCACGGTAGTGGCATATATCAACCACAAGGGAGGTACCAGGAGTCTGGCAGCCCAAAGAGAAGTAAATTATTGACTTGGGCAGAAAAGCATGTGCCGTTTCTTTCGGCAGTGTTTATACCCGGGGTGGACAATCGCCAGAAATTGTTGCCAGGGGAATGGTCCCTGCATCCCAAGGTTTTTCTACAGATCTGCCAACACTGGGGGACCCCAGATGTGGATCTGCTGGCATACAGGTTCAATGCTAAGCTGGACAGGTTTGTATCCAGGACCAAGGATCTGTTTGCTGTCGGGATAGACGCATTAGTAGTTCCTTGGGATCAGTACTCGCTGATATATGCCTTCCCTCCGATCCAAATTCTGCCGCACTTACTACGCAGAATACAGGAGGAACGAAAGCCAGTGATCCTAGTGGCCCCAGCGTGGCCCCAGAGATCCTGGTACTCGGAGATTGTGAAGTTGGCAGTGGGGGACCCATTGGTCCTTCCATATCGTCCAGACCTGTTGTCTCAAGGACCCATATTCCAACCTTCTTTACGGTTGCTGAATTTGATGGCATGGCTATTGAGACCAGAGTATTGAAAGACAGTGATATTATGGGTTCAGTCTTGTCTACTCTGATAAACGCTAGAAAGTCAGTTTCTAGAGCTATCTATTATAGAGTCTGGAAGTCATACATTTCTTGGTGTGAGGAAAGGAAATGGAACCCTCGTAGGTATACGATTGGAAGAGTTCTTGCCTTTCTTCAAGCAGGAGTAGACTTGAAGCTGGCTTTAGGGACAATTAAAGGACAGATTTCGGCATTATCGTTTTTTTCCAAAGACCAATTGCATCCCATTCTTTGGTACGAACCATTGTCAAGGGAGTAACGCACCTGAGGCCGCCGGTTAAACCGCCTTTATGTCCCTGGGACCTATATTTGGTGCTGTCAGCCTTACAGAGTCAACTGTTTGAACCTATTGGGCATATTCCATTTGTCCTATTAGCCAGGAAATTGGTTTTTCTGGTGGCTATAACGTCGGCTAGAAGGGTGTCAGAATTGGCCGCCCTTTCTTGCAAAGAACCTTTTTTTGATCTTCATCAGGACAGAGTGGTCATGCACACTCGTCCGGATTTTTTACCAAAGGTGGTTTCCAAATTTCATTTGAATCAGAATATCATTCTACCTTCCTTTTTTCTAAACCCTAAAACTAGGGAGGAAAGGTCGCTTCACTCGCTTGATGTGGTGAGGGCACTCAAAGTTTACTTAAAGATGGCAGCTTCTTTTCGGAAGTGAAAAAAATATGTCAAAAGACACCGCGCTTACTCAGTAATAGCAGCTCACACAACAAAAAAAGGAAATTTGTAAACAGTGCAGGTATATATAGTGTAGCGCTAGTTTGAATGACAAAAGCTAATGAGATAGCAAAAGAGGATATATCAAACAGTTGTTCATAACACCATGCGTTCAAACTGGTACTGAAAAATACTTCAATATGTATCTATTATATAGAAAATCTGATGACCAAAAAAGTCCCAAACAGATGGTGGTGTTCATACACCACATAGATGAAATGGAAAAAAGTAATGCACAATAATTGGATCCCCGTATGGAAGCAATGCAGGCTTACCGAAACCGTTGGACTCATAGAGACATATGTCCCCTGAGTCAGTAATGCTTGTATTGCCACCAGGCAATGAGATGGGGTCTCTCAGTGGAACAATATGAAATCCAGATGTTGTTTCTAAGGCTCCCGGCACAATTCTCCCGTGTATAGCCCAGTTTCGTAGTAGCTCATAGAAGGTAAAAAAGGGGCCACATAGTATAATACCGTTTTTATAAAATAAAATTTAATTAAAGTAAAACACTTACATTCTCCATGTTAAAAAAGCGCTTATAATAAAACAAATGGCAGGCAGTGGAGTCTCCCGACGCGTTTTGTCTACTCAGACTTCATCTCGGGTACTCTACCACTGCTGCCATACTCACTTTTATAGGAACCAAGACCCCCTTTGATGAGAATCCGGCATGTGCCGCTTGTTTACATGCACTTCCGGGTATCGCCAAAATGGCGGCCCCGCGTGCGTTCCAGGCCTCTCTCTAGTAACCAATATGCGTTCCAGCCCTTCCTTATAAGTATTATGTATGAAAAATAAAGAAGGAAAATATGCCAATTTGCCAAGAAATTCCCAAGTGATATAAATATTAAGTATGTAACATATAAAAAATAGTGAAGAAGTGATGTGGATGAAAAAAAGAAATCGTCCGGTGGTCTCACAGGAAGTGAGTAAAGCTAAATGGCTGCTCTTCATGACGCAAATAGCGTCATCCTCCGCCCGAGTGGAGCGCAAGCTAGGCGGCCGTCCGCCGCATGCGTACCACGCCTCAATGTAGTAGTAAACACGGCGCGATGTCGTCACCAGCGGTCTGGTCATACAGCCCGCCCACCGCTAGATATGTGACGTGCCATTGCGCAGCACGCACTGTGTGCCATATAAATAAACAGCTATGTGTATTAAGTAGCCTAATGATTATTTTAATGTTTATTTTAATGTTTATTTTAATGTGTATAAAAAATGTGTATAAAAAATAGAAAATAGAAAATGTGTGAAATCCCTCATTATGAGACTAGTCATAACGTGGTTGTGGAAACAAAATAACTTAGTAAAGGTGCAACAAATGTGTATCAGCTAATAATGATCTGTCCACTGCCTGCCATTTGTTTTATTATAAGCCCTTTTTTAACATGGAGAATGTAAGTGTTTTACTTTAATTAAATTTTATTTTATAAAACAGTATTATACTATGTGGCCCCTTTTTTACCTTCTATGAGTTACTACGAAACTGGGCTATACACGGGAGAATTGTGCCGGGAGCCTTAGAAACAACATCTGGATTTCATATTGTTCCACTGAGAGACCCCATCTCATTGCCTGGTGGCAATACAAGCATTACTGACTCAGGGGACATATGTCTCTATGAGTCCAACGGTTCCGGTAAGCCTGCATTGCTTCCATACAGGGGATCCAATTATTGTGCATTACTTTTTTCCATTTCATCTATGTGGTGTATGAACACCACCATCTGTTTGGGACTTTTTTGGTCATCAGATTTTCTATATAATAGATACATATTGAAGTATTTTTCAGTACCAGTTTGAACGCATGGTGTTATGAACAACTGTTTGATATATCCTCTTTTGCTATCTCATTAGCTTTTGTCATTCAAACTAGCGCTACACTATATATACCAGCTTCTTTTCGGAAGACTGACTGCCTTTTTGTCCTGCCGAAAGGTCCTGGAAAAGGACAGCCGGCAACAAGTTCAACTATTTGTAGGTGGATTCACCAAACTATTATCCAGGCGTATGGATTAAGGCGCAAGGTTCCACCTTGGGATTTAAAAGCATACTCCACTAGAGGGATTAGTGCATCATGAGCAGTACGCCAACAGGTGTCTATGGCTCAGGTTTGCAAAGCGGCCGCTTGGTCTTCAGTTCTTACGTTCACCAGGTTTTACCAGGTGGATGTTAGATCTCAACAAGAGACTGTTTTTGGCCACAGCGTGTTGCAGGCAGCTTTATAGTCTCTTGCCCCTTTGGGCTTAGGAATATTATGTCCCCCCCCCTCAGGTGCATTGCTTTAGGACATCCCAATTAGTCATTATTATGGTGCTCTGTGTCCCGTGATGTACGATAAAGAAAAATGGATTTTTAATACAGCTTACCTGTAAAATCCTTTTCTTGGAGTACATCACGGGACACAGAGGTCCCTCCCCTCTTTTCTGGGATCGTCATTGCTTGCTACAAAACTGAGGTATTTCCTGTATAGGAGGGGTTATATGGGAGGAACCGTCTTACTATCAGTTGCCAGTGTCCAATCACCTAAAGGTAGCGTATAACCCAATTAGTCATTATTATGGTGCTCTGTGTCCCATGATGCACTCCAAGAAAAGGATTTTACAGGTAAGCTGTATTAAAAATCCATTTTTTTGAATGCACTAAGACACACTATATTGCCCAAATGTTTGGTAAAATATAAAAGAGTATCTTAAGCCGAGTACATAGAGACCAAACACGACATGTTTTTTTTTTTTATCAAAACTTTTTTATTGATAAATTGCTCATATTATAAAGACAAAGAAAAACAATACATACAGTATATGTTTCTGTAAGTATACATAGCGTCCGAGCAATAACAGGAGATGGTGCAGATGATAGATTTCTTTTACCCTTTCCATCCCCAAAAAAGAAAAAATTGAAAGGGGTTTAACCAGCACTTTCAACCTTTTATAATAAAACAATGTTATACTTTTCTTCAGTTTGTGGATAAAGCAAAGTCTAGTGCATAACCTTTAAACTTAACCAAACTTGTGTATCCTGTCTCTCTATTGCTATCTCCCCCCCCCCATCTGTTGATGACTTTTTACTGAAGGAGTCTATCCATTACAAATTGTGGTGGAGCTAGGCTGGGGTCATCCAACCATGGTTGCCAAATAAGATTAAATTTTCCCCAAGGCTTTCTGCAGTTGTAGGCCAACCGCTCTCTGAGAAGTAAAGAATTAACATATGCAATCCACTGTTTTCTTGTGGGGACCCCAGGTGCCATCCAATACTGTGCTATACAGATACATCAGTCTAGTAATCATATAATACATGCCTCTTTTCCTCATCTATTGCCCCAAGTAAGTACACCAGGGGGTTCAGGGGAACAGGAACCTGAGCTAGTCTGGATATGCATTGAGATACCTCCCCCCAGTACCGGCGGAGTTTCGGGCACCTCCAGAGCAAATGTATGAAGTCCCCCTGATGTACTTTACATTTTGGGCACAGGGAAGAGTCTTTACATCCCCAATTGTGGAGTTGTATTGGTGTTCTATAAGCTCTATGTAGGATAAATAATTGTGACAGTTTATGAGATGCTGAAACAGATACCGCAGGTATTGACTCCAGGGCCATGTCCCACTGATCACCATCTATGTCTCCGATCTCCTCTACCCACTTAATTTTACACTTGAGAGAGGCATGATCCTAGAAGGAGGACAACAGCTCCGCGTATATCCTAGATATAAGTCCCTTCCGTGTCTCAGCCTAGAGGACCTCCATCAGCTAAGGGGACGATATCACTGTTAAGGACTGGGTCTGCTGCTGCGCCCACAGGGCATGTCTAAGTTAGAGGTATTTGTAGAAACCCCTTGGGGTCAAGTGAAACTCCCTGCATATCTGTTCATAGGTTTTCAGTACTGTCCCTTCATAAAGCTGCGGGAAGAACCAGATCCCATTTTCTCTCCATGGGGAGAACCCCTGCAGTTCCCGAAGTTCTGGGTATCTAGGGTTGTTCCACAGTGGAGTGAAGGGCATTGGACCCCCAATCCCCATCCCCATCGCCTTCTGAAATCCCTTCCATGCTTTTTTAAGGAGGCCACTGATGGGGGCTGAGTGTGGGATACTTGGTAGGTCCATTTCCATATGGGAGGCTGCCTTCAGCAAGGGGTTAGTCATGGTTACCAGGTTAATTACGGGGTTGTCACCTGCATCCCTTCCCCACCCCACTAGTTGTTGAATTTGTGAGGCTAGGAAATACATTTTGGGGTGTGGTACAGCTAGTCCTCCCTTATCCTTTCCATATTGTAGGCTGGTCAGACTGATCCTTGCTTTTTTCTTTTTCCATATCAGATCTCTCATTAGGGAGTCTATGCGTTTGAACCACTTGTTCGGGATCCACACAGGTGAATTGTGGAACACGTACAAGAGTTGCGGGGCCCATACCATTTTAATTAAATTTACTCGTCCTACCACTGACAGGGGAAGCTTACACCAACTGTTACATTTAGCCTTCTGCCTGTCTAGTAATGGACCCAAGTTCAGTCCAAGATAATCTGTAGGATCTGGGGACACCGCCACCCCCAAATACTTAAAGCTGTGTGCAGTGTCAATCTGACTTGCTCCTGCCGGCAGAGGTGTTGCCAGGGGGTCAATAGGCATTAAGATTGATTTAAGACCAATTTATGGTAAAGCCAGAGAATCCGCCAAAATCAGTTATAATCCCCATCACTGTTCGCAGAGAGGCAGCGGCGTCACCCAGATAGATGAGTGTGTCATCCGCATACAGGGATATTTTGTCTTCCAGTAGGCCTCTAAGAAATCCTACAACTTCTGGCGCATTGCGAATCAGGATGGCTAGAGACTCTACCGCTAAAGCGAACAGCAATGGGGATAGCGGGCATCCTTGATGGGTGCCCCTGTGCAGATTAAAGGAGGGGGCTAAATTATTATTGACACGGATTCTAGCCTTGGGCCCCAAGTACACCTTCACCCAAGCAATAAATTGGCTCCCCAGACCAAACCTTGCCAAGATTTCCTGGTAGGGCCACTCCATGCTGTCAAAAGCCTTTGCGGCATCAATGACAAAATGGCCCCACCCCCCGGATTATCCAGGGGAACCTGCAGGTTTATAAATAGACGCCGAATATTATCAGCCGTGGATCGGGTAGGAATAAACCCAGACTGGTCACGGTGGACCAATCCTCCTATCACGAGCCTGGTGGCCAAAACTCGTGCCAGCAATTTAACACCTGCATTCAATAAAGAAATCGGACAATATGAATCCAGCAGAAGCTTATCTTTGCCCGGCTTGGGGAGTACTACAATAATGGCCTCTTGCATACTATCAGGGAGGCTGCCTGTTTCTAAGGCCTCATTAAGAGCCTGCAATAGAGGTGGGAGAAGAACCTCACCATATTTGGAGTATACCTCGGCCGGCAGCCCGTCCGCGCCTGGTGATTTGTGATGAGGTGCCTCTGCTAGAGCATCTGTCAACTCTGTTAGAGTGATTGGGGCATTCAACATTTCCCTGTCAGCATCTGAGATCTGGGGAAAAGGGCAGTTCTGTGAGAATGTGGTTAATTCTGCGGAGGTATAATTAGTTTTAGAGGCATATAAGCCATTATAGAATTGGTAAAATTAATTTAGTATGTCAGAATTACATGTATGTACTTCCCTGGTAGCAGCCTTAATGGCTGTAATAGTAGCAGAATCCCTTTGCTCTCTGGCCACTAGGACCAGGAGATGACCTGTGTTTTCCCCCTCCTCAAAATATCCCTGTTGAAGGAAGTATCTCCTTTTCTCAGCTGCATACATTAGGACAGAGTTATACAGCGACTGTGCCTCCTTCCAGGCTTCATGATAGGATTGAGATGGGTCAGTGACCAATGCCTGCTCCCTGCCTCTCATTTCGTCCCGTAACTCTATCCTCCCTTTCTCTAGAATGGTTCTTAATGCCTGTGATTTCTCGCAGTCCCTTAAGAATGCCTTGAGTGAGTCCCAAACCATTGTTGCACTGGCAGAAATTCACCCAGTGCACTTAATACCCCATCAGGAGATGGGAACAGGGTCAGCCAAAAGGGGTTCCCTCTCCACAATGGACGGCCAGAGGAGACAATGGCATCCAGCCGCACCTAAAATGGGGAGTGATCAGATAAGAGGCGTGGTTCATATGCAGAGTCCCTCACCCGCTGCAATAATGCACTATTACCTAACCCCATGTCAATGCAGGAGAGTCCATCATGTGTGGCCGAGTGGCAGGAATAACATTTGTCCTTGGGATGTCTTTCTCGCCACACATCATGAAGCCCCAGTTCAGTAAGCAGGGAGGCAAAGGCCGTCTTTCCTGTATTAGATCTTGCTGCTCTGAGTGTTAAGGGCAACCTATCCAGAGGTGAGTCCAGGGTGTTATTAAAGTCCCCCAGGGCCATTACCAGTACATCTGGGAATAACGCCATAAATTGAGCTAGGCTCTGAAGGGGGACCACTGAGAATGCTGGAGGGATATTGCTGCAATAATGCACATAAACCCATTTAATTTGAACAATAAGAAAACATATTTACCCCCTCTGTCAACCCGCTGTTGAATGCATTCAATTGTGACAGTGGCAGAAATCAGAATACTAACCCCCCTTGAATAGGAGGAGTGTGTAGAATGAAACTGTATTGGATATTTACGGGAGCACAGCAGGTGGACAGTCAGGTTGCAAATGTGTCTCTTGAAGACAGACCAGATGCGGTTGCATTCTACCAAAGAATTTAAAAATTGCATTTCTCTTAACCTTGTCACCCATGCATCCTTACATTCCATGATAGGAGTAGCAGGCCCTTGTTAGCCATATCAGCCATTAGAAATAATGCCCCGGGGGGGCGTGAGGTGCACAGTCCTCCTCTCCTCCCGCAGCCCAATCAATACAGTGTTTAGGGAAAACCTGAGATTGAGAGTCATATAAAACCTGTTTGAGCGCACACAACATGCTTTAAAATCACACGCAACCATGCAGTGGCGACAGACTACGTACATTTTTAAAAACCTTTACAGGTTACCACTTTAGATTTACGGAGGAGGTCTACTGCTAGAATTGCTGCCCTTGATCTGTCGTTCGAGCTGATATCTCACATGCTGTTTAAATATGACATGAGACCGACACTTGCGTTTGCCTTTGCGCACGAGCACGGGGGGAGAGGGATGCTTTAATTTTTTTTTTTTTTTTTTATAATTTTTATTGTTATTACAGGGAATGCTATGATAGCAATAGGTAGTGACAGGTGCTCCTTTTTTTTTTTTTTTTTTTTTTTTTTAAATTGGGGTTTATTGGACTCTTGTTCTCTCCTCTGCCCTCAAAGCATCTGACCACACCATGATCGGTGTGATAATATGCTTTCCAAATTTCCCAATGATGCTGTTTATATCCGGTGAAACCGAAGCCATGAAATGCTAGTAGCTTCTGGTTTCTTAGGCCATAGAGATGATTGGAGCCATTCTGGGTCTCCGATCAGCTCTTTGGTCAGCTGGCGGAGCCACCGGCTGCATTCTTGGGTTCTCCGGTGGGACAAGGGAGCCCGAGAAAGCAATAAAAGAGGGCAGGGGGGATGCCCCCCCACTGCTTGTAAAAGCAGTCTAGCCGTTTTTTAGCCGCTAGGATTGGTTTTACATGAAAGCCGACTGCCGGCTGAAAAAACTATACCAAGATGATACCTAAACCTGCAGGCATCATTCTGGTATAACCACTCATAGTCCAGCAACATACCAGTACGTCACTGGTCCTTGTTGGGAATATATTGTAATGTTTTTTTTTTTTTTCATGCAGCCTGTGGGTTAAATGAAATAAGAGAACAGATACCTCCATTCACATCGATCGGTGATATGCCCACCATTAGAATACTGCCCTTCATCCACCCACTTCTAATGATGGGCATACAACAAATATAAAAAAAATGCCGACGCATAGGGGCGATCTGTCCCTATGTCCACCCCTGCCCCTATGCTTTGGCATATATGCTTTTTTTTTTTTCTTTTAACTGTGGTGGTGAAATCACCTCCTACAACGCTGGAGTCATGGATTTACGTATTGTGAAAGCAAACCCTGTTGCTGTCAGAATAAATAAACCCGTGCTGTTGCTGAATGGCGTATCTTCAAAGCAAATAATGGTTAACAATAAAACAAAGTAACATTACAGTATAACAGTAGGACATACCATACCTGCAAAGCAAACACAATAAAACATTACAGTTAAGCATAAAATACAGTAATATTAGAGGGAGAACAATAGATAAAGAAGAAAAATAAAATGACAACTATTTTTGGCTTTTTTTCCCACTTTTACTTTGACTATAAATGTTCCAGGTTAGGGTCTCTCAAAATGTAATGGCCATCTCATCTTTCAAGAACCTGTGTAAGTGTGCCCTAGGACTATGTCGTGCTGTACCCTACGCTAATTCTCCACTAGTGTGTGGTAGCGACGGAAACATTCACCAATGCAGAGACCAGGTTGGTCAGGACAGGAGGGACAATAATAGTGGGTGTCACGCCTATATCCGCATTTTCTGCAGACACGACATCTGCTTTGGGGTGCTTGTTGGGTAGGGGTACCAGAGAGGATATACGGAAAATGCTTTTCTTGCAGCCGGCTCACTGCATTTGCATTGGGAAGTTGGGCCACAGCACCGTCTGGAAACAGAAGGGCTGTGATGATCTCTTCCTGGAATTTTAGGAAGGATCCAGTTTGTCCTGACGCTCTGTATAGCACATCAGCATTCAAGCAGAGCCAATTGAAATAAGTATACAGATACTTTTTTATACCAGTCTCTGGCTCTTCTGGTCATTGAAGTCCGCCCCTCCCATGTTAAGGTTGAATTTGTGGACACAGAGGGGCTTCTCAACAACACCAGTGGCCGTTGGAATTTCAACAGTCGTATCTGCGTGAATGGAGGACAGAACGAAAACATTTCGTGTGTCCCTCCACTTCACTGCAAGCATTTTATTACACTTCAAGCAGGCTTTCTCCCCCCATCTAAGTCAGGATTGCCATTGGGGGAAACCTTGGCGATTCGATCGCGTGGTGCCACATGTGCCAATTCCACAATCATAAAATTAAAAAAGTGTCACGCTTGTGTAATTGTCCACGTACAAGTGGTACCCCTTTCCGGATAAAGGTAACACCAAGTCCCAAACAATCTTACTGCTGCTCCCTATGTAGTCTGGGCAGTTGGGGGGCTCCACGTGACTATCACTTCCTTCGTAAACCAGTTTCCCAGTCCTGACTGCTGAAAAACATCCCCACAGCATGATGCTGCCACCACCATGTTTCACCGTGATGGTGTTCTTTGGGTGATGTGATGTGTTGGGTTTGCGCTAGACATAGCGTTTTCTTTGCTGGCCAAAAAGTTCAATTTTAGTCTCATCAGACCAGAGCACCTTCCTCCATACATTTTGGGAGCCTCCCACATGCCTTTTCGCAAACTCAAAACGTGCCATTCTGTTTTTTGCTGAAAGTAATGGCTTTCTTCTGGCCACTCTGCCATAAAGCCCAACTCTATGGAGCATACAACTTATTGTCGTCCTATGTACAGATACTCTAGTCTCTGCTGTGGAACTCTGCAGTTCCTCCAGGGTTACCATAGGTCTCTGTGCTGCCTCTCTGATTAATGCCCTCCTTACCCGGTCCATGAGTTTTGGTGTGCGGCCATCTCTTGGCAGATTTGCTGTTGTACCATAATCTTTCCATTTGGTTATGATAGATTTGATGGTGCTCCTAGGGATCATCAAAGATTTGGATATTTTTTTTTATGACCTAACCCTGACTTGTACTTCTCCACAACATTGTCCCTTACTTGTTTGGAGAGTTCCTTGGTCTTCATGGCAGTGTTTGGTTAGTGGTGCCTCTTGCTTAGGTGTTACAGCCTCTGGGGCCTTTCAAAAAGTCGTGTATATGTAATGACAGATCATGTGCACACAGGGGGACATCATTTCACTAATTATGTGACTTCTGAAGGTAATTGGTTGCACCAGAGCTTTTTATGGGCTTCTTAACAAAGGGGGTGAATACATACGCACATGCCAATTATCAGCTTTTTTATTTCTGAAAAATAGATTTATGTATATATGTTTCTAATTTTACTTCACCAATTTAGACTATTGTGTTCTGATCCATCACATATAATTCAGATTAAAAAATTGAACTAAAGGCTGTAATGTAACAAAATAAGTAAATAGCCAAGGGGGTGAATACTTTTGCAAGGCACTGTAAGTGACAGTGATCTATTGATACTGCACTTGGGTTAGCTGGGCTGGGCGGAGGGGCTAAACGCAGGTGCTGGCAGGTATCTGGGCTGATCCCATCTGCATTTTTGGGAACACTATACTACTGGGGGCGCTAGTATAGATCTGATCAGATCAAAGATATTGATCTGTTCAAACACTATAATAGGGAGTTGTATGGTGTGTGCGTTAGCGCTACTGGCACTAATCTGACGCTGCCTGGGATTGACACTGACCCTGTCAAACTGACAACAACTGATGTCACCCGTGACACTAATACAGTGATCAGAGAAAATATCTGTACACTATACTAGTGACACTGTGACGGGGTGAAAGGGTTAACTGGGGGCGATCAAGGGGTTAAACCTTTATTAGGTAATATATGGCGGGTACCCTGACGCTATAAAAAAATGACGGTGACGCTAACTAGCTTCACCCGTGACACTAAATACAGTGATCAGAAAAGAGATCTGTACACTATAATAGTGACACTGGTGACAGGGGGGTGAAAGGGTTAAATAGGAGCGAGCAGAGAGTTGAACCTTTATTAGGGGGTTAATGGGGGTACCCTAAACCTACCTGGGCCTACTACTAACTGCCCTAACGCTGATTAGTGTCACAAGTGACACCAGTACAGTGATCAGTGAAAAATCTGAAAACTGCACTTGGTGGCACTGTGACAGGGAGTAAAAGGGTTAACTGGGGGGGTGATCGGGGGGTGAAAAGTGTGCCTACGTGTACTGGTGTTAGTGTAGTGTTGGTGTACTCACAGTAACCTGTCCTCTCCTCTCGCACTGGAACCGAAAAGGGCTCCACGAGGGGAGATGACTTTATTTCCACTGCCTGTGTTTACATTATACAGGTATAGGACAGTCTGTCATTCGCCAGAACCGATCACCAGGTCCATGCTAGAAACCATTGGCCTGGAGACTGATCAGTTCTGGAATGAATCCGATTGTTGTGGAGACGGCAGGCGCGTGCGCGCCCCCTGTCCCCGCGCGCGACCGATGTACAATGACGGCGATTCATGCAGGGGAGCCAGAACTAGTTAAACTGGCCCTTTGTTTAGAAAGTTTCGAGACCCCTGGACTATACACTAAGCAATTTTGTCAACTTTTCAGACTGATTGGGGTATAATGGGAACAATACAAAATCGTGGGTTGCCTGAATTATACACTGTTTATTTTCCTCTGTAATATTTCATAAATCATAATGTCACTTTTAGTTGGTACCTGTTGCTCCAGTGAGTGCTCTGAGGATGAGAAAAACTAAGGCTGGCCATATATTATACAATTTTCTTGTTCAATTAAATTTACCAAAACCATATATTATGAGGTCAAACCTAAACACTTTCAATTTGAATGCAATCAAGCAGGTCCTTAAACTACATAGTTGAAGGTAAATCTAATGCTCGCCACACACTATATGAAAAATTGCTCAAACCGTTTTCAAATAACGAACACTCGGCTGTGAGAGCAAACAATAATGCCATTGTGTACTGACTGATTTTTGATTGATAAATCGGTCCGTGGACATAAATGAATCAGTTTTTTGTTCGTTTTGTCACACATGCCCAGTGCAAACCGTTCAGTCTTTAACGAGCGAGAAACACATTAACCTTTCAAGTTATCGTTTGTTCAGCAGAATTTTCCAACCTGTTCCAACGTTTTCTATTTGTGCCCATAAAAGTGGAGTTCCACCCAAAAATGGAACTTCCGCTTTAAGGGAAGGTGACCCCCTGACATGCCACATTTCGCATGTCATTTTTCTCGGGGAGGGAGTGGAAACCCTCTTTGTAGAGGGTTCTAGCTCCCACTTCCTACCGTGGCGCCAGAAGTATATTCACCTCTCCCCCCTCCCTCTCGGCAATCATCTGGGACATGTCACAGGTCCCAGATGATTGCCCGGCCAGTCACAGCGCGGCTCGCACATGCGCAGTGCGTGCCCAGCTATGAAGCCACAGCCGGGTGCCCACAGTAACAATGCCATCGCTGCAGAGAGGAGGGGGAGACGAGCGGGGCTGAGTTCCCCCTGCATCGCTGGATCCTGGGACAAGTAAGTGTCCAATTATTAAAAGTCAGCAGCTGCAGTATTTGTAGCTGCTGACTTTTAATTTTTTTTTTAGTCGGAACTCCGCTTTAACTGGATGAAAAACGAACAAATGGTCCAAATGACAGATTTTCCAAAGTTTTTCGACTAGTGTTTGCCCAGCATTAAGCAAATTGAATAATCACAAAATGATTAATACAAAAGGGATAGGGCGCCTCTGATTGTAAGATCTTGTATGTTAGTAATAGGTCTGCACCAATACTGATATCGGTGTCGATACCAATCATTTGCACAAGTACTTGCACAGAACTCTTTTTTTTTTTTTCAAAGCGCACTGCAGCCACCTGCACATATGTGAACAGGCTGTAAAAACGCACTGAAACTGATGTGAAATGGATGGCTCTGCGAATGAAATCTGTTTTAATGCATGTATGGTGTGAACGAGCCCTGAAAATACTGTCACATGACACTAAAAATCGGTATCGGTAATTGGTATCAGCGAATACTTGAGAAAATGTATAAGGAATTTTTTTCCCCTTAAAAAACTGGTATCGGTGCATTCCTAGTTGGTATATGTACTTTGTTCCTGGACCATACACATCATCCTTTTTGTATACATTTCTAAAAATGATATTAACTAAATGGTAGTTGTAAAGGTGATAATTAAGAAATGTGTATTAATAACTTGACAGAATGCTATAAGGTTCTAAACTACATGTTAATTTGATCTTGTGCTAGTGAACAAATGGGTATTGCTGATTTTCAACCCAGCAGTAAATGTGTGCTGTAGGATGAGGCTGTTATATGGTTAAATGACATATCTGGAAGAGGTGGAGCCTTGCTGAATGAAATTGCTTACATGCTCACTTTCACATTTCTCCTGGGTTCCGCTCACCTCCCCCTTTTACTTTTGTGTTCCAGGAGTTCATATTTCAGATGTTTAGGGGTTTTTCTTCCCCTTGTTCATCGTCATGTTTACTCTGAATCCAGTCTTTCTGTGTATCGGTTATGTCCAGCTGCTCACAGCAGTGTATTTTTTCTAGCATTGTTTTAAAGTGTAATGCATCTTAAAGGAGAATTTGTTACAGATTTGCCACATTCCTCTGGAAAGGTAAGAACCTTTTTTTTTCCTGTTGCAGACTCCATTCTTTAGGAATCTGCTGGGAGTGGTATGCAGAAGTTGTTTGTGAGCATGCATGTAGGAACGTCTACAATGCATTTCAAGGATTTATTTGTTGGAGTCCTGGTTTAGAGTTTGCTTAAAAGCCTTTGTGTTTGTCTCAGCCTAGAATGTGTTTCCCGGGTTGGCTTATGTTTGCCATTGTTTTTCTAAGGGATAAGGGCATAGTTGCAAGTCGTCCGCTAAAAAGAAAAATAGCAGTGGCATAAAGTAAAGAAAGGACAGTATTTCATTCAAAACTGGCTTCAGGTATTTGCATTTGAAAACAGGAAACATCAGGAATCAATTGAAAGTCTTAAAAAGCGTACTTTTCTGTGTCTTCCTTTAGTTTTTTTTTCTTACCGATCATGTTTTAATTTTGTCATACTTTTTTTTTTTAAATTCACTCTGATTTCATAGGGGTTAAAGTCATGCAAATGAGCAGTGACTTGGAATGTGTATATACTGACCATATACTTGGCAGGCAAGATTGTAAACGATTGTGTGCGCGTTTTGCAGCATCTAGTGGTAAATGTCATATACCAATTTTTTCTGTTACTTTTTCCCAGTTATATTTGCGGTAGAAAAATGTTGTGGCTTTTTTTTAATTTTATTTATGTATTTTTCTTTTGAAACACTTCAAATCTCTACACTTGTAGTAGGGTTTTGTGTAAGTGTATGTGTGTGTGTTTTTATTTTCTTATATGTTTACCTTTTGAGAATATAGGCTTCTAGCTGTAACTAAAGGAAAAACAATAAAGTTGTAGCCAGCGTAGAAAGAGACTGGGTATGAAGTTATGACTCCAGATACACATATATATTCATAAGCTACCACTGTAAATCATTAACAGAGTTTGCGGTGGATGATTTAATGACTTGTACCATTTGTGAAGGCAGTACCTCCCTTCCTGCTTACATGTTGCTGTTGGAATTTAAATAGAGACAGAAAAACATGGCCAGTGGCTGTGCTTTTCTGTGAAACAAACTGTGCAGACACTGCTGTTATCAACTCAGGATCAAATGTTTACTTTTGTAACATTCTTGTAACATTCTCTGCATTTCAGATCATATGCAGAGATCGCATAATGTAAGAGCCGAGGAATTTTTTCTGCCTCCTGTATACCTGTAGTAACAAGTAGATATTCAGTGAAAGAGGGAATGCTTTTCATTGCAGTCTTTAAAGCTGGAAACAAGCTATACCGGGGGTCAGCAACCAGTATTTCATAGAGAGGTGACTGGTAGATCGCAGTCTGGGCTTGCTGACCCACCATTCCAGAGCATCAAACAGACTGCAATGCAGAGGGACTACTTGTAAAGTTGGAGCTGTAGTAGGGAGCAAGAGCCCCATAAGCTGATGCCTCCTTTATAGTGCTGACTCCTGTCCCATGTGGAGTGATACCAACTGCACTCCACCTATTAGCAGAGGTAGCGGTCTCCAGAGTGGTGTCAGCAGCAAGAAAGAAGAGATCTTCAGGTGTAAAGCAATACACTGGGCATAATAGTATAGGCTGCTTTCACACTGATGCACTGCTGTTTAACCACACAGCCTGTGCAGTGCAGTGTACCTGCAGCTTTCCTGTTGGCTTGCTGCACTTAGCCATAGACTTCTATTATATCCTGCATGCAGGAGTTTTGGTGCACTTCCAGAACCTGCGGGATATAATAGAAGTCTATGGTAACGTGCAGTTAACCCAGGAAATTTGCAGATGCACTGCGTTGCACCCGTGGTGTGGGTAAACCGCAGCACATCAGTGTGAAAGTAGCCTTGTATGGGGCTCAGAACAGTAATGCCCCATACACACGATAGGATTTTCCGACGTAAAATGTTTGATAGGAGCTTGTTGTCAGAAATTCTGACCGTGTGTAGGTGCCATCGGACTTTTTCCATCGGAATTTCCGTCACACAAAATTTGAGAGCTGGTTCTCAAATTTTCCAACAACAAAATCCGTTGTCGGAAATTCTGATCGTGTGTACACAATTCTGACGCACAAAGTTCCACACATGCTCGGAATCAAGCAGAAGAGCAGCACTGGCTATTGAACTTAGTTTTTCTCGGCTCGTTGTACGTCACCGCATTCTTGACATTCGGAAGTTCTGACCAACTTTGTGTGACCGCGTGTATGCAAGACACGTTTGAGCCAACATCCGTCGGAAAAAAAAACATGGATTTTGTTGTCGGAAAATCCTATCGTGTGTACAGGGCATTAGGGTTCATTCATAAAAGCAGCAGGCACTGCTGCTCCCCTGAAAAGCTATCCGAGTGTGTTTGACATGTGCTGAGGAGGTGATATGTTGCATCCTCACCTGATTTAAACCCATGATTGCCGTGCAATGCACACAATTGCTACACGGTAGTACAGCAATTAGAGGTTTAAATTAGGTGTGAGGAGGCTACCCTCTGGCCGGTGATCTTTGACTTCTCCCATGTTGTTCAGGTAGATCTCCCCCTCTTTAAGGTTGCCCACCCCTGCACGATATAATTTTCTTTAGATTTTTTCCTTTAGATTTGCCAAAACCATATAATATGAAGTCAATTATAAACACTTTTTCCATTTGTATGCAGTTAGGCAGGCCCTTGCACTACATAGTTGAAGGTAAACCTAAAGGAAATCGAACAATAAAAAGTTGTATAGTGTGTAATCCAGCTTAAGGGCAAGTTCGCACCAGAATGCAGTGTGGGAAACGCACGTTCCCTCCTTGTTTCCTGCACCACATTTAAAATGCACCGCACACTGCAGGGGATATCAGTGTTAACCTAATAAAACCCAAACGCAGGCCGCAAGCGCAGTTCGTTTGCATGCATCGGATCGTGTGGTAAACTCGTGCCATGCAATCTGGTTGCTGTGCGTTTTGTAAAGTAGTGGATGGACTACTTTTGGTGCAGTCTGGCACAATTTCAGCCCATTCAAATAAATGGGCTGAAATTGCACCAAACCTGGATCCGCATGTGAATTGCACAGGAACGCACAGCACATTCCTGTGCCATTCATGGTGCGAACCATCCCTAAAACTAAACTCCAGGAATGTTCATTTCTTAAACTTGAAGTGGCCCAGCTTGGTTACATTTAATCCTCAATAGCTTACATCCAGGTAGCTGCTGGGGATGCAGAAATTCACTGTAGTAGGCTGTGCAAAGGGCGGTTAGTGCTGGCCTCTTCCAGGTGCTGCTAGAGCAACTTGCCTTGTATACTGAACATATGAGCTAGCTCGGCACTTCAGCCAGTCAGAGAGCGTCTTGTAATTTTTTTCAATAAATACAAGACATTTTTTCATTGGATGAGGCTTAGAGGAGGGGTGGATGACATCATAATTTCCTTCTTGTTCCCACTGATCTGTTTCAGGCCCCCCCCCTTTTCCCAATGCATGCAGTTGTGCAGCAGCAGATTACTTCTAAGGCCCCTTTCACACTGGGGCGGGGACGGCGTTGGCGGCGCTTTACCGTCGTTATTCAGCCACTAGCAGGGTGGTTTTACCCCCGCTAGCGGCCGAGAAAGGGTTAAAAACCACCGCAAAGCACCTCTGCAGAGGCGCTTTGCCAGCGGTATAGCCGCGCTGTCCCATTGATTTCAGTGGGCAGGAGCGGTGTATACACTGCTCCTTCACCGCTCCGAAGATGCTGCTAGCAGGATATTTTTTCCCATCCTGCTAGCGCATCACTCCAGTGTGAAAGTCCTCGGGGCTTTCACACTGGAGAGATAGCAGCGGCTGTTTCGGGTCGGTTTGCAGGCGCTATTTTTAGCGCAATAGCGCCCGCAAACTGCCCCAGTGTGAAAGGGGCCTTATAGTAATCTATTGCTGGCTGCAAGCAAATCTGTTTTCCAATAGGAGATTTCTCTTCAGTTCCTGCCCTATAGACTCAACAAGAAGGGAGAGAATCTCTTACCAGTGTGAAGAAAATCTCTCCTTAGGCAGATGTCATGGAAAGAAGTGTCCCCTTTGAAATATTTCTCTCTTGCTGATTTGCTGGTAACTACATTTTGGATTTACCCTCACTTTTTTATTCTTGGTGATATTGGTGATCAGTGCATCTCCCTGAGGAGGTTACAAACCGCAATAAAAACCTGACCGGGGTTTTACCTCTCACCACTCTATCCAAGTCTTTAAAAATAAAAATGCCTTAAGTTTTCATTTTAACCACTTAAAAAACCAGGCCAATTCTGACATTTTTCACGTACATGAAAAAATCTGCATTTTTGTGCAAGAAAATTACCCCAAGCATTATATAATTTTTAAGCAGAGGCCCTGGAGAATAAATTGGTGGTTGTTGCAATTTTTTTTATGTCGCATGATGTTTGCCCAGTCGTTTATCAAACACAAATTTTCACTTTAATACGCTTTAATACATTTTAGTAAACACAATATACCTTTTTTTCTGGTAAGAAAGATGATATGCCAAGTAAATAGATACCAAACATGTCACGCTTTAAAATTAGATACGCCCTTGGTACTGCAACAAACTATGTTTCATTGGCAACGCTTTAACCACTTGCCTACCGCCCGCCATCGTATTACGTCGGCTGTTTGAAGAGGGGTATCGTTGCTATGGCAACAGCTAGCTGCCATAACCCCGGTATCCTCTTCTTCAGCGGGCGGTCGGCTTTCAGATAAAAGTGGTCTCTGCGGCAAAATCACTTTTATCGGTGGCGGGAGAGGGCCTCCCTTTCCCGCCGCGCTCCGGTGCCCGCCGTTGGTAGCGGCGGAGGCGATTGGATCCTTCTCGGTCTGTGGTATGTAGCTAACTGTGGGGAAGAAGGCCCCCGCTCTGCTCCATACCATTGCAGGGCAGAAGTAAATTTAATAAGTACAAAGACAAGTGTGTCTTGCCTACAGTCAAGCATAGTGTCTGGTCTGGGGCTCCATGAATGCTGCCGGCATCGGGGAGTTACAGTTCATTGAGAGAACCATGAATGCCAACATGTACTGTGACATTCTGAAGCAGAGCACGATCCCTCCCTTCGGAGACTGGGCCACAAGGCAGTATGCAGACATGATAACGACCCCAAACACACCTCCATGATGACTACTGCCTTGCTATAAAAGCTGAGGGTAAAGGTGATGCACTGGCCAAGCATATCTCCAGACCTAAACCCTATTGAGCATCTGTGGGGAATCCTGACAGAAGGTGGAGGAGCGCAAGGTCTCTAACATCCACCAGCTCCATGATGTCATCATAGAGGAGTGGCAGAGGACTCCAGTGGCAACCTGTGAAGCTCTGGTGAACTCCGTGCCCAAGAGGGTTAAGGCAGTGCTGGAAAATAATGGTGGCCACACAAAATATTGACACTTTGGGCCCAATTTGGACATTTTCACTTAGGGGTGTACTCACTTTTGTTGCCAGCGGTTTAGACATTAATGGCTGTGTGTTGTTTTTTTGAGGGGACAGCAAATTTACACTGTTATACAAGCTGTACACTAACTACTTTACATTGTAGAAAAGTGTAATTTCTTCAGTGTTGTCACATGAAAAGATATACAGTGCCTTAAAAAAAATTTCATACCCCTTGAAAATTTTGCACATTTTGTCATGTTACAACCAAAAACGTAAATGTATTTTATTGGGATTTTATGTGATAGACCAACACAAAGTGGCACATAATTGTAAAGTGGAAGGAAAATGATAAATGGTTTTCAACATTTTGTACAAATAAATATCTGAAAAGTGTGCCATGCATTTTTATTCAGCCCCCTTTACTCTGATACCCCTAACTAAAATCTAGAGGAACCAATTTCCCTAGGAAGTCACCTAATTAGTAAATAGAGTCCACCTGTGTGTAATTTAATCTAAGTATAAATACAGTTATTCTGTGAAGCCCTCAGAGGTTTGTTAGAGAACCATAGTGAGCAAACAGCATCATCAAGGCCAAGGAACACACCAGACAGGTCAGGGATAAAGTTGTGGAGATGTTTTAAAGCAAGGTTGGGTTATAAAAAAATATCCCAAGCTTTGAACGTCTCACGGAGCACTGTGCAAACAACTGCAAACCTACCAAGACATGGCAGTCCACCTAAACTGACAGGCCGGGCAAGGAGAGCATTAATCAGAGAAGCAGCCAAGAGGCACATGGTAACTGTGGAGGAGCTGTCGAGATCCACAGCTCAGGTGGGAGCATCTGTCCAGAGGACAACTATTAGTCATGCACTCCACAAATCTGGCCTTTATGGAAGAGTGGCAAGAAGAAAGCCATTGTTGAAAGAAAGCCAATTCAAGTCCTGTTTACAGTTTGCGAGAAGCCATGTGGGGGACACAGCAAACGTGAAAGAAGGTGCTCTGGTCAGATTAGACTAAAATTTAACTTTTTGGCCTAAGAGCAAAACGCTATGTGTGGCGGAAAACTAACACTGCACATCACCCTCAACACACCATTCCCACTGTGAAACACGGTGGTGGCAGCATCATGTTGTGGGGATGCTTTACTTCAGCAGGGACAGGGAAGCTGGTCAGAGTTGATGGGAAAATGGATGGAGCCAAATATAGGACAATCTTAGAAGAAAACCTATCTGCAAAGATTTGAGACTGGGGCGGAGGTTCACCTTCCAGCAGGACAACGACCCTAAACATACAGCCAGAGCTACAATTAAATGGTTTAGATCAAAGCATAATTATGTGTTAGAATGTCCCAGTCAAAGTCCAGACCCAAATCCAATTGAGAATCTGTGGCAAAACTTGAAAATTGCTGTTCACAGATGTTCTCCATCCAATCTGACAGAGCTTGAGCTATTTTGCAAAGAAGAATGGGTACAAAATTTCACTTGCTAGTTGTGCAAAGCTGGTAGAGACATAGCCAAAAAGACTTGCAGCTGTAATTGCAACAAAAGGTGGTTCTACAAAGTATTGACTCAGTGGAGCTGAATACAAATGCACGCCACACTTTTCACATATTGATTTGTAAACATATACATTTTTGGCTGTGACATGACAAAATCTGGAAAATTATAAGGGGTATGAATACTCTTTTAAGGCACTGTATATAAACGTACGTTGGTTGGGATGTGGTTAAAGTTGAATTACAGGTATGGCAATTTTTACATAGTTATATAAGTGTTTGTGCCATACCAGGGGGATCCCTGTGGTTGGCATCTCTACTACAGTGATCTCCACTAGTTTCTGAGCCCTGTACTGAGCAGCTGCCCTGCTACATTGTACACGCAGGAGGCATTTTTTTTTTCAATGAATGAGGTAGAGAGGCAAGAAGGTGACCTCACAAATTCAGCCGCCTCTAATCAGAGTATTATAACCAAAATGGAGATTAAAACATCACACCATTGCTAAGAGGTCTAGTTACAACTTTATTCCCCCCAAAAAAGTCAGAGGGACAATCCAAAAAGTATCCCAATGCATTTCAGGGATCCAAGACGCCCCACTTAATCGGGGCTTGAAAACAATGTGAACAGACTAGAAGTGAGCTGGACCTTTTAATATTTCTTCCATAGTGATTTACAAGCACCGACCTAGTCAGCAATTGGTTTGATGGCCCCATCTAATCAGAGAACACTTTGCATTAATTGACAAGTGACTTCCTGTTTTCACAGTGCAGCAGGGCAGCTGCTTGGCACAGAATCTGAAAGCTAGTGGAGAACCTACTACAGTGATTTCCAGAATCCATGGGCATCCCACAGGTATGACACATACTTACTTTGGTCCAAGCAGGACCAATGAAACTATGTAAACATCGCAATACCTGGAATTTAGCTTTAAGTTTTTTTAAAGTATCCTATAGCTGTGTGCACTTAATTAGGGTTTATTCCCATATGGTATGAGCATATCATCATCCTACACATATGCACAAAAGTCACTAATTCCGGCATAGATGGACTTTGTCGTGAATGCACACTGAGTTGCGCATGCACAGCTCAGCATACATTAAATAGAAACTAGGAGCAAGTAGGTAAGTGTGTTTTATTGCAGAAGGAAGAGATCAAGCCAATCTTTTCTGCAATAATGAGTTGCCAGCTCGCAGTTTTCTAAAACGTAAGTTTAGTTCCGTGAAAATCGAATTCTTATTAAGCAAACCACAACATAGTTGGCAGATGTCCGTTCGCATTATAAAAAAAAAAAAGAAATATTTGTAACCCACTATGCATTTCCTTGGAACTTCTAAGGCTAAGTAGCAAACACTGCAGATCTGTTTAAAGTCAGCTTAATTACCCTATTCTTAGATTATAATTAACTGAAACCAAAGCTGACAGAGCTTTTCATATATTCAGTTGGAAAACAAAATCAGTTCTGAAATCACCAGATTACTGACAAAGCAAAAGGGAGTGCACTAGTCCATTACAGCTCTCTCGCATGGTGTTTAGTTTTTGCGGGCGCCCTCCTGTGATACACGGGATGCTATACGCTATAGCCGCCGGCTGTATCACTCGGCCCCACCCCCTGGCGTGCCACGTCATTGGATGTGATTGACAGCAGCGCGAGCCAATGGCTGCGCTGCTTTCAATCCATCCACTTTAGCCAATCAACAGCCAGGCTGAGCGGCGAAGAGGAAATTGGGGGTGAGCGCAGCAGGTGAATGGACTCAGGTAAGAAAATGGGGGAGCTGGGGGGGGGGGGGGGCGGTAGTGGATGCATTAAGGTAAAAAAACATGAACCTTTACAACCCCTTTAAACAATGCTGCACGCAATTCATATTTCTCTTCTGTGCATGATGTCCATATGCTGCGAATGGAATGCTCATGTTCTTAGTTTGAAGATGTTTGTTCAGGTCTGTGCAGTCTAAGGCCTGGTTCACACCTATGCATTTTTTAGCGCATTTTCAGTTTTGCAGAAACACACTACAGCCCATTTAACATGGTTTCCTATGGATGTAGTTTACATCTGTGCATTTTATGGAAAGGGACAAGGACTTTTTTCTGGTTTTTGGTTCCATAGACTTCAGTAGATGAAAGGCCTGTAATGAAAAACACACTTGCAATATGCAAACTGCAACCTGCATAGGTGTGAATCAGGCCTTGAGGAATATGTAAAACCAACATTGCATATTCCTTATATCTGTCGGCTGCACCATGGTCTTCAAACAGTGTCTGAAAAACTTGGATAAACAGACCCAAGGTGGCACTACACTCACAAATGGCAGGATCTCATACGCAATCTTAACAAATGACAGCTGCCAAAGTGAAATAAAATAACTTGGAAGAAATTTAAATTAGTCCCAAATTATGAAAGTCCACCACATAAATGTGTATTAAAAGTTCCACCATTGGTGTCCACAGATCATCCACAAGATGTCTTCCACTGTGCAGTGCTCGTGATGGCCACCCCCAAAGTGCAATTTATCTCACTTATCAGAAATCAATGCATCACATCAAAGAAGCTTTGTTAATATGGTTAGCTCCCAACATTACATTGATCGTCCTGCTCAAAGTAGTAATACCTCTTTAACCACTTGCCGACTGCCTCACGCAGATATACTGCGGCAGAATGGCACGGGCAGGCAGAGTAAAGTACCTGGTGCCCGAGGCGGTCGGCTTCGTTGCAGGAGCGATCCGTCCTGAGGGGGAGGCCACTGATTCATGGCCACCCCCTCACGATCACTCCTGACGAATGAGAAGCTTCCTCTGCTTCTGAAACTAAACAGAAGCAGAGGAAGTGATGTCATCTCTCATTGTGTCGGTCTTTTCGTCCGGAGCCTGAGGAGAGAAGACATCACCGTGAGTTTGCACCAACAGCACACTAGTACACATAGGCACACAATCACCCCCCTGCACCCCCTGTCACAGTGACACCAATAGCAGTTTTAATTTTTTTACTGATCACTGCATTGGTGTCATTTTGTGACTGTTATAAGTGTTAGGACAATTAGTGGTAGGCCCCTTTAGGTCTAGGGTACCCCCCTAACCCCCCCTACTAAAGGTTTAACCCCTGATCACCCCCCAGTTAACCCTTTCACCCCCTGTCGCCAGTGTCACTAATTGATCATTTTTCTGATCGCTGTATTGATGTCACGGGTGATGCTAGTTAGCCTGTTGTTTAGGTTCACCGTCAGCTTTTAAAGCCTTTATTAGGTACCCCCATATGTCCTCCCTGGTACCCCTACCCAACGAGTCCCCCGAAGAAGATGTCGTGTCTGTAGCAAGCGCGGATATAGGTGTGACAACCGCTATTATTGTCCCTCCTGTCCTGACAATCCTGGTCTTTGCATTGGTGAATGTTTTGAACGCTACCATACACTAGTGGAGTGTTAGCATAGGGTACAGCACTGCACAAACTAGGACACAGAGGAGAGATCTAGGCTCTAACAGACCCCATTTTTTTTCAAAAAAGAGTACCTGTCACTACCTATTGATATCATAGGGGATAGTTACATTCCCTGAGATAACAATAAAAATGATTAAAAAAAATGAAAGGAACAGTTTAAAAATAAAATAAAAAAGCAAAATAAATAAAAAAACAAAAAGCACCCCTGCCCCCCCCCCCTGCTCTCGCGCAAATGCGAACGCAAGCGTCGGTCTGGCGTCATATGTAAACAGCAATTGCACCATGCATGTGAGGTATCACCACGAAGGTCAGATTGAGAGCAGTAATTTTAGCAGTAGACCTCCTCTGTAAATCTAAAATGGTAACCTGTAAAGGCTTTTAAAGGCTTTTAAAAACATGTGTAGTTTATCGCCGCTGCACGATTGTGCGCAGTTTTAAAGCATGTCGTGTTTGGTATCCATGTACTCAGCCTAACATCATCTTTTTTATTTCATCAAACATTTGGGCAATATAGTGTGTTTTAGTGCAAAAAAAAATGAAACACCCACCATTTTAATCTGTAGGGCCTTTGCTTTAAAAAAATATATAATGTTTGGGGGTTCAAAGTACCGTATTTATCGGCGTATAACACGCACTTTTTTCCCCTTAAAACCAACATTGCATATTCCTTATATCTGTCGGCTGCACCATGGTCTTCAAACAGTGTCTGAAAAACTTGGATAAACAGACCCAAGGTGGCACTACGCTCACAAATGGCAGGATCTCATACGCAATCTTAACAAATGACAGCTGCCAAAGTGAAATAAAATAACTTGGAAGAAATTTAAATTAGTCCCAAATTATGAAAGTCCACCACATAAATGTGTATTAAAAGTTCCACCATTGGTGTCCACAGATCATCCACAAGATGTCTTCCACTGTGCAGTGCTCGTGATGGCCACCCCCAAAGTGCAATTTATCTCACTTATCAGAAATCAATGCATCACATCAAAGAAGCTTTGTTAATATGGTCACTACCTATTGATATCATAGGGGATATTTACATTCCCTGAGATAACAATAAAAATGATAAAAAAAAAAATGAAAGGAACAGTTTAAAAATAAAATAAAAAAGCAAAATAAATAAAAAAACAAAAAGCACCCCTGCCCCCCCCCCCTGCTCTCGCGCAAATGCGAACGCAAGCGTCGGTCTGGCGTCATATGTAAACAGCAATTGCACCATGCATGTGAGGTATCACCACGAAGGTCAGATTGAGAGCAGTAATTTTAGCAGTAGACCTCCTCTGTAAATCTAAAATGGTAACCTGTAAAGGCTTTTAAAGGCTTTTAAAAACATGTGTAGTTTATCGCCGCTGCACGATTGTGCGCAGTTTTAAAGCATGTCGTGTTTGGTATCCATGTACTCAGCCTAACATCATCTTTTTTTATTTCATCAAACATTTGGGCAATATAGTGTGTTTTAGTGCAAAAAAAAAATGAAACACCCACCATTTTAATCTGTAGGGCCTTTGCTTTAAAAAAATATATAATGTTTGGGGGTTCAAAGTACCGTATTTATCGGCGTATAACACGCACTTTTTTTCCCCCTAAAACCAGGGGAAAATCGCAGGTGCGTGTTATACGCCGATCCCCTGCGATCCCGACCTGTCACATTTTCAAAATCGCCGACCGCGATTTGAAAATGGCGCCGAAATACACAAAGCCGGTCCTCGGCTCTTTCCGGCGGCTCTCGTTCACTTTCGGCTCCACTCGTAGTCCCGAGCGGAGCTATCCGAACCTACTCGGCTAGGTTCGGATAGCTCCACTCGGGACTACGAGTGGAGCCGAAAGTGAATGAGCGCCGCTGGAAAGAGCCGAGGACCGGCTCTGTATATTTCGGCGCCGGCGGCGCCATTTTCAAATCGCGATCAGCGATTTTGAAGCCCAGAATGGCTGGGATCACTGGAGCAAGGCTGCACTGGGGAAGGCTGCACTGGGGAAGGCTGCACTGGGGAAGGCTGCACTGGCAAGGCTGCACTGGGGAAGTCTGCACTGACAAGGCTGCACTGGGGAAGTCTGCACTGACAAGGCTGCACTGGGGAAGTCTGCACTGACAAGGCTGCACTGGGGAAGTCTGCACTGACAAGGCTGCACTGGGGAAGTCTGCACTGACAAGGCTGCACTGGGGAAGTCTGCACTGACAAGGCTGCACTGGGGAAGTCTGCACTGACAAGGCTGCACTGGGGAAGTCTGCACTGACAAGGCTGCACTGGGGAAGTCTGCACTGACAAGGCTGCACTGGGGAAGTCTGCACTGACATGGCTGCACTGGGGAAGTCTGCACTGACATGGCTGCACTGACATGGCTGCACTGACATGGCTGCACTGACATGGCTGCACTGACATGGCTGCACTGACATGGCTGCACTGACATGGCTGCACTGACATGGCTGCACTGACATGGCTGCACTGACAAGGCTGCAATGATGGGCATTTAAATGTAAGTTTTTTTTTCCCTTCAACTTCCCTCCTAAAAGTTTTTTTTTCCTTAAAATTCCCTCCTAAGTTGGGGTGCGTGTTATACGCCGATAAATACGGTAATTTTCTTGCAAAAAAAAATATTTTTCATGTAAACAAAGTGTCAGAAAGGGCTTTGTCTTCAAGTGGTTAGAAGAGTGGGTGATTTGTGACATAAGCTTCTAAATGTTGTGCATAAAATGCCAGGACAGTTCCAAACCCCCCCCCCCCCAAATGACCCCATTTTGGAAAGTAGACACCCCAAGCTATTTGCTGAGAGGCATGTTGAGTCCATGGAATATTTTATATTTTGACACAAGTTGCGGGGAAAAGACATTTTTTTTTTTTTTTTGCACAAAGTTGTCACTAAATGATATATTGCTCAAACATGCCATGGGTATATGTGAAATTACACCCCAAAATACATTCTGTTGCTTCTCCTGAGTACGGGGATACCACATGTGTGAGACTTTTTGGGAGCTTAGACACGTACGGGACCCCGAAAACCAAGCACTGCCTTCAGGCTTTCTAAGGGTGTAAATGTTTGATTTCACTCCTCATTGCCTATCAGTTTTGGAGGCCATGGAATGCCCAGATGGCACAAACCCACCCAAAATGACCCCATTTTGGAAAGTAGACACCCAAAGTTATTTGCTGAGAGGTATGGTGAGTATTTTGCAGACCTCGCTTTTTGTCACAAAGTTTTGAAAATTGAAAAAAGAAAAAAAAATACATTTTTCTTTTCTTTCTTCATTTTCAAAAACAAATGAGAGCTGCAAAATACTCACCATGCCTCTCAGCAAATAGCTTGGGGTGTCTACTTTCCAAAATGGGGTCATTTGGGGGGGGCTTGTGCCATCTTGGCATTTTATGGCTTTCAAAACTGTGATAGGTAGTGAGGAGTGAAATCAAAAGTTTACGCCCTTAGAAATCCTGAAGGCGGTGATTGGTTTTTGGGACCCCGTACGTAGCTAGGCTCCCAAAAAGTCTCACACGTGGTATCCCCGTACTCAGGAGAAGCAGCAAAATGTATTTTGGGGTGCAATTCCACATATAGCCATTGCATGTGTGAGCAATGTATCATTTAGTGACAACATTTTGTAAAAAAAAAAAAAAAAAAACTTTTTTTGTCATTCAATCATTTGGGACAAAAAAATAAATATTCAATGGGCTCAACATGCTTCTCAGCAATTTCCTTGGGGTGTCTACTTTCCAAAATGGGGTCGAGGGGGGGGGGGTTGTACTGCCCTGCCATTTTAGCACCTCAAGAAATGATAGGCAGTCATAAACTAAAAGCTGTGTAATTTCCAGAAAATGTACCCTAGTTTGTAGACGCTATAACTTTTGCGCAAACCAATAAATAGAGTTGCAGGCACCGATCCTTATAATATTGACCCCAATCATAAATCAAGGTCAAAATGCACTTTTGCCCCTTCTTGAGCTATATCATCCACAGATCCCCGGATAGAATTCTTCCTTCCTCTTCTGGAACTGTGCTCATGCGTATGACATGCAAAACAGAATGGAACTAATAGTGCTCTCCTAGTATAATGCACACAACAAAAATATTTAGCCCACGGGGCATTAAAAGAGATACACCTCAAACAAAATATATAAAAAAATATGATAAATGTATTCAGATACATTTAAAAGCCACATACAATTTAACAACTTGTTAATGAACATCAATGCATAAATAGTGTATCACAAGAAAATACCTTTTTGGTAGGACCTACAAACAGACAAAAATGGCCAGAGATCAGTTCACATGGCAGACATGTGTCTGCCATGTGAACTGATCTCTGGCCATTTTTGTCTCTCTCCTTCAAGGGTGTGTGGCGTTTTTCTTCCTTTGCTGGATCAAACATCAATCGCCAGGGCTCCTGTTTGTGAGCACATCACTTTTTTGTCATCTCCCCGCCCCTTCACAGCTTCCGGGAGAAGAATAGTGGACCTCTATTGATTTTTCTTTTTCCCTTTTGGGATACCATATACATGGCTATATATGATTTTTTTCATATACTCTGCAGCCTGACCACCATGGCGTGAGTTAGCAAGCATCATGCAATTAACCATACTCCCCTGTGCCTCTCCTGAAGAAGCAAGCATTGTCTGGTGAAACGCGTCGAGATTAGTTGCACAGTTGCTCCAGATTGATGGGGGCATCTTTTTGGCATTTGTAGGTCCTATCAAAAAGGTATTTTCATGTGATACACTATTTATGCGTTGATGTTCATTAACAAGTTTTATTACATTGTATGTGGTTTTTAAATGTATGTGAATACATTTTTCATATTATTTTTTATATATTTTGTTTGAGGTATGACTCTTTAAAAGTCCCGTGAGCTAAATATTTTTTGTTGTGTGCATACTACTTTGGGACTGAGACACTACCTCTACCCATTTCATATCCGCTCTTTTTGTATGTCTATCTCTCCTAGTATAAAACTTTTTATTAAAACTAAAAAATAAATAAAATGCACTTGCATAAAAAAACACATTTAGTGCTATGATACAGACATGGATACATGAAATGGAACGATCTCCTCCTTACTCAGACTTAGGTGACCCCAATAAACCGTCATCGATGTGGCTCAGCGCCCTGTATGCATTACGCCCATGTTCTGGGCTTCCTCAGTAGGCTGATACAATATTTAAGTTCCTTGTAAGGACTGATTTGCTTTTTAATTGACCTTTGCATTTTAATTGACTACCTGTCAATCATCTGCTTTGCAACAGTAAAGATGTGTTTGAGTAAACAAAATCTTTTTTGATGCAGTCAATAGTTTTTTGTTCATCAGGTCTTACACTGTATTCTTCTGAATGGATGTGATTAAAAGGGGGCAAACTAACAGATTCTGTAAGTGCCTTCTGCACTGCAACTCCTAAAGCAGTGAGAAACAGCCAGGGACTTCATGCAAGAGCCACGGACAATGCACCAACGCATGAGCAATTTTATACTATAATTGGTTTGCATAGTTAGGATATTAATTGAGCATTTTGCAGTATTAAAGTGACCCTAAACAATACTCAATTTTTCATGAAATTGTTTCTTACTGTGTTTTTCTGCCTCTTTGTAACATCCTTCTCCTAAACCTCTCCTTTTTTATTATTATTATTCAGGATTTATATAGCGCCAACAATTTACGCAGCGCTTTACAATATAAAAGGGAGACAATACAGTTATAATACAATAAAATACAAGAGGATTAAGAGGGCCCTGCTCAGAAGAGCTTACAATCTAATAGGGTGGGGCAGGTGGTACAAAAGGTTGTAACTGTGGGGAATGAGCTGATGGAAGTGGTAGGAGATTAGTTGGAGACGTGATAGGCTTTCCTGAAGAGATGAGTTTTGAGGGATCGCCTGAAGGTAGCAAGAGTAGGGGATAGCCGGATAGATGGAGGTAGCGAGTTCCAGAGGATGGGAGAGGCTCTGGAGAAACCCCGGAGACGAGCATGGGAGGAGGAGATGAGAGAGCGTGAAAGCAGGAAGTCTTGAGAAGAGCGGAGAGGTCGATTTGGGTGATATTTGGAGACAAGATTAGTGATGTAGCTCGGGGCAGAGTTGTGAATGGCTTTGTATGTTGTGGTTAGTATTTTGAATTTAATTCGCTGGGTGATTGGGAGCCAGTGTAGGAATTGGAGTAGAGGGTTGGCAGACGCTGAGCGGTTGGTAAGGTGGATAAGTCTGGCAGCAGCATTCATGATAGACTGAAGAGGGGATAGCCTATGGAGAGGTAAGCCAATGAGAAGGGAGTTGCAATAGTCAAGGCGAGAGATAACAAGGGAGTGAATGAGGAGCTTGGAGTACAGAACAATACCTGTTGATCTGACAGAAATGCACTCAAAGTTCTGTTATGGACAGAGAATGCACAATATTTTCGTGGTATCAGCCCTGGATCAAGTGGATCAAGCCTGCCTTTTGTTACAGTAACCACAGGTTTTTATTGTGCAGCATTACAACTTTGGGCACTGAGAAACCTGGCTGCTGGTATCCTAGCAATCTATAACATCGTTGGTTGAGAAGGAGGACGTTAGGTACCTGCATCCTTGTTTGCCCCTCTCCATCAGCACTGGGGTCACTTTAGAGGGAGAGTGAGAAGAGGGTGAGGGAGAAGAAGAAAGCTGCAAAATTAGTCAGTACCAGTGTGCAAAAGTGTATTAGCTTATTAAGAATAAATCACCTCTAATGTTGGGTGTCCTACAGGTGTGGATGTTGCTGCGTGATGTAAATCTATTTGTTTAGTTCTTTACATTTTACAATAGGGTGCCTCAAGATTGAATGGAATTTTAAGGGTGGCACAACTGAAAAAAGGTTGAGAAAACACTGTTCTAAACTACTCAAACCGTCATCTTAATCTTTTCTCCACCACATACACAGTAAAGCAGCCCATAGATGACCACGGGCGGAAGGAAAGAAAATCCCTCAATTCCCCCATCAGCACAGTCAGTGTTGATGGGGGAATGCATTCTGCAGTTTGTGTTCTGCCGGCGGGGGGAAGGGGGCGCAGGGAGCAGAGCACAATGATTACTGCTAGCAGCTATAAAAATTTAGAAAGACTGGTTGTGCCCAAGTTCATCACAGAGCATGGTTTGCTGGTGCCTCTACGCATCTGTGAATGCTGTTTACCTGCAACTACATTTATGGTAAATTAGACTTTACCTATTAAATCAGCTTCTTAACACAAGAAAAAAAAATGAATGGCACTGCAGTGCACCAGCGCACACAAAATGTGTAGTTACATCACAAGTGGTGTAAATTGGCCCTTATGCCCCGTACACACGGTCGGACTTTGTTCGGACATTCCGACAACAAAATCCTAGGATTTTTTCTGACGGATGTTGGCTCAAACTTGTCTTGCATACACACGGTCACACAAAGTTGTCGGAAAATCCGATCGTTCTGGTACGTCGGGACTATAAACGGGGCAGTGGCCAATAGCTTTCATCTCTTTATTTATTCTGAGCATGCGTGGCACTTTGTCCGTCGGATTTGTGTACACACGATCGGAATTTCCGACAACGGATTTTGTTGTTGGAAAATTTTATAGCCTGCTCTCAAACTTTGTGTGTCGGAAAATCCGATGGAAAATGTCCGATGGAGCCCACACACAGTCGGAATTTCCGACAACACGAATCGTGAAAATGCCATTGCACAACAGGTACAGATTCAGTTTTGCTCAATTCAAGAACACAAAACACCTTCTCCACTGCAGATGCTGCTGTTTTGACTGACTAGTCACGTGACACACACGCCTATGTGTCACTTCCCTCAGTAGCAGGACACAAACTTTGAGTACATCTACCTAGCAGTTCGCAGTTGTGGTCCGTGTCTTCAACCCTTACTGTTTTACATCATCTGGAAACTGTATACTTCTTTATGAATGACCCTGTATATGAAGTAATGTTATATTAGATAATTGTAATTCAATTAGCTGGTAGTCTTCTGCTTTCCAAGCCTATTTAGGCTTCACAACTTATTTGGACCAGAAAAGCATACGATTTATGTATTCATATTAGGCAGCAGCCTGCTTTTATGTGCCTGCTAAAACAGCAATATCGAAATGGAAAACATGACTACATATTTCTGAATGGCTTGATTGTGCAAGGGACAGTAGAGGGGCTTGTGTATAATGGGATACAGCTGCAAACATCGTATTCCTGAATAGAACATCCTGACTGTGTAAAATCTGTGTTTCTACTGAGGCTGGTAATGAGTCAAATTATAAAATGACTTAAGGAGCAGAGAGTATACCTAGTGATTTTGAAGCTTTCTTTTTTTAGGTATTTTTTTAATATATATTTGACAGGCATTATTGCATATGTATCAAGCTTAAGGCGTTTGTTTTCTGTGTTGGGCAAAGGGAGGAGAGCAGTTCTAGAGGAAGAAAGGTGTTCTTCGGTCTCAAAAATGACAGCCCTTCTATTGAAGACTTTGGGGCCAAAAATGTCTGCAAATGCTAAAAAAAAAAGCTGATGTGCTTTTTTGAATGTAGGTCATAGAGTGTAGGGTGACTGAACATACAAGTGTAAACAGGGACTATAGGATTCTGCGTGTTGAGCATAGTCAGTTGTATGGAAACAAGCTGAAAAACATGGGGCTAAATCAAGGAATAATATGTTGTATTTCCTGGAATTCAAATTTTCCTTTTTTTTTTTTTTTTTTTTTTTGTAGAGTTTGTTTTACAGACCCTGTAACCTATTAGGGAAATATGCAAAGGGCAAAGAGTATCTTTAAATGCCCCCGTCCCCCCCCCCCCTTCAAACTGCCTTATACTCGACCTAACATTTTTTTTCCTTTGCTGCTCCCTTCTCCATTGCTACCACTGCAAAGTTCTCCATGTAAACTCCATGTCAAACAGGGGGATGATGTCATTTGGCTGACAATGTGCGGATTTAGTGATTATTTGGGCTTCTGTGCCCAAGCACTGCATTATGGGAAGAGGTCACATGCTCCCCCATATCTGGAAGCACTGTTCTTCTTTTTTGCAGCAGTTGCAGAGGAGCACTGTGAAGATTAGTGAATAAGTGGGTCTGGGGGTTGCTTGACTTACACTTTAGGTTTAACTTTATCTAAAAGCGCATGACAAGGCATTCACTTATCACCCAGCAACAACAAGAGTTAACAATAAATAAAAGTAAATATGAAAATACCAATGAAAAACCAAATACATGAACAAGAGGATACAGGGATAAATTATTTTCCTAATGGGTCACTAAAAGGAGTCATCGGTGCATATAAATTATGCTCAAGGGATATGAATTTGAAAAAGTATGTGCCACTGCCAAAACTACTTGAAAAAAGCCTTTTTTCAATGCAGTGATACAGATTGGGGCATGCTGCTGTGTGTAAGCCAAGTTAACTGTAAGCCTGGGTTCACACTGATGCCAATTTACAGCGGGTTTGATGCATTTGGGAACACACAGATTCGCTGGTCATGTAAAAAGCATAGTAGTCCATGGTTTTGGAATACTATGCGTTGCGAATTTGGTGAGAGAAAACAAAAAGGGTCTGCGCGCGTTGACTTCGGGTGCGATGCAAATTCCTATGGTGCAGGTCGAATTTTATCTTCATAGGCTTCAATTGAACTCGCAGTAAACCCGCAGCACACAGTTCACATCTCTGCGAATTGTTCACTGTCTGCATCCTGAAATTCGCAGTAAAATCACGGTAAATTTGCACCTGTCCACCTCAGAATGGAAGGCAAATTTGCACCTCACACAGGACAGAAAAAATGATCAAATTCGCAGTACATCACATCGCAGTAGTGTGAACCTAGGCTAAAAGAAAAAAATATAATTGACAGTCCAATATGTGCTGTTAAACTAGGCTGTCTCTGAGACTTTACATAAAAATATGCACTGTGCAATAACACCGTGAGGTTGATTTACTAAAACTGGAGAATTCAAAATCAGCTGCAGCTGGACATGGTAGTCAATCAGCTTCTAACTTCAGCTTGTTCAATTAAGCTTTGACCAGAAAAAAGAAAAAGAATGGAAGCTGATTGGTTTCTATACAGAGCTGCACCGGATTTTGCACTCTCCAGTTTTAGTAAATCGTCAACCCCACGTGTAGCTTTACAGAATCCCTTGCATTCAAACAGCTTAAAGGATTTGGGTTTTTCTATGTTGACCTCAAAGCTGCATAAAAAAGACCCTACATATTTTTTGTATATGTATCTGTCCCCCATGAGGTAATATAAAATTCCCTATCAGTAACCGTAGGTTACTCTTTCATTTAACAATATGTTACCCCAACATATTTCTGATATGTGCCTGCTGTACCATGCACTAGTATGAAAAAATACTCTTCTCTTTGTATTGTTTCCGTTGTGTGAAATCCCTGGTGCTCCTGCCAGTCCCTCTGCTTTCCAGATAAAAACTGACCACACTAGGCGTAAAAGCAAACAGGGTGTTCAAGTTTCTGGCCTTGCTGGGAACTCAGTCTGCTCTTTACCAACTATTAGACTTGTGCGCTGACACGCCCCCACCTAAAGCCCCTTCCTTACTTAAAGTGATTGTAAAGACTCGTTTTTTTTTTCTAAAAATAACAAACATATTATACTTACCTCCTCTGTGCAGTTGGTTTTGCACAGAGCAGCCTGGAGCCTCCTCTTCTCTGGTCCCTCATCTGCTCTCCTGGCCCCTCCCTCCCAGCAGCTTGCTACAGGGGGGGCACTCGAGCCGAATCAGAGCTCCGTGTATCTATTCAGACACGGAGCCCCACCCCCCCTCTCCCCTGATTGGCTGACTGATTTTGAATGATAGCCGCGGGAGCCAATGGCACTGCTGCTGTGTCTCAGCCAATCAGGAGAAATGTCTGGGACAACTAAGACACTCGTGGACATTACTGCAGAGAAGGGGCTCAGGTAAGTAATTAGAGGGGTGCTGGGGGGGGGGAGCTGCCACACACAGAAGGTTTTTTTATCTTAATGCATAGAATGCATTAAGATAAAAAAAACCAACCTTTACAACTCCTTTAGGTGTTCCATTCAAAGAGACAAAGAAATTCCAGTGGAAGTTGTTCTGTGTGGGACCAATCCTGTCTTTTCTCCAGCTTGGTCTGGATCTGCATTTGGCCTTGAGTGCAATCAAGGATAGGTTATCAGCCTTGGTAGTTCTTTTTTTTTTTCAGAGACTGCTTGCCTCTCACTCCCTGATGAAGGCCTTTATACAGGGTGTTACACACATTTTTCATTCTGTACATTCCCCATTGACTCTGTAGAATCTCAGCCAAGTTCTGTTGGCTCTTTAAAATATACCCTTTAAAGCTATCATTCATATTCCCCTGTCTATTGTTGCTTGCAGGATGGCCTTTTTCATCGCCATCACTAATGCAAGACAAGTTTCCAATTTGGCATCCTTAAAGAAGAACTCCAGCTTTTCACACAATTTATATAGTTCATAGTTGGTAAGGTTAAATAAAGACCACAATCCATCCAGTTCAACCTGTGTAGGTTTGCAAGTGCACGTGTGTGTAGAGAAAAAAATAAATAAAAAATTTCCCATATCCCCGTATATTGTTTTCGCTAAGATGCACATCCAAGAGTCTTTTAAAACTATCGATACTGTCTGCCGACGCCACAGATTTTTGGAAGAACGTTATGCCCTACGCAGCTTAAGGTTAAACCACTTCAATTCCAGTCTCATTGTGTGGCCCCCTGTCCTCTTACACTCCCTGGGACTGAAACGTTTCGTACTTGCGCTGGAATCACCATTGAGATATTTATATATCAATATCGTATCTCCTCTCAAGCATCTCTTCTCCAAGGAAAATAAACCTAGCGCTTGTAGTCGTTCCTCATAATTGAGGTCCTCCAGTCTACATATTAATTTAGTTGCCCTTCTCTGGACTCTATCCAGCTCCAACACATCTTTTCTGATGATTGGTGACCAGAACTGGATGGAATACTCCAGATGCGGCCGAACCAGAGTTTTATAAAGTGGCAGAAAAATCTTTTTATCTCTGGAGTAAATTCCCTTTTTAATGCATGCTAATAATCTGCTGGCTTTGGTAGCCGCAGCTTGACACTGCATGCTATTGCTCAGTCTGTCTTCTACTAGGACCCCAGATCCTTCTCCATCCTCATAACCCCTAAGTGTTCTCCCCCTAATGAGTGACTTGCGCTTATATTTTTACCCCCCCCAAGTGCATTGCCTTACATTTATCAACGTTAAACTTCATTTGCCATGCAGTAGCCTACCCCATTCATTTATTCAGGTCCTCTTGTAAGGTCTCTATATCCTGCTGTGTTGTTATTGCCCTACATATCTTTGTGTCATCAGCAAACACTGAGATTGAGCTACTTATCCCACCCTCTATATTATTTATAAATAAGTTAAACAGAAATGGTCCCAGGACAGAGCCTTGGGTTACTCCACTAACTACTCTAGACCATTCTGAGTATAAGTTATTTATCACAACCCTTTGGACATGCCCCAGTAGCCATTTTTCTATCCAAGAACAAATGTTATTGTCCATGCCTGCAGACCTCAGCTTGGAGATGAAGTGTTTGTGGGGGGACTGTAGCTAATGCTTTTGCAAAATCCAGATACACCACATCCACCAGCCTACCTTTGTCCAGATGGCTCACTTCCTCGTAGAAAATGATTAGGTTGGTTTGGCAAGAGCGACCTTTTCGTAAACCCATGCTGATTACTGCTAATGATACTGTTTTCATCAGCAAATTCTTGGATATGGTCCCTTATCCCCTCAAATAGTTTACAAACTACTGACGTTAGACTGACAGGCCTATAGTTCCCAGGAATAAATCTTGGCTCTTTTTTGAATAATGGTACCACGTGGGCTTTTTGGCATTCCTGTCAGTATGCTGTCCATGAACATTAGGAATAGTGGTCTGGCTGTTTTTTAAGGACTCTCGGGTGTAAGCCATCTGGTCCTGGTGGTTATTTATGAGAGGTGCCTATCAGCTGCCAGTCTGTGCCCCAACAGTAACACCTGTCAGTGCCCATAAATTTACCAATCAGTGCCCTTCAGATGCCAATCAGTAATGCCTGTCAGCTCCTCATCAGTGCTGCCTATCCAGTGCCACCTATCAGTGTTCATCAGTGCCGCCCATCAATTCTACATATCAGTGCCACCTCATCAGTGTCTTAGGTCGATGGACGTGTAAAGATGTCCTGTGCTGAGCTCCAAAGGGAATACCCTAAGATCCTATACTGGGGCAAACCAGGCGAACCGGATCCATTCAAAGTGTCTTTTCATGGCCGAATTGAATGGTACCCGGGCCTCGTGTCCGAAGAAACGAGGTTTTATGTCCCAGCGTCTCAAGCAGGCTGCAAACAGGTAAGATGGAAAGGGGGATTTCTCATGTTTGAATGTTCCCCCCCAGGCTAGAGAGGGGCCACAGGGGTCTAGAAAGTGGTTATACCACCCGGGCTCTGCGGCCTAATGGCCACCATCTCTGAAGATAGCCGTTCAGGCAGATCTTGTTACCAGCCTCTCTCCCTTCCCCCCCCCCATCCCCAGCCTTTCTCCAGAAGCATGACAGGAGAGTCGGCAGCGCGGGAAGCGCTCGTTTTTTTCAAAACTCGAGGGGGGGGGCGGTAGAGGAGGGGGCGGGACGTCAGCACAGGTGCTTAGACTCCCACTCAGGCCAGCTGCAGGCTATTAAAGGCACTCTGTACAGGTGCACTCAGCCTTCTGAGAGCCACAGAGCTGACGGTCGCATGTAAGGTGGGACACAGGCATTCTCCTAGGCAGCATTTACTGAAGTAACAACAGACTGAGCATTGGGTAGCAAGGCTTTTAGCTAGACTACATCGCTCAGCGGGCAGTGTTCATTTGTATACCTCACACCTTGTTGCTTTGCACTATGGGTAGAAGAGGTTCAAGTACCCCAGGAACCAGAGACACTAGGGGATCTCGTTCAGGTTCTGAGGGCCCCCTGTCGGCAGCTTCCATCCCCCCTAAAGATGGGCCAGGGACGGCTAGCCAGGGAGAGCCATCGGGGTCAGGGGCTACACCTGCTTCTGGCACTTCAGCCCCTGTATATATTACACAAGAGGTTTTTTCCTCAACCATTAATGGTCTAGAGGAAAGATTAATGGCCGTGATTACGTCTTCACTCAGTGGAAGAAAACGCACTAGGCTTTCCTCTGTTCCCCAAGACCCTCAAACAGAGGAGCTCTGGGATAAAGGAGATGAATCCCTTTCAGAGGTTCAGGATGGGACGGATGATTCCTCTTCGGAGGAATCAGGTGGAGAGGGACCCTCTGCGACTTCCCAAGAGGAGAAAGTCTTAGTGCAGATCCTCACTGCATTGGTCCGCTCCACATTTAAGTTGCCCATACCTGAAACTGCTAAAGAATCCTCTTCTGCTTTGGGGTCACTGAAACCTTTCCAAGCAGCACATGCTTTTCCTGTTCATACTTTACTTGAAAAGCTCATTTATTCTGAGTGGGATCACCCAGACAAACGTTTTTTTCCGCCGAGAAAGTTTTCAACACTTTATCCGATGGAAGAAAAGTTTATTAAAATGTGGGGAATACCAGCTATTGATGCCGCCATTTCCTCCGTAAATAATAGCCTGACTTGTCCTGTAGACAATGCTCAGATGCTCAGGGATCCTGTAGATAAAAGGATGGAATCCCTATTGAAGGATGTTTTCTCCTTAGCAGGATCAGTGGCCCAACCTGCAGTAGCAGCGATTGGAGTCTGTCAATACTTAAGAGACCATGTTAAGCAGGTCATCAAAGTATTACCTGAACAGCAGGCCCAGGGGTTTGCTAACCTTCCAGCGGCCTTATGCTTTGTGGTTGACGCCATTAGAGATTCTATTGTGGAAACCTCCCGTCTTTAACTGGGGTTGGTGCATATACGTAGAATCCTATGGTTGAAAAATTGGTCAGCCGAAGCACCATGTAAGAAGCTACTGGCTGGGTTTCCATTTCGTGGTGCAAGGTTGTTTGGAGAGGACTTGGATAACTATATCAAGAGAATCTCTCGTGGGAAAAGCACTCTCTTACCTGTCAAGAAGAGTAAGCGTCCCTCTTTCAAATGGACTCTTTCCCCAGCGCCGGGGGCTTCAGCCTCCAGGCAGTCTCGACGGCCGCCTCCATCGGGGTCCAGAGACAAGAGTCAACCCCAGGGACAAAAGAAGTCCTGGGGAAAGAAGCCTACTAGGCAAAACACTAAGACCTCTGCATGAGGGGCGCCCCTGCTCACTCGAGTGGGGGGAAGACTGCGACAGTTCTCAGAGCTCTGGCAGGAGGACTTCCAGGACAGATGGGTAATCTCCACGGTAACCTTAGGGTACAAGCTGGAGTTTCAGGAATTCCCCTCTCTTCGGTTCCTCAGATCAAATGTTCCCAGAGACCCAGAGAAGAAGCAGTCGCTCCTTCTAGCGTTAGAGCGACTTTTGTCGCAGGAGGTCATTATGATAGTTCCCGCAAAGGACCAGGGATTGGGCTTCTATTCCAACCTTTTTACGGTCCAAAAGCCAAATGGGGATGTCAGGCCCATTCTGGACTTAAGGGATCTGAACCGATTCCTAAGGATTCAATCCTTCCGCATGGAATCAATTCGAACAGTAGTTCCCACCCTGCAGGGAGGAGAATTTCTGGCATCAATAGACATCAGAGATGCATATCTGCATGTGCCCATTTTTCCGGCTCATCAGAAGTTTCTGCGCTTCGAGGTAGGAGGGTGCCATTTCCAGTTTGTGGCTCTGCCTTTCGGGATAGCCACTGCACCTCGAGTGTTCACAAAGATCTTGGCTCCTCCTCTGGCCAGATTAAGGGCTCAGGGTATAGCTGTCATAGCATACCTAGACGACCTGCTCTTGATAGACCGGTCGGTAGCCTCTTTGAATGGAAACTTGAGGACCACGGTCAGGTATCTAGAACACCTGTGTTGGATCCTCAACTTAGAAAAGTCTTTCCTAAAACCAGTAAGAAGACTGGAGTATTTAGGTCTGATTATAGATACAAGCCAGGAGAAAATATTTCTACCCCAGGCAAAGATCACTGCTTTGAGAGAGCTGATTCTGACAGTAAGGACCAAGAAGGGTCCCTCAGTCCGCCTTTGTATGAGGCTACTAGGGAAGATGGTGTCTTCATTCGAAGCAGTTCCCTATGCTCAGTTTCACTCAAGAATGCTGCAACACAGTATTCTGTCGACCTGGAACAAGAAGGTTCAGGCATTAGACTTTCCGATGCACCTGTCGCATGCGGTGCGTCAGAGCCTCAATTGGTTGCTCATACCCGAAAACCTGCAGAAGGGGAAATCCTTTCTACCGGTTACCTGGACGGTGGTAACAACAGATGCCAGTCTGTCAGGTTGGGGAGCAGTTCTGGAACAGGCTGCGGTCCAAGGGGTATGGTCCAAGACAGAGAGGACCTTACCCATCAAGATTCTGGAGATCCGGGCGATACATCTAGCTCTAAAGGCCTGGATTATCAGGCTACAGGGTTGTCCGGTCAGGATCCAGTCCGACAATGCCACAGCAGTGGCTTATGTCAATCATCTGGGAAGCACCCGGAGCCGAGCTGCTCAAAAAGAGGTAAACCAGATCTTAGTCTGGGCAGAGATGCATGTGCCATGCATATCGGCAGTTTTCATCCCGGGAATAGAGAATTGGCAGGCGGACTAAGTCGCCAGCAGTTACTTCCAGGGGAATGGTCTCTGCATCCCGACGTCTTTTGGGCCATATGCCAAAGATGGGGGGTTCCAGATGTAGATCTCTTTGCATCCCGATTCAACAAAAAGATAGACAGATTTGTGGCAAGGACAAAAGATCCTCTTGCATGCGGGACGGATGCGTTGGTGATTCTGTGGCATCGGTTCTCACTGATTTACGCATTCCCGCCTATTCTGCTATTACCACGACTCCTTCGCAGGATCAGGCAGGAAAGGAAGTCGGTACTTCTGGTGGCCCCCGCTTGGCCCAGAAGGACTTGGTATGCAGAAATAGTAAGGATGACGGTAGGTTCCCCGTGGACACTACCGGAACGCCCAGACCTGTTATCTCAAGGTCCAGTGTTCCATCCTGCCTTACAAACGCTAAATTTGACGGTTTGGCTATTGAGACCCACGTTCTGAAGAGTCGTGGGCTCTCAGGTCCTGTCATATCTACCTTGATTAATGCAAGGAAGCCAGCTTCCAGGATGATTTATCATAGAGTCTGGAAAGCTTATATAACCTGGTGTGAATCCAGAGGTTGGCATCCCAGGAAATATGTCATAGGTAGAATTCTTGATTTTCTACAATTAGGATTAGAGATGAAGCTGGCCTTGAGTACCATCAGGGGCCAGGTCTCGGCTTTATCAGTATTATTTCAGCGGCCACTTGCTTTGCATTCTTTGGTCCGAAACTTTATGCAGGGGGTGATGCGTCTTAATCCTCCGGTTAAAGCGCCCCTAAACCCCTGGGACTTGAATTTGGTCCTGGCTGTGTTACAGAAACAGCCTTTTGAACCAATAAGTCAGATTCCTTTGGTCTTGTTGACAAGGAAATTAATTTTTCTGGTGGCCATCTCTTCTGCTAGAAGAGTATCAGAATTAGCAGCTCTTTCCTGTAAGGAGCCTTATTTGATTATACACAAGGATAGAGTGGTACTACGCCCTCATCCTAGTTTTTTACCGAAGGTGGTTTCTGATTTCCATTTAAACCAAGACATTGTTCTACCTTCCTTTTTTCCAGATCCCTGTTCTCCGGAAGAGAGATCTCTACATTCGTTGGATGTAGTAAGAGCAGTTAAGGCCTATCTAGGGGCAACTGCTCAGATCCGCAAGACAGATGTTTTGTTTGTACTGCCAGAGGGTCCCAACAGAGGACAGGCAGCGTCAAAAGCTACCATTTCTAAATGGATTCGACAGTTGATCATTCAAGCTTACGGTTTGAAACAGAAGATTCCTCCGTTTCAGATCAGGGCACATTCCACAAGGGCTATTGGTGCTTCTTGGGCAGTGCATCACCGGGCCTCTATGGCTCAAATCTGCAAGGCCGCAACCTGGTCTTCAGTTCATACATTCACCAGATTCTATCAGGTGGATGTGAGAAGGCATGAGGGCGCCTTTGGGCGTAGTGTGCTGCAGGCAGCGGTACAGGGTCCCCAGGTCTGATTGCACCCTACTTGGTCGTGGTTCCCCCCCCCTCAGGTAGCATTGCTCTGGGACATCCCATCAGTAATTACTGTGGCTCTGTGTCCCGTGATGTTCGAGAAACCAAATAGGATTTTTTAAAACAGCTTACCTGTAAAATCCTTTTCTTTCGAAGGACATCACGGGACACAGAGGTCCCGCCCCTCTTCTAATACACTATATTGCTTGGCTACAAAACTGAGGTATCCCTGCAAGGGGGAGGGATTATATAGGGGGTTGAACTTCCTGATAGGGTGTGCCAGTGTCCAATCACCAGTGATACCTATATAACCCATCAGTAATTACTGTGGCTCTGTGTCCCGTGATGTCATTCGAAAGAAAAGGATTTTACAGGTAAGCTGTTTTTAAAAATCCTATTTTTTTTTTTTTTCAAACATTTCGGTCTTTTTTAGTTTGTTTAGCAAAAAATTAAAACCCGGAGGTGATCAAATACCACTAAAGGAAAGCTTTATTTGTGGGAAAATTATACAGATTTAGTTTGGGTACAGTGTTGTATGACCACGCAATTCTCATTCAAAGTGCGACAGCACTGAAAGCTGAAAATTGACCTGGGCAGGGAGGGGGGAAAGTGCCCAGTATTGAAGTGGTTAAAATGGAACTTCGCACTCTGTATCAATATTGACTATTTTTAATCCTTAAGCTGGTAGCATTACTAAATGGATAGGAAAGTATATTATCCCTTTCATGACTAAGCCTATTTTTGAAATTTGGTGTTTACAAGTTAAAATCCGTATTTTTTGCTAGAAAATTACTTAGAGCTCCCAAACATTATATATATTTTTTTAGCAGAGAATCTAGAGAATAAAATGGCGATTGTTGCAATATTTTATGTCACACGGTATTTGTGCAGCAGTGTTTTAAACGCAACTTTTTGGGAAAAGGGACGCTTTCATGAATCTTAAAAAACCAAACAGTAAAGATACCCCAATTTTTTTGTACAATGTGAAAGATGATGTTACGCCAAGGAAATAGATACCAAACATGTCACGCTTTATAATTGCACGCACTCGTGGAATGGCGACAAACTACGGTACCTAAAAATGTCCATAGGCGACGCTTTCAATTTCTTTTACAGTTACCAGGTTAGAGTTACAGAGGAGGTCTAGTGCTAGAATTATTGCTCTCGCTCTAATCGCGGCGATACCTCACATGTGTGATTTGAACACAGTTTACATATGCTGGCGCGACTTCCGTATGCGTTTTCTTTGCTGCGTGAGCTTACGGGGGCGCTTTAAAAAAAATTTTTTTTCTTATTTTATTTATTTTTATATTAATTGTGTTTAAAAAAAAATAATCACTTTTATTGCTGTCACAAGGAATGTAAACATCCCCTGTGACAGTAATAGGTGGTGACAGGTACTCTTTATGGAGGGATCGGGGTCTAAAAGACCCCCGATCCCTCCTCTGCACTTCAAAGTATTCAGATCGCCATTTTTGGCGATTCTGAATACTGTATATTTTTTTAAAACTGGCGTCATTGGCAGCCGAGTAAATGGGAAGTGACATCATGACATCGCCTCTGTGTTTACTATTAGGAGGCTGGAACAAAGCCACTCACGGCTTCGTTCCAGCAGGCAGATTGGTCATCAGGCCTCCCAATGGAACGGGAGGCCCGGTAAGAGCGGCGGGAGGGGGGACATCCCCTCCCGCTCCTCCGGTATAACAGCCGAGCGGCTTTTAGCCGCATCAGTTGTTATACCAGGAAAGCCGATCGCCGGCTCTAAAAAACAGTACCGGGATGATGCCTGCAGCTGCGGGCATCATCCCGGTATAACTCCTCGAAAGCCGAGTACGCACATCTGCGTACACTCGGTGGGAAGGGGTTATATTTGCTTGTTTTTTAAACCTTTTTTTTTCACATTTCTTCAGTTACTTCCTGCTTTCCAGGCCTAGGCAAATGATGTCATACATCCCAGGAGGCTTCAGGAGGGGTTTTCTCAGCTAAGCACACTCTTGCACATGCATGCCTGAGCTAAGAGCTAATGGATTCCATAGCACAGTGGTGTGAAAAGCCATTTACGTATACTATAACAGCCTTTCTCAACCAAGGTCCCATGGAAGCTTAGGGTTCCTCCAGAGGTTCCTAGTGGTTCCATGAGCAATTTTTACTCCTCCGATAAGTAACCACTGACACCAACAATTCAGCTATTTGTAAGAGGGGGTTCTTCCCAATGTAAAGGGCATTCTTCCCAGTGACCATCACACCCATGAGCTGTAGATATGGTAATTTTTAACAGGTATTAACAGTTACTTCAACGGTCCTGCCATGTTAGGGTGGCTTTACACTGCGCTTTGGGCAAAGCGCAGCTAACCAATGATTTTTTTTATGGTCATCTGCGCTTTCTCATAGACTTCTATTATGTGCTATGGTTTTGGTGCTCTTCGCTGCTGTAAAGAGTTCCATAGGATTTAAAGAGAAATATTTTTAGTGTGTATTTCTTGCGTTTTTAACCACTTGCCAACCAGACTATAGCTTAATGATGGCTACAGCACAGTCGGCTAGTTCCGGGAGGGCATACTACGAAGTCCTTCTGAACTGGGGCTCCCTGGGGTGCGCACCCAGAAGTGTCCGTGTCACGGATTGGGGTAAAGAGCAAATGACAGCGGCCCTTTACCATGTGATCGGATGATGGAGCGATCACTTGTCAACAAACCGGCGCATGTCTGATTCAGCTTTCTCCACTTCTCACACTGATTGGTACAGCGTGTGAGGAGAGGAGGAAGCCAGTGCAGCAGCGCAAGTGGGCTGAATCTGGAGTTCCCACATCGCTGATCTGTGCCTCATCAGTGCCCATCCAAGCCTCATCTGTGCTCATCCGTGCCTCATCCATTCCTCATCCGTGCCCATCCATTCCTCATCAGTGCCCATCCATGCCTCATCCGTGCCCATCCATGCCTCATCCGTGCCCATCCATGCCTCATCCGTGCCCATCCATGCCTCATCCGTGCTCATCCATGCCTCATCCGTGCTCATCCATGCCTCATCCGTGCTCATCCATGCCTCATCCGTGCTCATCCATGCCTCATCCGTGCTCATCCATGCCTCATCCGTGCTCATCCATGCCTCATCCGTGCTCATCAATGCCTCATCCGTGCTCATCAATGCCTCATCCGTGCTTACCAATGCCTCATCCGTGCTTACCAATGCCTCATCCGTGCTTACCAATGCCTCATCCGTGCTTACCAATGCCTCATCCGTGCTTACCAATGCCTCATCCGTGCTTACCAATGCCTCATCCGTGCTTACCAATGCCTCATCCGTGCTTACCAATGCCTCATCCGTGCTTACCAATGCCTCATCCGTGCTTACCAATGCCTCATCCGTGCTTACCAATGCCTCATCTGTGCTTACCAATGCCTCATCCGTGCTTACCAATGCCTCATCTGTGCTTATCAATGCCTCATCCGTGCTCATCCGTGCCTCATCCGAGCCACATCAGTGCCTCATCCATGCCACATTCGTGCCTCATCCATGCCACATTCGTGCCTCATCCGTGCCACATCAGTGCTCATCCATGCCACAGTGCTTATCCGTGCCACATCAGTGCCACTACAGTGCTCATCAGTGCCTTGCCTCACAAAGGTGTAATAGGTAGTCAGGAAATTAGATGTGTAATTTACGTCCCTAGAACACCTGACGGTGTTCCCTGCATGTTAGGCCTTTGTATGTGGCCAGGCTATGGAAAAGTCTCACACGTGGTATCGCCTCACTCAGGAGGAGTAGAAGAATCTGTTTTGGGGTGTAGTTGCAAGTATGCATATGTCGTGTGAGAGAAAGAACCTGTTAATATGACAATGTTGTGAAAAAAAGAAAGAAAAAAAATCTTCATTTTGCAAAGAATTGTGGGAAAAAATGACAACTTCAAAAAACTCACCATGCCTCTTACTAAATACCTTGGACTGTCTACTTTCCAAATAGGGGTCATTTGGGGAGTATTTGTACTTTCCTGGCTTGTTAGTGCCGCACAGGGGCAACCCAACTTACAGCTTGACTTTCAGCAACTTAGAATGTGACTTAAAGTCGCCTTCAGGACAGGTGACTTTGGCTGTGGCTAATCACAGAATAATCAGCTCTGTGGGTGGGAGGGGGTTGCCTGGGTAAACGTGGGGAGTACCTGGGTAAATTATTTTCTTTTTCCTGTAAAGTCGCTTCAATATAGATGGAGATCTGACTGGAGGCGACTTCCCTTGAAATCTATGGGTACAAGTCGCCTTGAAGTAGTGCAGGAACCTTTTCTGAAGTCGGAGCGAAGTCTTCTGCAGTCGGAGCGACTTCAGTAGTGTACATTAAGATGGTTCTCATTCACTTCTTTGGCATTTCTTATGTCCAGCGACTTGGGGCAAGTTGCTGTAGTGTGAACCGACACTTAGTGCCAGTTCACACAGGGGCAACACGACTTGCAGGTCGACTCACCGAGGCGACCTGCACGCGACTTCACTTGCGTCGCTCCTATTAGAACGGTTCCGTAGTACGGAACGGGACACGACTTGTCAGGTGGCTAAGTCGCCTGACAAGTGGCCCCTGTGTGAACCGGGGCTTAGTGTCTCAAGTAATTAAATAGGCTGTCAGTACATCAGATGTGAATCAATTTCCAATGATTGGGACCATAGCTTGTCGACTCTATAACAAAGACCAAATAATATACACTGCGTTTGATTATTTTTTACGTTTTTAAGATATGTAGCAGTATAAATTTTGGCCAAAATTTATGAAGAAAAACTACTAATTTGCAAAATTTTAGAACAAACGAAGAAAAATGTTTGTTTTTTTTTTTTTGTTTTTTTCGTTTATAGTGCAAAAATAAATAGAGCTTTCTTTTGGTGGTTTTTAATCACCACTGGGTTTTTTCTGTTAAAAAAAGGACAACATTTTCATATGGTTACAATGTCACACGGAGCTCTGGCTCCTCCCCCTCTCTCTCCTCATTTACTCACTGACTTTGACAGCAGCAGGAGGCAGTGGCTCTCGCTGTGTGTCTTAGCTAAGCAGGAGGGAGAGTCCTCGACAGCCGAGTCTCTCATTCAACATCGCTGGATCGAGATGTGGCTCAGGTAAGTATTAGGGGGCCTGCCGCGCACAGAAGGTTTTTTTATCTTAATGCATGGAATGCATTAAGATAAAAAAAATCTGCCTTTATAACCACTAACTCTTTATTACAGACTTAAAGTAAGAAGGTAGGACAGGAGGAATAGAAATACCCAAAACTCTAAGGGACTCCTACTCAGCTAACAGTCACTGACAGGATGTCAGCTTCCAGGAACCTCACACATCTTCCTCTGGAGTGTAGCAGCCACAAAATAGGTGGTTTGAATATTTCTTCTGTCTAGCCTAGCAGGCTCTTTTAGACCCATATGGCCTCCAAGCACACAGCCTGCTCACATAGAGGAGAGAGATACCCTCTGGGCCCCAGCTCCAGTCTCTTTCCAAGCATACAGCCAGCTTCCAGGGGACCTCTCCCCACGGAGCCTCTCTAAAGGAGTGAACTGTCAAAAGATTCTTGCATGGGTGCTCAACCTGTGGCCCTCCAGCTTTTGCGGAAACTACAAGTCCCATCATGCCTCTGCCTTTGGGAGTCATGCTTTTAACTGTCATCCTTGCAGTGTGTCATGGGACTTGTAGCTCCGCAACAGAGGTTGAGCACCCATGTTAAAGCATTGCTTTCCTGTTTTGCCACAGCTAGGCCCACCCCACTAATGATAAACTCACCAAGGGCTGTCCAGCTAACGGAACAGATAGAACTGTCTGTACGCACCGTATATAGGACTCTCTAGCACTTCAGCAGAGCTTGGCAGATGATGCAACACAGTTTATCCCAATCTCTATCTTCTCTGGCTTCACCAAAGATGTCCAACAAGGCCAATCACTCTTTCCCCTGGAATGTCAGAGGTCTGAAATAGTCTCCTGATGGTTTTACTATAGTTTTAGTATTTGACTATATATTACTAGTACATTTCTTAGATTATTACACACTTTTTTTTTCAGTTTCTTTTATACTTTTTTTTGTTTGTTTGATAAAAAAAAATACTGGCCCACATAAAGTGAAATTAAGTTGAATCCCACCTTGTATAGTGACGTAGAGTTCTATATCGACAGACACAAGATCTAGGTGGAATTTCTCATTTATGTGTTTTAGGTATGGGTGCTTAGGATGTCTTTCATGTGGCCCACTGCAAATATTTACATTTTCTTACTTGTTCTTTCACAGTGCCTCACAGCCAGAGACTTACAGATGGAAGCATTTATTCCAGACTAGGAAAGAAAAGCCTACCAGATGGATCTCTTGCAGTTACTGATCATGCGGTTTCATTGAAGACCAACCTTGATAACACTGATCCCACTTTGTCTGGCAGCAGCGATTCTGGCCATTCTACAGATTCCATTAGGACAAGAAGTGTGCAAAATATTAGATCCCAAATCAAACGAGATCTGAGTTCAAAAGAAAAGGCTGAACTGGATCAGTTATTAGGTGGTTTTGGAGTGTATACACCTTTATACTCACAAGAGGATATGACTGATGTGCAAAACAAGTATAGTGGAGCAAACAATGCTGTCCCAATCCAAATTCACAGAAATGGAAACGTGAAGCTTAGCGAGAGAGAAACTGATATTTTAGATGACGAAATGCCAAATCATGATTTGCATAGCGTCGACAGCATAGGTACTTTGTCATCCTCTGAAGGGCAACAGTCTAACAACCTTTTATCCTTGCATTTAAGCAGCCATAAAAGTAGTCAAAATTCATTGCTTTCTGATAGTTGTTACAGTAACACTGCAGATGAACGTAACTATAACATCACACCTGACCTGGGAATTAACATTGATCAAATGTATGAAAAGCCATATAATATCAGAGAACCTAAACAAACTCAACAAACAGTATCTCAAGTACCTACTGATTTACAAAGCAACTATTCTACTCAAACTTGGGTGCATCAACAAATGATCAGCTCTCATCAATACTGTTATGCCCCTGCTAATGAAAGTCGTTTTGGTATATCTCACACTTTAGATTCATCTTCTAATATGCCCAAAACATCAATACCTCTTCCTATATCTAATACTGGATTTGACAACAGAGATCCTGTACAGATGAGCACTTCAAAGTCTACACAAGATGATGGGCCTGGAACTTTCCATAATTTATTACTGGCACCAAAATCATCAGATTGGATAGAAGAAAAGAATGAAGACATGCCTTCCTCTCCAACACTGGATATTGACCAGTCAATTGAGCAACTTAATAAATTAATCCTGGAGTTGGATCCAACTTTTGAGCTAGCACCAGTCCAAACTGTTTCTAATACTACAGGTGCAAACAAAATTACTTCCAGTTATAGCATCCTTTCTTCGCCTTTAGATGCAGAAAAGAAAAGAAAAATCTTTCAAGAAGGTAAGCATTATTTTGTGTCATGTTTATTCATATTCTAATGCAATAGCATTTCACATCGTTATTTTACTAAAAATATAAGCAAAACAAGAATGATTTTATGAATTCAAAATGAATAAGCTGTATATGAAAAATGCATTTATGGAGTAGTCTATCAAAGCTTGTTTTGTGATGCATTTGCTCATAATCTCAATTGCCAAATATTTTGCATGCTTGTTCCAGTATATTATAGTGCGGTTCTGTTTAAGTGGTTAGCACTTCCACTTAGCAGCACTAGGGTTATTGGTTCAAATCTCAACCAGGACACTAAATGCCTGGAGTTTGCAAGTTTTCCCTGTGCTTGCGTGGGTTTCCTCCGGGTATTCTGGTTTCCTCCCACACTCCAAACACATGCTGGTAGGTTAATTGGCTCCTGTATCAGTTGGCCTTAGTATGTGTATGTATGAATGTGAGCTTAGATTTTAAGCTCCTTGAGGGCAGGGACTGATGCGAATGTACAATCTATTGAAAAGAAAAAAAACCTGCATTATATCACTGCACTACATGCACATTTCCCCATGTTATTTCTCTTAAAGGATAAAGTTCACCTTTCGTGAACTGCACTTGCATAAGCCCCCCACATCCCTCCGATAATCCGTTTTGACAGCGAGCAGAGGATCTTCTCCCTGCACTCACTGTCACAATTTACAAAGCCCGCGGCTGTGCAGGGCTGTGCCCACCCAGCTGTGTCATTCATTCACGTTCACATTCGTTCTGTGAATGAGAACTACAAGTACTGACATCCTTTGCAGCTGTCGGCTTGTAGTACTCAACAAACTACCAGGGCACTGTTGAGCGCTCTAGGTAGACTATTGAGGCTTCCTGTCAGTGTGTAACTGCCTGCTCGTACAAGGTATGAGCAGACAGCTTACACCGAAGTCTGCAAGAGCCCTGCATTGCACCCGCAATCTGCTGATTGCAGGTACAATGCTTTGCATGCTCCTAGTAAAAAAAAAAATCATAAATGCATATTTTTTTACCTGCAAAAAAGATGTGCATATATTTATTTATTTTTTTTTTTTTTTTACAAAGGTGAACTTATCCTTTAAAAAACACATATACTGAAAAATAATTGTTGACCCTGTCATACATCCAGTGAGCTTGTAACTTTCTGTAATGAGCTGACAATGCTGCACCAGATTCCTAAGCAGTGTTGTCACCCCTGCATGATTTCTCCTCGGCTTGACTACAGAACACCTCTCCTCCCCATGAGCCACTTTAGAGCATGGCATAGCAGGAGAGTAAACGATGAGGGGTTACAGAAATAGGGACATATGGAGACATTGGCAGCTGACTACAAGAAGTTAGGAGTTCACTGGGTGTCTGGCAGGATCAACAGGTATTTTCTGTTCTTGCAGTGTTTTAGAAAACAAAACATGGCGAAATGTACATGTACTGCAGAGGTATGTATTCATTTTTTTTGTCAAATATATTTTCAAAAGTTGGAACCTGCAGTAATGGAAGCAGTTGAAGAAAATTTTCTTCACAGATTAAGGTCGGCCAAGGAGCAAATTTCTTTCCCACAACCACGGGTTGCAGTAAAGAAATTTGCTAAATTACCCCATCAACACAGTGTTGATGCAGGAATCCCTCCTGCCAAGCCATTGTCTTCTCCTGGTGGGGGAAGCCGTCCCTGTCGGGAGAAGACCATGGTTATTGCTAGCGGCTAGAGCAGCTCCTAGCAATAATCGCAGGTAAAACCCAGCATGCTGGTTGTACCCAAGTTGATCGATTGATCAACTTGGGTACATTCAGCCTGCCCAAACACAGTTCGAATCTTGGCCGGTTCCTGCTAAACCGGCCGAGATTTGAAATGTGTATGGCCTGCCTAATAGCAGAAAGATCTACTTCTTAGAACATAACCTAGCAAGTGATTTTATCTGTAGAGAAGCCAGAAATCAAGAGGACTGCATTTATTCATAGACCAATACCTGTCTCCCTCTGAGGACAGAAGATCTAAATGACAAACACTTGATTAGGAAAAACACATATGAAACATTTTATTGTTTAAATTCATTAGGGCAAACAAATCTTACTGCTTAGATATCATTACCCACTTGAAAACATATTTTAATATCAATAAGGCAGAGGACACCACCCCCCGCCATCAATTGGGCGGCACACAAGGCTTCTGTGCGGGGCTTTTTGATCCAGTTAGCATCTAAACTTAAAAAAAAGCTCGCAATGAGGTGCTCACTGCCAAGACTAGGGAGTAGGAAGCCCTAGCTACCCAATGCAAACGTTCCCCACACCCTGACTTGATGATCAAACTTGAAAAGGCCCGTACGGAACTTAATATCTGGCTTACCACAAAGGCAGAGAAACGTTTACCCTGGACCAATCATAAATTCCTCACTTGGCGTGATCGTCCAGGTTCTTTGTTAGCACATAAGTTTACCCCTAAACATTCACATGTAACTTTTCTAAAAATTAGACTCTCAGGAGGCAACCTTTCCCAACATCCCCAAAAGGTTCTTCAGAAATTTCAAGACTTCTACACTAAATTATTCAACCCATCCCAGGGTAACATTCCTGTTTCCATTAATGACTTGCTGAATACCTCATCTCTGCCATCTCTCACAGAATCTCATAGGGAACCTATGGACCAACCAATTACACGTGAGGAAATACATAAAACTATTAGGATATTGTTATTACATAAATCACCGGGCCCTGACGGCCTCCCTAATTATTACAAAAAGTTTTCTGAATTGTTGGCTCCTCATATGGCTCTCTACTTTAATTTCTTGCGAGATGGCGGAGAAGTCGCTTTAGGGCATACATCAGTGTATACCCAAACCACACAAAGATTCCACGGACATGGCATATGTTGTGGACAAGAAGAGCATAAAGGTTTCTTGTTTGCCGACGATGTCCTCATGTGTGTCACAAATCCTCAAATTACCTTACCTAATCTACTGGCTTTGTTACATCAATTTGCCCAGCACTCAGGGCTTTCTTTAAATACCCCAAAAACGACAGGCCTTAATATTACTTTGTCTCCCTTGATGATGTCGATCTCATATTTAGGCATCCAGCTGACACCCTCGATTGACACTCTCTCTACCGGGCTAATTATCCTCCACTCTTCCATCCACTCCGGGAAGATCTTCAGCGATGGGCAGATTATCCCTTGTCTTGGTTTGGCAGAATCAATTCTATTAGGATGACCTTTCTACCCAGAATACTTTATTATTTTAGGACGTTACCAATTGCGGTCCTGGGGGAAGATCTACAGCAATTACAATCAGACGTCCTTCACTTTATCTGGGGCAGTAAGAAACCTCAAATGAATAGGCTAACATTATATATCTCGAAACTGTGTAGTGGGCTTGGCCTCCCTAATTTACAAACTTACTATCAAGCTACTCAAATAACTCAGCTTTCCTACACAATGGCCAAGAGATCTACACCCCTCTGGGTCTCTATTGAGGCTCTTTCGTGCGACCTTCTTGCCATTGGCTCCCTAGTCATCTTTGCCCTCCTATTTTGTGTCCTACCCTGTCTCATTCACTAGTGGTCTGGGATGGAGTGTGACATCACAAACCTCTGTCCTCCCCACATACTCCACTAGCTCCCATGTTCTGCAACCCTGAGTTCTCCCCCGGAATGACTCCAATGCCATTCCTATGGTGGCTCAACAAGGGGGTTTTTAGTATAGGGGACTATTTTAATTGGAATCAACCATACTCGTTGCAATACTTTAAAGACGCATTACAGATGCCCTCTGGTGAACTATTTAGGTATAATTGGCTTATTTATTTTGAACGATATAAACTTAACCTGTTAGACCCCTTACACTTACAATTTTTGAACTATCTTGTCAAACGATGGGCCTCTTGTGGGGATGGGTATCTACGGTATATCAATGTATTCTATTAGGGGAATGGCGCTGTTCACAGACAGTAGAAAAATCAAAAAGCCAGAAAAACAAAAAACACCAAAAAAAATGTGAATGAGAAAATATTTAAAAATGTGAATAAAATATTAAAAAATATTAAAAAATTATTTTGTTGGAAAAGAAAATGGACAATGAGTGTGGGGTGTGCACCAAAGTCCACAACTGACTAAGTGAGGGATTCTTGCTGAAATCCTGCAAGCTATTCCATTGTGTGTTTTACATAAGATATGAGTCTGCAATTCACTACCACTGGTGAAAGAATTACAAAATCATACAAAGTAAAAAATAGATAAAAGTGACATTGAAAATTAAATCAACATTTGAAGATCCCACTCACGTGCCCAGTGACATAAAAAGTACATGTAAATAGGCCAAATAATAATGAACATCTGTAATCCCTCTTGACATAAACCGTGAGAAAAAATGTATATAAGTGCAAACAGAATATGTGTATGTATGAGATGGATTAATCAAAAAATGTATAATGGTGAATAGGTGCAATCAAAAAGATATATAAAATAATGTATGTGCTGCAATCAAAATCGTCCAATGTAAATGTCCAATAAATGTGAAGGAGATCCCTCTACACAGATGGTAGGTATATCCAACAGACGTGTAATCCCCAGCAAATTTTCAATAATGATGTGTCCGTGTTTGGCAGGCCCCCACTTGTGCCCTCACTCACCAGAAAGCCCAACCCCTGCAGGGGTGAAGGGCATGGATAGATCCTGTGGCCGGAATCCTGGACGCCCGGAATCCCCCTCTCAGGTTCAGCGAGCTCCTTCCCTCTAGATCCACAGTGTTCTTTATATAAGTATCCACCGGAAAGAATCCATATGTATGGAGAAACAAGGAATCCTCATAGTGTAAATCCGTAAAAACTCAAAGTTTATTTGCCAAAAAGTTAGTGTTAAGTTAAAAAACGGGGGCTGACAATGCTCCCCTGACAAACAGAAGCGGATGGTATCTGGGGTAGCGAGGTGGCGGCGTGCGTTCCACCAACCTAGCTACCGAAACCGGCAGTGCAGAGTCAGAACGTAGGAGCGACGTGTGCGTACCGTATGACCACCACGTGTGCGTACCGTATGTCCGACGTGTGCGTACTGTATGTCCTACAGAACGTAGGAGCGACGTGTGCGTACCGTATGACCACCACGTGGTCATACGGTACGCACACGTCGCTCCTACGTTCTGACTCTGCACTGCCGGTTTCGGTAGCTAGGTTGGTGGAACGCACGCCGCCACCTCGCTACCCCAGATACCATCCGCTTCTGTTTGTCAGAGGAGCATTGTCAGCCCCCGTTTTTTAACTTAACACTAACTTTTTGGCAAATAAACTTTGAGTTTTTACGGACTTACACTATGAGGATTCCTTGTTTCTCCATACATATGGATTCTTTCCGCTGGATACTTATATAAAGAACACTGTGGATCTAGAGGGAAGGAGCTCGCTGAACCTGAGAGGGGGATTCCGGGCGTCCAGGATTCCGGCCACAGGATCTATTCATGCCCTTCACCCCTGCAGGGGTTGGGCTTTCTGGTGAGTGAGGGCACAAGTGGGGGCCTGCCAAACACGGACACATCATTATTGAAAATTTGCTGGGGATTACACGTCTGTTGGATAGACCTACCATCTGTGTAGAGGGATCTCCTTCACATTTATTGGACATTTACATTGGACGATTTTGATTGCAGCACATACATTATTTTATATATCTTTTTGATTGCACCTATTCACCATTATACATTTTTTGATTAATCCATCTCATACATACACATATTCTGTTTGCACTTATATACATTTTTTCTCATGGTTTATGTCAAGAGGGATTACAGATGTTCATTATTATTTGGCCTATTTACATGTACTTTTTATGTCACTGGGCACGTGAGTGGGATCTTCAAATGTTGATATAATTTTCAATGTCACTTTTATCTATTTTTTACTTTGTATGATTTTGTAATTCTTTCACCAGTGGTAGTGAATTGCAGACTCATATCTTATGTAAAACACACAATGGAATAGCTTGCAGGATTTCAGCAAGAATCCCTCACTTAGTCAGTTGTGGACTTTGGTGCACACCCCACACTCATTGTCCATTTTCTTTTCCAACAAAATAATTTTTTAATATTTTTTAATATTTTATTCACATTTTTAAATATTTTCTCATTCACATTTTTTTGGTGTTTTTTGTTTTTCTGGCTTTTTGATTTTTCTACTGTCTGTGAACAGCGCCATTCCCCTAATAGAATACATTGTAGTACGTGGATTTCACTTCGGTGTTTCCAGTTTGCCTGGGGGGCTGCAGTTCCTTGTTGATATTGATCCTAAGCGCGGAATATTCGATTTCTATCTACGGTATATGTTACCCTTATGGACCCGATTGCTAAGCTCCCTTACATGACTCAAAGGAAACTGGATTTGAACACCACATTTGAATTATCTGATTGGCAAGATATTGCCTATGCTTTATCCAAAATATTTATTAATACAACACTAATTGAAGCAAACTATAAAACACTTCTACGTTGGTATTTGGTCCCGTCCAGAGTCACAAGGGTGCATTCGTCTGCATCACCCACCTGCATTAGATGTTGTCACCAGATGGGTACGATGTTTCATGTTTGGTGGCAGTGCCCTGTAGTCAGAGCGGCGGCTCTAGGCTTTGTGAGGCCTTAGGCAAAACTTAGAGATGAGGCCCCACTCACACCCAAAATGGGAAAAATAATTCAAGCGATAAAAATTAACTGTGTGCCCCCCAGAGCGCTGCCTACTTCCCTCCTCTTCTCTCCCGCTGACTGCTGTGGGGGATCTTCCGGATGGAGGCCGGAAAAAGGGGCTGGTAAATAGGTAATTTACCAGCCTCTTCCTTTTCTAAATGAACACAGTGAGTGATCGGTACTGATCACTCACTGTGTTCATTCATAACTGAAGCATAGTAAACTGTGTTTACTAAGATTTGTTTATGAATTAACAGGCGCCTTTGTCTCCTGTTCATTCATCTGCAGTGCAGCTAAGGCTACAGAGAAAGGGACTGGGGAAAGTGTTTCCTCAGTCCCTTTCTCAGTCTCAAAAGTGTGACTTAAGGGGTTTGTTTAGACCCCTTATATCTCATCAAAGAGATCAAAAAACTCTCTCACCAAAACATAAAAAAATGTAAAAATTGTAAAAAAAAAATAATAAAACTAAAAAAAAAAAAAAAAAATCTGACAATTTCTATTTAGACTAAAAAGCCATGCCCAATATGTAGCATAATTAAGCCACACTCACTGTTTTCTGAGGTACGCTGTGTATGCCACAGGTCACCATCTCCCTAGTGGGGGCCCCAGTACATTACTTGGCCCATGATGCTATTATGATGGCACTGTACAATGGCAGTAAACATGAATAGGAGAGGAAAGTGGAGGGTATGACGGCGAGTAGTATGTATATGAGAGGGGTGTGGAGTGTATGGCGGTGAGTAGAGTGTATGGAGGTGGGTGGTATGTACAGGAGAGGGGTGGTGAGTGTATTGTGGGGGGGAGGTAGTATGTATGAGAAGGGTACAGAGTGTATGGCGGGGGTAGTATGTACATGAGAGGGGTGCAGAGTGTATGGCGGTGGGTGGTATGTACATGAGGGGTGCAGAGTGTACGGCGGTGGGTAGTAAGTACATGAGAAGGGTGCGGGGTGTATGGAGGTGGCTAGCATGTACATGAGAGGGGTGCAGATGGTATAAAGGTGGTATATGGTGTGAATGAGCCCTAATTTATTGCTCCATCACTGCAGGGGCCACCTTGCAGTGGCATGCATTGAGCAACTGAAGTTAGCAGCACAGCACCAGAACTGGCCTCTCCCTCCTTGCTGCAGACACTGCTCTCACCACCCCCTCCCCATCTTAAGTCCCTTCCTCAAGTCCCAAGTTCTCCCAAAAAGCTGACAGCTCACCTCCCTCTACACATCTGAACGAACTTCTGCATGTGCGTCCATGCATCCCTCCTAGCAGGTTCAGCAGCAGCCAGCAGCTCCGCCTCCACATCTACAATTTGTCTGCATGTGTTCTGTCAGAATCGTCGAGCCGGGAACACAGGCAGAGCTGGAGGATAGTGAGGGGAGGTACTGGAGAGTGCCGAGGGAGGTGGAGGAAAATGCTTCAGGTCGCCGCAGTTAATATAGCAGTGCAGGCGTGCAGCGCTTTATACTGACTTTTTACTGACTCGCTCGCTCACCCCGCCAGCTTGGGGACATTCTCTCCCACTCCCGCACACGTCAGGCAAATTAGGCGGCCGCGAGGCCCCTGTGAGTTTGAGGCCTAAGGCGACTGCCTAATTAGAGAGCCGCCTCTGCCTGTAGTCACTAGATTTTGGATTTGAATATTTAACCTGGTGTATTCTATAATATATATGTTCTTGGCAGCTAGAATAACATGCTAAATTTTGGAAGCAGTCCTTGATTACGTGAAGAATAAACTTAACTGGATCATGGTTAATGATAGACTTGACTGTATCCTTTGCAATTCTACTAAGACATTTGATGCAACATGGGATCCATGGATACAATATTTATCTACACCTTAAGGCAGTGTTTCTCAACTCCAGTCCTCAAGGCGCACCAACAGGTCATGTTTTCAGGATTTCCACTAATTTTGCACAGGTGATTTGATCAGTTTCACTGCCTTAGTAAATACCACAGCCGTTTGATTTGAGGGAAATCCTGAAAACATGACCTGTTGGTGCGCCTTGAGGACTGGAGTTGAGAAACACTGCCTTAAGGCATCTCTCTCTCTCTCTCTCTCATATGCCATATTTCTTTCTCCCTGTGACATAGTCATTCCTAATGATACATGTTAAAGTAGCTTGATGGGACAATACACAACCTTCCTAATGATACATGTTAAAGTAGCTTGATGGAATAATACACAATCGGTCCTTAGTTGATTGGACATATATTTCTTGACTCTACAGTTAATAACTTGTATTTCCTATGTTGTTTGGTCATTTTTATTGGTACTTCCACCAAGCACATCTCATGTTGAGATTGCTCTGTTTCATATTCAAAGGTCTTGTGTTTATGAACATTTTGAAGGAAAGGCACTCTGTGTGGATACTCAATTTCACATCTGTTTCCATTATTGTTTATTGATTGTGTCTTAATTGACATTGTTACTTCAATAAAAATATTGAAATGTAAAAAATTCATTAGGGCAGCAGTTTCCAACCTGGGGAAGGCATGCATGCCTGTACACCCAAAGGGAACTTAAAATATGTTGATGGTGTTGGCAGTGGCATAACTGTATCTGCAAGTGCATATCTAGAACATGCAGTTCTCAGAGCAGCACTGTGCAGTGAGGAAGCCTTCTAACCCAGACTTCCTTTGCAGCTCAGGTCACATGATCAGAAGCACGGAGTGAGATAGAGGCTTTTCGCACTGCCTGCCCAGGCACTGTGCTTAGCTGAGATGTCAAAGTGTATGTGCACTGGTGCCATGCAGAGAAAAATTGCAGTGCACTGCTGGAGTCTCACTCCTCCCTGAACACCAGCCATCTGAGGGGAAAATGCAGGGATACAGCTGAGGGATTTACAATGATAAGCAAACAATCTGCTCCACTGCCTAATCTTAAGACCTACTATAAAAACGTCTGCGAGAAGAGCCTGGTCAGTCACTGAGATGCAATGCAGTGAAATTATGTCTAAATAGTCTAGGCCTGATTTGTTGCCATGACTATGGTTTTGTTTTGTTTGGTTTTGGGCCTTCTTAGCGCTAGGTGACCCATAATGCTCCCTGCACAGTAAGTATAGGAGGCCAGTTATCTCCCACCCTACTCTCCATCCATAGACCCTCAGGAGTACAGTCATTATGACCTATCCTTTAAACTCCCCCCCCACACACACATACACTTTTAAGTGCAGTTTGGCCACAACCACAATTGGGTGTTCCTCCCTCTTGATGGGTACAATTTATGGAAATAGGCTGCCAAAGGGTACACATGTGAAAAGAAAAGGTTTTGAACCCAGAATATAGCATGATTTAGAGAACACTAGATACAGCAAGAGTTATAAAAATGTTTCTAGCCTTCGGTGACATATATCATAGTTGCCCTTATACTCTTTAAACAAAAGAACAGGTTACATATATTTTGACTAGATTTACAGCATTTTAAATTACTTTATTCATCACACACTCCCACAGCTATTATGAAGCTTGATTTAGGAGCAGTGTTGTCCCTGAACAAATTCAAGGATCTTCTAGTGGTCAGTAATTCTCTGCAGTCCCCCATAACATATTGGTTCAAGTAAAATATTAGAATTGTCTTCTAATGTCTGAAAATCATGGGTAAAAATGTGTTTATAATACAAATCAGTGTTGTCAAACTGGGTGGCCCACATATGGATCTCCACCTGTCTCCCAGCTGCAAACAGAAACAGAAAACTATACCATACTATTCTTTCTCACACATATGCATCTCTTGCTCTATGTTACAGAGATGTCAGTAGAAGAGACACTTGTTGACTATTTGACTTACCGTAGGTCCTTTTCACTTCCCATGCATGTTCATTCAGGGCACATTAGAATCTACTATATATATATATAGATATATGTGTGTGTACATGTCATGTGTGTGATGTAAGAATATGGCAGAGTAAGAATTAGTTACTTCGTGTGGGCATATTGATTATGTGCACGGTGACTGTAATCACAGTGTTTCTGCCTTGGGATGACAACGATCACATACTAGCACTTTCACAATTAAGGGAGCAGAGAGTGTCTGCAGAGTGGCAGGCACAACCTAATAGTAATAATATACATGACACTCTGATAATGCATGAGGTGAGAGTGACATTGTTACTGCATAGTGTGACACAGATGCTGGCACGTTAATCTTCTACCATAAACAGTGACTGTATCCAAACACATTGCATTTGGCACAGTGACACTGCACTGGGAACTGTGTGCAAATTAATAGATTCAAAAGTTGCAATGTGTGATTCCTGGAATAACAGGTGAATAAAATGAAATGATATTGTTTTTAAGTGTTATAAAGGGTCACCTGTACCGGCACTCTTCCCATGAGCTGCATGAAGCATAGGCTCAGTCACGACCAACTAAAATCCATACTTTGCCCAAAAATGACACAGAGGCTGATTTACATTGCAAGGCCACAGTGTTATTGAAATTTTCAAATATAACAAATAACCAGTGCCAGTCAGTTATACTGTGAGCATATGTAAACCTTAACCTTACCATCAAACTGGCATCAAACTGACCCAAAATTCAAATTAAAGAGCATTATCCAAAAAATGCAATGCTTCTGACAAAATCCAACTGCCAATAAAGCTGTGACAAATGTTCACAGAACAAGTGGTTGGGCAGGCAACATGTCTGAAGGCGTCAGGACAGTGGGATGCCTCGGCGTAGGCTTTTTCTAGAGTGCATGCTCCGCCCATTCACCTCATAAAAGTACTGCAGCTCCCATCGTGACCATCTCTAGCTAGATTCACAAGTAATATTTCTCAAACCTAGAAACCTTAGGATAATTTTCCTATCATTTTTCACTCTACTAAAGCAGTAAGTTCTTCCTGGGCTTTTTGTCACCAGGCTTCAGTTTCCCTTCAAGTTCCAAATAATGAATGTAGCTAACTCAAGGGATTCTACCTTTGCCTGCAAGGTCTTGCAGACTACTGTGTGATCAATCCTTGATTTATCTTGGCTTCAAAGTCTCACCCTTTAAGCGTAAGCTCTTGCCTGTCATTCATTTTGGATCTGCTTTTCAACATCCCACAAGTCATGAATTTTCAGAAGCTGCATTTCTCAATAAAGGAAGATGATTTTAAGTTGAGAAAGTTAAAAACATTTTAAGGCAATTTCAAGCAAAACTAAGTTAAATTGGATGTAAACCCAATTCATGAAATTTGAGCTGGGCACATATATCTGCAGTGTTTTTTTTATCTTTCTTCAAAGCACTAAGTTCTGTAGCTTTGTCCTCCTCCGGTCCTCTGTTCTCAGCATGATAACTTTAGACAAGCTCTCCAAGATGGGAGATAGAAGTGTGTGTCGTGGGAGGTTGCTTTAAATAGATTAGCAGACTGCTAAATTATTCACAGCCAACCTCTGCATGTGTGGGGAGGGGGTGTGTGCCTTTTCTCCAATCAGCTGTCTCACAATGTCTAGCAATACTCCCCTCCAACAGGGGAACCAGGAAGAGAAAATTCTAACAGCACGCGCACTTTCTAAACCAAGGTGAAGACAGTAGATATACATGTAAAAAGTATGTAGGGAGATTTGTTTCATCCCTGTGTATCATAGTTACATAGTAGGTGAGGCTGAAAAAAGGACACAAGTCCAACCTATGTGTGTGATTATATGTCAGTATTAAATTGTATATCCCTGTATGTTGTGGTCGTTGCGGCTCTTACAGTAAAGAACCCTCTACGCAGTTTTAAGTTATACCTCTTTTTTTCTAATTTTAATGAGTGGCCACGTGTCTTTTTAAACTCTCTTCCGCTAATTATCCCTGTTGTAGGGTCACCAGTATGGCATTTGTAAATTGAAAACGTATCCCCTCTCAAGCGTCTCTTCTCCATAGAGAATAAGTTCAGTGCTTGCAACCTTTCTTCATAACTAATATCCTCCAGACCCTTTATTAGCTTTGTTGCCCTTCTTTGTACTCGCTCCATTTCCAGTACATCCCTCCTGAGGACTGGTGCCCAGAACTGGACAGCATACGCCAGGTGAGGCCGGACCAAAGTCTTGTAGAGTGGGAGAATTATCGATTTATCCCTGGAGTTAATACCCTTTTTTAGGGTTGAAAATATTGTTATTGGTAAAAAGTATCAGAAAGGAAAAGCACAGTTGACAAATTGTTTACAGAAAAGTGACAACCAGCATGCCAAATGGCTATCGCCCACAGCAGTGCTGGCGTCTGATAATACATGTAAAGTCATACAATCAGTTTATGCCAAACAATTAAAGAGTATGAGAAGAAAAGAAAGGGAGAGAGAAGATGGAAAGGGAAGGGTTAAGGGAGGGGTGGGGAGGGGTCTGCTGGCAGGGACTGGAAAGGAAGGACACTAATTTGTCAATTGAGGATCATATTCTGAATTTAGTCAGAGATCAGGGTATAGAGAGAGCTGAGTTCGGGGAAACAGGAAGCATTGCAGCCAGAGTATCAGGATGAGAAGCGCCACCATACCGACCACAAAACTGTATTTGTCATAGGTGTTATTGTCCAGCTCCAACATCTCTTCCATTCTCATAATATCATTCATCGTGGAGGCCCAGAGAGATAACAGGGGGGATAGTAGTAGTTTTCCAAAAAAGGGGTATGAGTTGACGGGCTGCAGATAAAAAAAGCGTAGTAGGCACCGTTTATGGGAAGTTATTGATCCTGGTAGGATGGAAAGATGGGCTATTTCGGGAGTCAATTGCAAAGATTTAATAAAGAAATGGGCGATAGCTGCTACATTGGGAGGGATCTTTACAAGGTTTCAGAAGGATGGATACATTGGCTGATAAGAGTTCTTTGGAGGGGAGGGTACTGTCGTCAATGGCGTTGAAGGCCCTAGTTAGGAATGGTACTAACAGAGGTGCAAAGGTTTTGTTAATCCTCGGGGTGTAGCCATCTGGGCCTGGACACTTGCCTAGTTTTAGTCCTTTGATGGCACCAAAGAATTCCAGATCAGCCAAGGGTCTATCTAGATCCAAGGATTCCTGGGGGTCAATTGTGGGTAACGCCGTTTCAGTGATATAGGCCTGCATTGGGTCCTGAGAGGACGATAAAGGGCAGTGTGGGGTTGCTTGTGGGAGGTTATACAATTGGGAGTAAAAGTCTTTGAATGAGGTAGATATGCCGTTGGTGTTGAAGACCTTGGTCTTGTCTGGTTTGGTGATGAAGGGGATGGGGTGGCGGGGGGGTCTAGGGTGGATGACCCGTGCTAAGTGTTGACCACACTTATTGGCTATGGAGTAATAGTAGTTGCGGGCATGGTCTCTGACTATTAGGGAGTGGGAGTCTAGTAATTGGAGGTCACGACAGGCATTTGAGAGGGTAACAAAGGTGGACGGGTCCAAGGTTTGTTTATGAAGGGATTGCAAATCTGAGATGGTGGTGAGGAGGCGCCGTATGTCGTCCAATCTAATTTTTTTTTAACCGGGAGCCATTTTGTATGAGGACGCCTCTGACCGCACACTTCAGGACCTCCCATTGATTAAGTGGGGTGGTGGTGTCTGAGGAGTGATCAGATTGAAAGTTTTGGATCGCTTTAGTAACTTCAGCATGACTGTGGGGGTCGAGCAAAGGATAAGTATACCGGGGAGTGGTCAGACCAGAGGGCATGTCCCAGGGAAGTCTGTAGTGGGGTATCTAAGAGGGATTGTGAAATTAAGAAATAGTCTAATCTGCTGTAGGAGTTGTGGGCTATTGAGAAATAGGTAAAATCTCTGTCTGTGGGGTGGTGTATGCGCCATACATCTACTAAATGATGGGAGTGTAGAAGGAACTTGATGTGTGAGAGTGAGGTTGTGGATTGGATGAATTACTAGAGGACGTGTCGGCAGTCGAGGACAGAGCAACATTGAACTCACCTCCGATGATAACACAGGGACCCCCGAAGGAGGACAGTCTGGTGAGAGTGGTAGAAAGGAAGCGAGCCTGGTCCACGTTGGGAGCGTATATATATTGGCCACTGTAAAGAGAAAGTTATTAAGTTTTAATTTGAGAAACACAAAACGTCCATTGTCATCAAAACAGGAGTCAAGTACCTCATGGTGAAAAGACCTATGGAATGCAATGGAGACCCCTTTAGATTTAGCTAGAGGGTTAGTACTATGGAACCAGGTAGTGTAATGGCGGTTGCGTATCGTGGGTATCGAGCCAGTACAGAAATGTGTCTCCTGCAATAGCAGGATGTTAGCTCTTTGTTTTTGAAAGTGGTAGAGGGTCTGGCTGCGCTTCTCTGGGGTGTTAAAGCCCCTACAATTGTAGGATGCTAGATTAAGAGGTGGTATGACTGCCATAATGGGAAGGGGGGGTTAAGAGTAGGAAAGATAAAGTAATGGAAGTCCCTCGGGGACCAGTCCCAGCCCCTAAGTGAAAATGTCCAAATTGGGCCCAAAGTGTCAATATTTTGTGTGGCCACCATTATTTTCCAGCACTGCCTTAACCCTCATGGGCATGAAGTTCACCAGCGCTTCACAGGTTGCCACTGGAGTCCTCTTCCACGCCTCCATGACGACATCACGGAGCTGGTGAATGCTAGAGACCTTGCGCTCCTCTACCTTCCGTTTTGAGGATTCCCCACAGATGCTCAATGGGGTTTATTTAGGTCTGGAGACAGACTTGGCCAGTCCATCACCTTTACCCTCAGCTTCTTTAGCAAGGCAGTGGTCGTCTTGATGGTGTGTTTGGGGTCGTTATCATGTTGGAAAACTGCTCTGCTGCCCAGTCTCCGAAGAGGGGGGGATCATGCTCTGCTTCAGTATGTCACAGTACATGTTGGCATTTATGGTACCCTCAATTAATTGTAGCTCCCCAGTGCCGGAAGCACTTATGCCATCCTAGACCACGTCACTTCCACCACCATGCTTGACTGTAGGCAAGACACACTTGTCCTTGTACTACTCACCTAGTTGCCGCCACACACACTTAACACCATCTGAACCAACTAATTTTATCTTGACCACAGGACATGGTTACAGTAATCCATGTCCTTAGTCTGCTTGGCTTCAGCAAACTGCGGGCTTTATTGTGCATCGTCTTTAGAAGAGGCTTCCTTCTGGGACAACAGCCATGCAGACCAATTTGATGCAGTGTGCGGCATATGGTCTGAGCACTGACAGGCTGACCCCCTACCCCTTCAACCTCTGCAGCAATGTTGACAGCACTCATAAGTCTATTTCCCAAAGACAACCTCTGCGTATGACGCTGAGCATGTGCACTCAACTTCTTTGGTCAACCTTCGCGAGGCCTGTTCTGAGTGAAACCTGTCCTGTTAAACCGCTGTATGGTCTTGGCCTCCGTGCTGCAGCTCAGTTTCAGGGTCTTGGCAATCTTCTTATAGGGCATCTTTATGTAGAGCAACAATTCTTTTTTCAGATCCTCAGAGATGCCATGAGGTGTCATGTTGAAATTCCAGTGACCAGTATGAGAGAGTGAGAGCGATAACACCAAATTTCACACAGCTGCTCCCCATTCACACCTGAGACCTTGAAACACTAACAAGTCACATGACACCGAGGAGGGAAAATGGCTAATTGGGCCCAATTTGGACATTTTCACTTAGGGGTGTCCTCACTTTTGTTGCCAGTGGTTCAGACATTAATGGCTGTGTGTTTAGTTATTTTGAGGGGACAGCAAATTTACACTGCTACAATGTAAAGTAGTGAGTGTACAGCTTGTATAACAGTGTCATTTCTTCAGTGTTGTCACATTAAAAGATATAATAAAATATTTAGAAAAACGTGAGGGGTATACTCTCTTTTGTGAGATACTGTATATGGCTGTTATGATGGTGGCGATATGTGGAGTAGAGGAGTATGACAACAGTCAATAAGGGCTCATTTAACATGGGCATATACCTATCTATGTTCTGTACATCCGCACGCAGGAAGTCTTATTCATGTTTATTGGTATGCAACAGCTGCACAGACACAGCCGCTGGTCCCAATTTGACAGCCGTGTGGGTGCATATCCCTGAATGCACGTTCTCTGCGTTCAGGTACACGCAACTACATGGCTGACAAATTAGGACCAGTGATTGTGTTCCAGTAAACATGAATAGAGCTGCCTGTGCGCAGATGGATGGCAACACCTGTACATCCCATATGGGCAAAGACTGGCCTTCACATGGGTGTACAGATAGGTACTGTTGCGTTAATGAGGCCAAACAAGTTATTCTTTTTAACTCACAAACGATAATTACTGATCTTTCGATGAACAGAAGCAAAATAACTACAAATTATGGTCATGGCTCATACAGGTGTATGAAAGTGCGCCCCATAATGCATTTTGCACCCATTAAATACTGAGAAAGTATTGTGAGAGTCCTTCACAAGGCTTTTCAGAGAAGGAATAGAGGTTAAAGTTGAACTTCAGCATTACCTTTAGTTTTTGCACAGTTGTACGCTACTGAAATTGCTTACTCTGATTTCACTGCACACGGTGAGCTTCTCGCTGGGTCTAAAATGTATGTAATGAAAACGGTTCATTTAAAATATATATAAGCACAGTAATGAGGGGTAAAGGTGAAATCTGGAAAGGCTAAATTTAAGCAGATTAAATGTCATCTTTATGAGCTGTAGTTGCTCTCTGCATCAGGGGAATACTACTAAGAATTTGTTGCTGTGCATTTTTGATAAGTAGATGTCTATAACAGACTACACGTAGCACAGATTTGTAGTTCCAGAAAATCCAAGTAATTAACTTTTTCAAATCATTATTAATATACTGCATAAAGAGAAGAAATTATTCCACATCTTCTTCCAAGATGCAATCCGTGTCCAAGGTAGCAGTTCTTTCACAGCATTTAAAGTGTTTGTTATCCCAGCATTTCATATTCCTGATATGTGCTTTTTGGGGAGGGGGGGGAGGGGGGCGCTAAAGGCACTGGGAATCTTGTGAAAATTGATGACAAGATGAATCCAGCATGTATTCAGAAAATTCTGGTAGACAATTTGCATTCTTCTGCATGAAAGCTTTGCATAGGACGCTCTTGGACTTTCCAGCACGACAGTGACCTTAAGCACAAGCCCAGTTGACCCTCCAGTGGTTACAGCAGAAAAAGGTGATGGTTCTAGAGTAGTCATCACAGTCTCCTGACGTTAAAGAATACTGTATGTAAACCCAGCATTTCATATTCCTGATGTGTGCCTGCTGTACCATGTACTTGTATGAATAAGTATCCTTTTCTCTCTGTATTTCTTCCTTTTGTGTGAAATCCCTGGTGTTCCTGCCAGTCCCTCTGCTTCCCTATTAAAAACTGACCACACTAAGCAGGAGAACACACCCGCGGTCAGTTCTCTAGCTGTGCTGTTAACTCAGCCTGCATCACAGGCTGGCCTCTTGCACAATTCCCATCCAAGCACCCCTGGTAATGGAGACAGGGACTGCTAGAGCAGTGGAAGGGCACAGGTGCCTGGAAGCTGTAGGGGTGAGCTGTAGCTTGGAGACACAAGAGTCCTTCCAGTGCTGATGTGGAGTCCGATCACAAACCTTGTTCACCTAGAGCCAGGCAGATAGGTGCACAATTAGGATCAGGTTCAAGGTCAGGAACAGGCAGAAGTCGATAACATGCTGACAGAGGGGTACCAAAGTAGGAAGCAGAGATTTAGTCCTAAATCCAAGCCGGGTTGTTAGCATAAGCAGGAAGCATATATAGAAGGCAGGGGTGATCCAAGAGAGGTTTCAGATGTAGCTGAGTCAGAAACAAGGTTCGCAGACATTTATTAGAATGGAATTAGAATCAGGAACCAAAGCTTAAGACAATCCAGCACTAGGCTGCTGGGCGCGAGAATCTGTGGATGCGTACGCACACCTATGTGTACACGCACGTGCCCACATGTATGTGCCAATGTATATTTGTGTGCACATTCCAATTCTTGCTCGTCTGGGTCTATGCTGGTGACTGGACATGCGTGTAAGATTTGGCATTTGCTGAACAGGAATGAGCACCTGCTGCAAGAGATCCCTGACAGCCTGCTCTTCTCCAATATATAGACTTGCCCTGACACACTCCCCTTGCACAGCCAATCACTGAGAAGTTCAGTATACTGTTGCTTCTCCTCCCCCGAGCTCTTATGCAGTCGAGCAGAGGGAATATATAAAAAGGGGAAAAAATGTATTTATAATGGGCTTTTCATATCCATACACAAATGTTTTGCCTTTTATTTCAAATTTTCACTTTTCAAATTTTCACTTTAAATCCACATCTCGGTTACGTTTTTTTCTATAGCACCAAGAAAACTTCAACAGATATACAGCAAACTGAAGCACAGGTCAATTATAGCATTCATAGCTGATTTGCATTCATTGCAGCTCAGTTACCGGAAATCTTTATCTTGGTATGAACATGGAGTTGGCATCTACCTATGCTTTGCTTGTGTGCTTGCAATGCCTTGCAGGTGTTTCGTCAGATTTGGCGACCCGTCAGAATGTGTAATGGAAGTGACGTTCTGTCGCCGCCTTCTTGCTACACCCAAAAAACTCCATAGTAAGGATACACTGAGAAGGGAGAAAGCGGACATCTTGTTACACCCACTGGAGTTTTGCATTTTACACTTATTTTTAACAGTAAAGTGAGTTTATATAGTGAAATACAGTACTTAGAACTCCGTCTGACTGGTTAGATGTTGAATTTTAAAAGCAGCGGCAAGCCTGCTCATCTCATAGGTTTGCTTATCTGACAGAAGTTCGCTGATTTTTAATTTCAACATGTAAACATTCATACGGAGTTCTAAGTACTGTATTTCGCTGTATAAACTCAGTTTACTGTTATAAGTGTAAAATGCAAAACTCCAGTGTGTGTAACAAGATGTCCGCCTTCCCCCTTCTCAGAGTATCCTTAATATGGAGGAGTGCGGGGTGTAGCAAGATGGCGGCAACGGAAGGTCACTTCCGTTACACATTTTGACGGGTCGCATAATCTGATGAAACAGAAACATATGCAAAACATAATAATACATTTGTTTTTTTACAAATGTGGGTGCATTTTTTTCTTTTTAAAGCTTAGCCTTTAAAGAAGATTTATTTGTACAACAGATGAAGAATGAGCCAATCTATTAAAGTCTAACTAAAGGCAAAACTTTTCTTTAATATTGCACAGAATGGGGAAGAAGGGAGGTGAGGTGATTATAATGCCTGTCTGTTTTTTTTTTTTTTTTTTTTTTGCTGTCTGTGCTTCACCCCTCTCTATTTGTCATGTTTACTTTTATCATTGAAAGTAAAAAAATGTCCTAAATTTTGGGTTGTCACCAAAACATTAATAGAAGGAAAATCTTCTAATGGGGACATTAGATCTGGCCACCCTGGTGATAACCAGGGATTCCCTCAGTTTGGAGGGATTTCCTCTCACTTCCTGTTTTTGGCTTTTAGACAGGGGATGAAGCTACATATACCTAATGGGACACAGATGGCAAAATAAATAAAAAATGACGGGTTATAACTATCCCTTTTAACCCGTGTCCAATCACGGCCGATCACGTTGTAAACGGGAAGAGCCGGTGATCGGCCTTTCCTCACCCACATCTGACAGACGCGAGTAGAGGAGAGCCGATCGGCTGCTCTCCTGACGGGGGGTCTGTGCTGATTGTTTATCAATGCAGTCCCCCTTTGGATCCCACCCAGGACCACGATCATGCCGCCCAGGACCACCAGGATAGCCATCCACACTGGACCACCAGGTATGCCCCCCCTAGACCCCCAAGGAAATGCAAATCTGTGCCCAGGCAGCTGCCAATCAATGCCTATCAGTGCCCATCAGTGCCACATATCAATGCCCAGCAGTGCCGCCTATCAGTGCCACCCATAAGTACCCATCTTTGCAGCCTTTCGGTGCCCATCAGTGTCGCCTATCAGTGCCCATCATTGCCCACCAGTGCCACCCATGAGTGCCCATCAGTGCCACCTATCAGTGCCCATCGTTGGTGCCCGTCAGTGACCTCTCATTGGTGCCACCTCATCGGTTCCACCTTATCAGTGCCACCTTATTAGTGCCCATCAGTGAAAGAGAAAACTTACTTATTTACAAAATTTTATAACAGAAACAAAAGCAAAACTTATTTTTTTCAAAATTTTCGGTCTTTTTTTATTTGTTTAGCAAAGAATAAAAACCACAGAGGTGATCAAATACCACCAAAAGAAAGCTCTATTTGTGGGAACAAAATGATAAAAATGTAGTTGGGGTACAGCGTAGAATGACCACGCAAATCATTCAAAGTGCAACAGCGCTAAAAGCTGAAAACTGGTCTGGGCAGGAATGTGTATAAGTGCCCGGTATTGAAGTGGTTAAAGCAACTGATTAGAGCCATAGGCTCTAATTGGCTTCAAAATAGGGTGGGCTCGTGGCGCAGAGCTTTGCGCCATGGGCCCACCCAGGTGTTACAACAGCGAATGAATATTTGCTATTGAAACACTGATCCTCCATCCAGGCCAATCTGAAGTGGGTGTGAGACCCTTTTTTCGATTGGCCGCCGAGGAGGAAGGGGAGGAAACAGAAGCCGCCATGTTGATCCGTGGAGAGCAGGGGAACGGGAGGCCAGCGCCATGATAACCCGTGGAGAACAGGAGAAGCCGCCGGTGAAGCGATGGGGTAAGTGCTACCGACCCGGGGGGGGGGGGGTTGTTGTTGTTGCATACTGTTTGCCGCCCCCAAAAGAAATTACCACCGGCCGCCACTGAATGATAGTTGGTTATAGGGTAGGAGAGTTCCAGCATACAGCTTGTGATTGACAGCCACAGCTGTGCCTGTTCCCCTGTACTGTGAGGAGGGTGGTGTGTCTCTTCCCTCCAATGAGGGCTCAGAGCTCTCCTCACTGAGCTCTGCATTGTAATGCCCCATACACACGGGCGGACTTTGTTCGGACATTCCGACAACGAAGTCCTAGGATTTTTTCCGACGGATGTTGGCTCAAACTTGTCTTGCATACACACTGTCACACAAAGTTGTTGGAAAATCCGATCGTTCTAAACGCGGTGACGTAAAACACGTACGTCGGGACTATAAACAGGGCAGTGGCCAATAGCTTTCATCTCTTTATTTATTCTGAGCATGCGTGGCACTTTGTCCGTTGGATTTGTGTACACACGATCGGAATTTCTGACAACGGATTTTGTTGTCGGAAAATTTTATATCCTGCTCTCAAACTTTGTGTGTTGGAAAATCCGATGGAAAATGTGTGATGGAGCCTACACACGGTCAGAATTTCCGACAACGAGGTCCTATCACACATTTTCCATCGGAAAATCCGACCGTGTGTACAGGGCATAAGACTTCAGATCCCTGCCCCCTGCTTTTCAGAGTTGAGAGATGTTGTGTAAAATGTGTGTTTTGGAAGACTATAGAGGACAGGTGGCTGCAGATAAACAGGTACAATTTATGAGGGAGGATTTGTTTCATCTTTGGACAGCTTCATTGTCAGTCTGGAGGGTGGGGAGTTTTAGATGTACAGTCCCTGACAAAAGTCTTGTCGCTTCTCTATTTTGTAGAAACTCCTGCTATTAACCTGACTTTTAATTAATCAATTGGTGTTAGAAATAGCTCATATGAAAAGCTGAAGTCCTCCCAAATGATGTTTAATGCACTGAAATAAATTAGTTTCACTGAAAAAAGATTTATCATTTAATCAAGACACAGGTCAAATTTTGGCAAGACAAAAGTTTTGTCGCCTATACAGAAATTGAACAACTTTACTGAAAATCCAAAAATATGTCAGCAAATGAAGTAGTGGTGCTGTGAGATCCAAATTTAATATCTTGTATGACTTCCATGAGCTTGAATGACAGAATCCATGCGGTTTGGCAAGGATTCATACAGTTTATTGATGAAGTCATCAGGAATAGCAAAGAAAACAGTCTTGCATGCCTCCCAGAGTTCATCAATATTCTTTGGTTTCGTCTTCCATGCTTCATCTTTCATCCTACACCACATATGCTCAATGATGTTCATGTCTGGTGACTGGGCTGGCCAATCCTGGAGCATCTTGATCTTCTTTGCCTTAAGGAACTTTGATGTGGAGATGGAAGTATGCGATGGAGCATCATCCTGCTGCAAAATTTGGCCTTTTTTATGGTTGGGAATATAAGAGGTAGCTAAGATTTCTTGGTATTTTAGACTATTGATGTTGCCTTCCACCCTGCAGATCCCTCGCACACCCCCATACTGGATGTAACCCCAGACCATGATTTTGCCTCCACCAAACTTCACTGTTTTCTGGGTAAATCTCGGCTCCATGCGGGTTCCAGTAGGTCTCCTGCAATATTTGCGGCGACTGTGGTGTAATTCAACAGAAGATTCATCTGAAAAATCCACCTTCTGCCACTTTTCCAGAGTCCATCCTCTTAGCAGGCTCTGGCCCTTGGCAAATGCCACACGGTTTTTCAATTGTCTTTTGTTTAGTGCTGGCTTATGGGCACGGATTTGACCATGGAGGCCATTTCGAGACAGAATCCGACAAACTGTTCTGGTTGACACAGGGACTTCAGGTGACCAGGTCTCGTGGAGCTCTGCTGCAGTGGAAAATGGGCTGGCCTTGGATTTTCGAGCCAACAAACGGTCCTCTCGAGCAGTTGTCTTGCGGGGTCGGCCTGACCTGGCCTTGTCCAAAACGTCTCCAGTCTCTTCAAATCTTTTTTTTTTTTTTTATCCTCTGAACTTGACGCTGAGACACATTGAAGGTGTCTGCCACATCAGCAGTGGATCTGGTCTTCAGCCTCTTGATAATCAACACTTTAGTCTCCGGGTGAATCTTAGGCATGTTTGCAGAGGTCTAGTTGCAATTGAGAAGGTCTAGTGTACTGGTGTTTTTTTTATACACACCTGAGACCTAATTGATCCATTATTAGTCACAGGTGAAGCTCATATAACAAGGTGACAACACTTATGTCTTGGCAAAAATTGACTCAATGGGCTTTACCAAGCTGTGAATATTAGAATACTTTTTGTCAGTTTCGTTTTGCACTGAAACATTATTACAAAAGCTGTTGGAATTAAAATGACCCATTTCTTGTAACAAAATCTTGATTAGAAATATATTTTAGCGGCACTACAGGTCAATTTGTACACAAGCGACAAGACTTTTGTCAGGGACTGTACTAGCAGATTTAGCTGCACTAACAAACTCAGGCCAGTCTCCAGCTCACACTGCAGTTGCACAAGCAGTTGCTACAACAGTTTGTTTCTTTTGAACTAAATTTTTACATGAATAAATAAAATCTGATTATTGTAAGTACCCCTGTCAGTGTTAAATGGTCTCAAGACTCTTAACTGATACATTTTCAGGAGAGCTTTTTCTTTTGGAAAACAGACTTACTGGCAGGATCAGCTGCAATAAAATAAATGTTTACATTTGTTTTTTTGTAATTCCTTTATTTGTTTAAAGAGTGATGGAAAATACAGACATCAGTGAGATACATCTGAGTACATCATCAAAAAAATCTCCCACATAATAACGGCTAACAGAGATCACTAGGATATCGATCCCAGAAGAAATATTTAATAAAACAATCCAATACCATGACTTTAAGCATAGATAGTACTGCTTAGTTTTGCAGAGGAACAAACATTAAGTGGCCTTAAAATGGGAAAAGGCACACATGACAGATCACGTAAACAAATTAACCATTGCACACAGTATACAAACAGCAATGTTTTTGCATTTGGGTTTAATACCGCTTTAAGGTATTACAAAATCATATAGTAACAAGTAAGACAGTTCTCACATGTTATACATTACTCATCAGTGAGTTCTTCACTCAACTAAATCATCAATGAGATTTTGAGGAGGCAGTCATTGTTTCTTTAGAACTGAATTATTTTCTTTGAAACTAAGAAGTTTGACTTTTTAGTTTGCAAAACTTCAATTGGTATGTCACTTTGATCTGATTAAACAATTGTGGGTGTAAATTAGTACATATTATTACTCATAGTGACTAATATTACATTCTTTTTTACATTTAATATTGTGCTTTTAGTCCCCATGCCTGATAATGTTGCAGCACTTTGTGCATGCATCATCACATTTCTTTATAGCTTAAAGTGATAATACTCACCTTACTTAACTTTCAGCAGCTGTTTTAATCACTTACTGAGAATGCAACTTATGCCTATGTTTCAGTTTTATCTAGTGTCATAAATGCTGCCTAGGGTGACTCTTCAACACATGTGCTGCGGTTACCAGCGGGACTTAGGCGAATTTTCGTCCGAACCACGACCGACAGGTTATGGGCCCAGTGACCTTAGATGAGTCCCCTCTTTCCCGGGGTGGTATTCCGGGTTCAATCGGAGAGAAACTTCCACACGGTGGCTCGCAGGAGGGTCGGTCCACCCGGATCTGGTGTCTAAAATCCACCGGTAGCGACCTGCCAAATTTGGGGTCTCTAGCTCAAAGTATGGGGGAGATAGGGTCCTCCAAAGTTGACCGACCCATGGTGGCCACCGCGGCCGAGGGGGGAGCGAGTGACCGCTAGATCGGAAACGGTCCCTTGGTGCCCCATGGCCGGCCTGAATTTTTCGGTTTACCGGTCAATATCTCCGGGACCGTAGGTCACAGGAACTTCAAACTCGGTACTTGGGGGTTTCTAGAGCCCCCCTAGGTGCAGGCCAAATTTGGGGTCTCTGGAACCAAAGGCGGCCGAAATCACTTTTCTGGAAATCACCTTGTAGCCTTTGTGTCAACCTAACTTTCAATCTCAAGTGATTTTTTGGCTCCAAGAAAGTAAACTTCCGAACCGTTTGAGCTAGGGGTCCAATTTTTGGATATGTTGTAGACCTAGATCCCATGAGTGTGCACCCCAAGGGGGCCGGAGATACGAGCCCTCAAAGTGCTCCGACCGGGACCCGCCAGAGCCTAAGTCCGAAATTCTCGGGTAGCAGAACCGGTTTTTCCGCCCTAGGGGTGCCGTCTTTGGAAGACGGTTACGGCCCAACCGTAGGGTCTAGGAACCCCAAATTTGGACCACATGTAGTGCACCATCTCCCCTATAAGTGTGCCCAGTTTGGCCTTTCCAACCCCAACGGCCAAAGAAATAGGAGTCCCCAAAGTCGAGTGACTTTCCCATAGACTCCAATGTTAAATCGCGGTTTCTCTCGGTTCCACTTTTCGGGGTGCCAGCGGGCCGCTATCGGTTCCCTGGACCCCAAACTCGGCCAGTGAGTACCTGAAGTGTTTCCCCACAACCTCCCGGTGTCGGTGTATTTTTAAGACCCATAGCACCGGAGAGCGACGCGCGCGTCTTTGCCCGCGGTCTGTGAAGCGGCTATTGACCCCCGAAAGTCGAGGGGGGTCTCATTCTACTGGAAAGCGATGAAATATTCTTTTGAACCCTACCGGGGCTTTCCCCGGTGAACCGGGCCCGAGCTATACCGTTTCAAAGTGGCATTTTCCGGTTACCGGAAGGTTCCGGTGGGGGTACCGGGCCCCAAATCGGTGTGGGGGTACCCAGAGAGTGAATCTACAACACCCCCAAGTTTGGTAATTTTGTGACCTAGGGTCCGGGAGCACCGGTACCGAGAAGACGGTCAACATTGTGGCCCCGGTAAGTCCCCGGTAAAGCACCCCCGAACCTCCAAATTTTTTGGAGGTGTAGCTGTGCTATCTGGGAAGAAGGGGTGCAAGTTTGGTGCCTCTAGCCCATTCGGTCTTCGAACGGTTAAGCGATAAGTGAAAAGAGCCCCAAAATCGCCTCATTTCCCCATAGACTTCCATGTTAAGCGAGCGGGCTACTTTGGGGAACCGGTACCGGCCGTCCTTCGGGTCCCTTGACCCGAAATTTCTTCCACGTGTAGCCGTGGAGCTCCCCTACAAGTGTGCCGAGTTTGGAGGGATTCGACTCGGTGGATCCCCGGATACCGGAGCCCAAAGTTGCCCCCCTATCTTCGCCCCTTTCCCCAGGCGCCAAAACCACGCTAGGGGTGCCGTCTTTGGAAGACGGTCACGGGGCAACCTTAAGGGTTAGGAACCCCAAATTTGGACCACATGTAGATCATCGCTTCCCCTACAAGTGTGCCAAGTTTGGTGTTCCTAACCCCAACAGCCGACGATTTAGAACACCCCAAAGTTGACCAACTTTCCCATAGACTCCAATGTTAAATCGGTTTTTACTTTTCGGGGTGCCACCGGCCCGCTATCGGTTCCCTGGACCCCAAACTCGGCCAGTGAGTCCCTGAAGTGTGTCCCCATAAACCCCCGGTGTCTGTGTATTTTTATGACCCATAGAACCGGAGAGCGACGCGCACGTCTTTGCCGGTGTTGTGTGAAGCGGTTATTGACCCCCGAAAGTCGAGGGGGGTCTCATTTTACTGGAAAACGATGAAATATTCTTTTGAGCCCTACCGGAGCTTTCCCCGGTGAACCGGGCGAGAGCTATACCGTTTCAAAGTGGCATTTTCCGGTTACCGGAAGGTTCCGGTGGGGGTACCGGGCCCCAAATCGGTGTGGGGGTACCCAGAGAGTGAATCTACAACACCCCCAAGTTTGGTAATTTTGTGACCTAGGGTCCGGGTGCACCGGTACCGAGAAGACGGTCAACATTGTGGCCCCGGTAAGTCCCCGGTAAAGCACCCCCGAACCTCCAAATTTTTTGGAGGTGTAGCTGTGCTATCTGGGAAGAAGGGGTGCAAGTTTGGTGTCTCTAGCTCATTCGGTCTTTGAACGGTTAAGCGTTAAGTGAAAAGAGCCCCAAATTCGCCTGAATACTTGTGATTTTCCCATAGACTTCCATGTTAAGCGAGCGGGCTACTTTGGGGAACCGGTACCGGCCGTCCTTCGGGTCCCTTGACCCGAAATTTCTTCCACGTGTAGCCGTGGAGCTCCCCTACAAGTGTGCCGAGTTTGGGGGGATTCGACTCGGTGGATCCCCGGATACCGGAGCCCAAAGTTGCCCCCCTATATGCACCCTTTTGCCCAGGCGCCAAACCGACGCGAGGGGCCCACTTTGGGCAGTCGGTACCGGCCGGCTGTGGGTTCCCTGGACCCGAAATTTCTTCCACGTGTAGCCCTGGGACTGCTCTACGAACTGTGTCCAGCTTGGCGTGAAAAGCGGGGACCAAATCGATTATCTGGGGGTCCAAATTAGGGGGACTCGGTCATCCAAAAAGTTTGGACTTAGTCGTTTTTATGGAAGAAAAGTTCCCCAGCGGGACTTAGGCGAATTTTGATCCGAACCACTACGACAGGTGATCGGCCCAGTGACCTTAGATGAGTCCCCTCTTTCCCGGGGTGGTATTCCGGGTTCAATCGGAGAGAAACTTCCACACGGTGGCTCGCAGGAGGGTCGTTCCACCCGGATCTGGTGTCTAAAATCCACCTGTAGCGACCTGCCAAATTTGGGGTCTCTAGCTCAAAGTATGGGGGAGATAGGGTCCTCCAAAGTTGACCGACCCATGGTGGCCACCGCGGCCGAGGGGGGAGCGAGTGACCGCTAGATCGGAAACGGTCCCCTGGTGCCCCGTGGTCGGTAGGCAATTTTCGGTTTAAGCCGGTCATCTGGTCCTAGGGGTGCCGTCTTTGGAAGACGGTCACGGGGCAACCTTAAGGGTTAGGAACCCCAAATTTGGACCACATGTAGATCATCGCTTCCCCTACAAGTGTGCCAAGTTTGGGGTTCCTAACCCCAACAGCCGACGATTTAGAACACCCCAAAGTTGACCAACTTTCCCATAGACTCCAATGTTAAATCGGTTTTTACTTTTCGGGGTGCCACCGGCCCGCTATCGGTTCCCTGGACCCCAAACTTGGCCAGTGAGTCCCTGAAGTGTGTCCCCATAAAACCCCGGTGTCTGTGTATTTTTAAGACCCATAGAACCGGAGAGCGACGCGCACGTCTTTGCCGGTGTTGTGTGAAGCGGTTATTGACCCCCGAAAGTCGAGGGGGGTCTCATTCTACTGGAAAGCGATGAAATATTCTTTTGAACCCTACCGGGGCTTTCCCCGGTGAACCGGGCCCGAGCTATACCGTTTCAAAGTGGCATTTTCCGGTTACCGGAAGGTTCCGGTGGGGGTACCGGGCCCCAAATCGGTGTGGGGGTACCCAGAGAGTGAATCTACAACACCCCCAAGTTTGGTAATTTTGTGACCTAGGGTCCGGGAGCACCGGTACCGAGAAGACGGTCAACATTGTGGCCCCGGTAAGTCCCCGGTAAAGCACCCCCGAACCTCCAAATTTTTTGGAGGTGTAGCTGTGCTATCTGGGAAGAAGGGGTGCAAGTTTGGTGTCTCTAGCTCATTCGGTCTTTGAACGGTTAAGCGTTAAGTGAAAAGAGCCCCAAATTCGCCTGAATACTTGTGATTTTCCCATAGACTTCCATGTTAAGCGAGCGGGCTACTTTGGGGAACCGGTACCGGCCGTCCTTCGGGTCCCTTGACCCGAAATTTCTTCCACGTGTAGCCGTGGAGCTCCCCTACAAGTGTGCCGAGTTTGGGGGGATTCGACTCGGTGGATCCCCGGAAACCGGAGGCCAAAGTTGCCCCCCTATATCCGCCCCTTTCCCCAGGCGCCAAAACCACGCTAGGGGTGCCGTCTTTGGAAGACGGTCACGGGGCAACCTTAAGGGTTAGGAACCCCAAATTTGAACCACAAGTAGATCATCGCTTCCTCTACAGGTGTGCCAAGTTTGGTGTTCCTAACCCCAACAGCCGACGATTTAGAACACCCCAAAGTTGACCAACTTTCCCATAGACTCCAATGTTAAATCGGTTTTCACTTTTCGGGGTGCCACCGGCCCGCTATCGGTTCCCTGGACCCCAAACTCGGCCAGTGAGTCCCTGAAGTGTGTCCCCATAAACCCCCGGTGTCTGTGTATTTTTAAGACCCATAGAACCGGAGAGCGACGCGCACGTCTTTGCCGGTGTTGTGTGAAGCGGTTATTGACCCCCGAAAGTCGAGGGGGGTCTCATTTTACTGGAAAACGATGAAATATTCTTTTGAGCCCTACCGGAGCTTTCCCCGGTGAACCGGGCGAGAGCTATACCGTTTCAAAGTGGCATTTTCCGGTTACCGGAAGGTTCCGGTGGGGGTACCGGGCCCCAAATCGGTGTGGGGGTACCCAGAGAGTGAATCTACAACACCCCCAAGTTTGGTAATTTTGTGACCTAGGGTCCGGGTGCACCGGTACCGAGAAGACGGTCAACATTGTGGCCCCGGTAAGTCCCCGGTAAAGCACCCCCGAACCTCCAAATTTTTTGGAGGTGTAGCTGTGCTATCTGGGAAGAAGGGGTGCAAGTTTGGTGTCTCTAGCTCATTCGGTCTTTGAACGGTTAAGCGTTAAGTGAAAAGAGCCCCAAATTCGCCTGAATACTTGTGATTTTCCCATAGACTTCCATGTTAAGCGAGCGGGCTACTTTGGGGAACCGGTACCGGCCGTCCTTCGGGTCCCTTGACCCGAAATTTCTTCCACGTGTAGCCGTGGAGCTCCCCTACAAGTGTGCCGAGTTTGGGGGGATTCGACTCGGTGGATCCCCGGATACCGGAGCCCAAAGTTGCCCCCCTATATGCGCCCTTTTGCCCAGGCGCCAAACCGACGCGAGGGGCCCACTTTGGGCAGTCGGTACCGGCCGGCTGTGGGTTCCCTGGACCCGAAATTTCTTCCACGTGTAGCCCTGGGACTGCTCTACGAACTGTGTCCAGCTTGGCGTGAAAAGCGGGGACCAAATCGATTATCTGGGGGTCCAAATTAGGGGGACTCGGTCATCCAAAAAGTTTGGACTTAGTCGTTTTTATGGAAGAAAAGTTCCCCAGCGGGACTTAGGCGAATTTTGATCCGAACCACTACGACAGGTGATCGGCCCAGTGACCTTAGATGAGTCCCCTCTTTCCCGGGGTGGTATTCCGGGTTCAATCGGAGAGAAACTTCCACACGGTGGCTCGCAGGAGGGTCGTTCCACCCGGATCTGGTGTCTAAAATCCACCTGTAGCGACCTGCCAAATTTGGGGTCTCTAGCTCAAAGTATGGGGGAGATAGGGTCCTCCAAAGTTGACCGACCCATGGTGGCCACCGCGGCCGAGGGGGGAGCGAGTGACCGCTAGATCGGAAACGGTCCCCTGGTGCCCCGTGGTCGGTAGGCAATTTTCGGTTTAAGCCGGTCATCTGGTCCTAGGGGTGCCGTCTTTGGAAGACGGTCACGGGGCAACCTTAAGGGTTAGGAACCCCAAATTTGGACCACATGTAGATCATCGCTTCCCCTACAAGTGTGCCAAGTTTGGGGTTCCTAACCCCAACAGCCGACGATTTAGAACACCCCAAAGTTGACCAACTTTCCCATAGACTCCAATGTTAAATCGGTTTTTACTTTTCGGGGTGCCACCGGCCCGCTATCGGTTCCCTGGACCCCAAACTTGGCCAGTGAGTCCCTGAAGTGTGTCCCCATAAAACCCCGGTGTCTGTGTATTTTTAAGACCCATAGAACCGGAGAGCGACGCGCACGTCTTTGCCGGTGTTGTGTGAAGCGGTTATTGACCCCCGAAAGTCGAGGGGGGTCTCATTCTACTGGAAAGCGATGAAATATTCTTTTGAACCCTACCGGGGCTTTCCCCGGTGAACCGGGCCCGAGCTATACCGTTTCAAAGTGGCATTTTCCGGTTACCGGAAGGTTCCGGTGGGGGTACCGGGCCCCAAATCGGTGTGGGGGTACCCAGAGAGTGAATCTACAACACCCCCAAGTTTGGTAATTTTGTGACCTAGGGTCCGGGAGCACCGGTACCGAGAAGACGGTCAACATTGTGGCCCCGGTAAGTCCCCGGTAAAGCACCCCCGAACCTCCAAATTTTTTGGAGGTGTAGCTGTGCTATCTGGGAAGAAGGGGTGCAAGTTTGGTGTCTCTAGCTCATTCGGTCTTTGAACGGTTAAGCGTTAAGTGAAAAGAGCCCCAAATTCGCCTGAATACTTGTGATTTTCCCATAGACTTCCATGTTAAGCGAGCGGGCTACTTTGGGGAACCGGTACCGGCCGTCCTTCGGGTCCCTTGACCCGAAATTTCTTCCACGTGTAGCCGTGGAGCTCCCCTACAAGTGTGCCGAGTTTGGGGGGATTCGACTCGGTGGATCCCCGGAAACCGGAGGCCAAAGTTGCCCCCCTATATCCGCCCCTTTCCCCAGGCGCCAAAACCACGCTAGGGGTGCCGTCTTTGGAAGACGGTCACGGGGCAACCTTAAGGGTTAGGAACCCCAAATTTGAACCACAAGTAGATCATCGCTTCCTCTACAGGTGTGCCAAGTTTGGTGTTCCTAACCCCAACAGCCGACGATTTAGAACACCCCAAAGTTGACCAACTTTCCCATAGACTCCAATGTTAAATCGGTTTTCACTTTTCGGGGTGCCACCGGCCCGCTATCGGTTCCCTGGACCCCAAACTCGGCCAGTGAGTCCCTGAAGTGTGTCCCCATAAACCCCCGGTGTCTGTGTATTTTTAAGACCCATAGAACCGGAGAGCGACGCGCACGTCTTTGCCGGTGTTGTGTGAAGCGGTTATTGACCCCCGAAAGTCGAGGGGGGTCTCATTTTACTGGAAAACGATGAAATATTCTTTTGAGCCCTACCGGAGCTTTCCCCGGTGAACCGGGCGAGAGCTATACCGTTTCAAAGTGGCATTTTCCGGTTACCGGAAGGTTCCGGTGGGGGTACCGGGCCCCAAATCGGTGTGGGGGTACCCAGAGAGTGAATCTACAACACCCCCAAGTTTGGTAATTTTGTGACCTAGGGTCCGGGTGCACCGGTACCGAGAAGACGGTCAACATTGTGGCCCCGGTAAGTCCCCGGTAAAGCACCCCCGAACCTCCAAATTTTTTGGAGGTGTAGCTGTGCTATCTGGGAAGAAGGGGTGCAAGTTTGGTGTCTCTAGCTCATTCGGTCTTTGAACGGTTAAGCGTTAAGTGAAAAGAGCCCCAAATTCGCCTGAATACTTGTGATTTTCCCATAGACTTCCATGTTAAGCGAGCGGGCTACTTTGGGGAACCGGTACCGGCCGTCCTTCGGGTCCCTTGACCCGAAATTTCTTCCACGTGTAGCCGTGGAGCTCCCCTACAAGTGTGCCGAGTTTGGGGGGATTCGACTCGGTGGATCCCCGGATACCGGAGCCCAAAGTTGCCCCCCTATATGCGCCCTTTTGCCCAGGCGCCAAACCGACGCGAGGGGCCCACTTTGGGCAGTCGGTACCGGCCGGCTGTGGGTTCCCTGGACCCGAAATTTCTTCCACGTGTAGCCCTGGGACTGCTCTACGAACTGTGTCCAGCTTGGCGTGAAAAGCGGGGACCAAATCGATTATCTGGGGGTCCAAATTAGGGGGACTCGGTCATCCAAAAAGTTTGGACTTAGTCGTTTTTATGGAAGAAAAGTTCCCCAGCGGGACTTAGGCGAATTTTGATCCGAACCACTACGACAGGTGATCGGCCCAGTGACCTTAGATGAGTCCCCTCTTTCCCGGGGTGGTATTCCGGGTTCAATCGGAGAGAAACTTCCACACGGTGGCTCGCAGGAGGGTCGTTCCACCCGGATCTGGTGTCTAAAATCCACCTGTAGCGACCTGCCAAATTTGGGGTCTCTAGCTCAAAGTATGGGGGAGATAGGGTCCTCCAAAGTTGACCGACCCATGGTGGCCACCGCGGCCGAGGGGGGAGCGAGTGACCGCTAGATCGGAAACGGTCCCCTGGTGCCCCGTGGTCGGTAGGCAATTTTCGGTTTAAGCCGGTCATCTGGTCCTAGGGGTGCCGTCTTTGGAAGACGGTCACGGGGCAACCTTAAGGGTTAGGAACCCCAAATTTGGACCACATGTAGATCATCGCTTCCCCTACAAGTGTGCCAAGTTTGGGGTTCCTAACCCCAACAGCCGACGATTTAGAACACCCCAAAGTTGACCAACTTTCCCATAGACTCCAATGTTAAATCGGTTTTTACTTTTCGGGGTGCCACCGGCCCGCTATCGGTTCCCTGGACCCCAAACTTGGCCAGTGAGTCCCTGAAGTGTGTCCCCATAAAACCCCGGTGTCTGTGTATTTTTAAGACCCATAGAACCGGAGAGCGACGCGCACGTCTTTGCCGGTGTTGTGTGAAGCGGTTATTGACCCCCGAAAGTCGAGGGGGGTCTCATTCTACTGGAAAGCGATGAAATATTCTTTTGAACCCTACCGGGGCTTTCCCCGGTGAACCGGGCCCGAGCTATACCGTTTCAAAGTGGCATTTTCCGGTTACCGGAAGGTTCCGGTGGGGGTACCGGGCCCCAAATCGGTGTGGGGGTACCCAGAGAGTGAATCTACAACACCCCCAAGTTTGGTAATTTTGTGACCTAGGGTCCGGGAGCACCGGTACCGAGAAGACGGTCAACATTCTGGCCCCGGTAAGTCCCCGGTAAAGCACCCCCGAACCTCCAAATTTTTTGGAGGTGTAGCTGTGCTATCTGGGAAGAAGGGGTGCAAGTTTGGTGTCTCTAGCTCATTCGGTCTTTGAACGGTTAAGCGTTAAGTGAAAAGAGCCCCAAATTCGCCTGAATACTTGTGATTTTCCCATAGACTTCCATGTTAAGCGAGCGGGCTACTTTGGGGAACCGGTACCGGCCGTCCTTCGGGTCCCTTGACCCGAAATTTCTTCCACGTGTAGCCGTGGAGCTCCCCTACAAGTGTGCCGAGTTTGGGGGGATTCGACTCGGTGGATCCCCGGAAACCGGAGGCCAAAGTTGCCCCCCTATATCCGCCCCTTTCCCCAGGCGCCAAAACCACGCTAGGGGTGCCGTCTTTGGAAGACGGTCACGGGGCAACCTTAAGGGTTAGGAACCCCAAATTTGAACCACAAGTAGATCATCGCTTCTTCTACAGGTGTGCCAAGTTTGGTGTTCCTAACCCCAACAGCCGACGATTTAGAACACCCCAAAGTTGACCAACTTTCCCATAGACTCCAATGTTAAATCGGTTTTCACTTTTCGGGGTGCCACCGGCCCGCTATCGGTTCCCTGGACCCCAAACTCGGCCAGTGAGTCCCTGAAGTGTGTCCCCATAAACCCCCGGTGTCTGTGTATTTTTAAGACCCATAGAACCGGAGAGCGACGCGCACGTCTTTGCCGGTGTTGTGTGAAGCGGTTATTGACCCCCGAAAGTCGAGGGGGGTCTCATTCTACTGGAAAACGATGAAATATTCTTTTGAGCCCTACCGGAGCTTTCCCCGGTGAACCGGGCGAGAGCTATACCGTTTCAAAGTGGCATTTTCCGGTTACCGGAAGGTTCCGGTGGGGGTACCGGGCCCCAAATCGGTGTGGGGGTACCCAGAGAGTGAATCTACAACACCCCCAAGTTTGGTAATTTTGTGACCTAGGGTCCGGGTGCACCGGTACCGAGAAGACGGTCAACATTGTGGCCCCGGTAAGTCCCCGGTAAAGCACCCCCGAACCTCCAAATTTTTTGGAGGTGTAGCTGTGCTATCTGGGAAGAAGGGGTGCAAGTTTGGTGCCTCTAGCCCATTCGGTCTTCGAACGGTTAAGCGATAAGTGAAAAGAGCCCCAAAATCGCCTCATTTCCCCATAGACTTCCATGTTAAGCGAGCGGGCTACTTTGGGGAACCGGTACCGGCCGTCCTTCGGGTCCCTTGACCCGAAATTTCTTCCACGTGTAGCCGTGGAGCTCCCCTACAAGTGTGCCGAGTTTGGGGGGATTCGACTCGGTGGATCCCCGGAAACCGGAGGCCAAAGTTGCCCCCCTATATCCGCCCCTTTCCCCAGGCGCCAAAACCACGCTAGGGGTGCCGTCTTTGGAAGACGGTCACGGGGCAACCTTAAGGGTTAGGAACCCCAAATTTGAACCACAAGTAGATCATCGCTTCCTCTACAGGTGTGCCAAGTTTGGTGTTCCTAACCCCAACAGCCGACGATTTAGAACACCCCAAAGTTGACCAACTTTCCCATAGACTCCAATGTTAAATCGGTTTTCACTTTTCGGGGTGCCACCGGCCCGCTATCGGTTCCCTGGACCCCAAACTCGGCCAGTGAGTCCCTGAAGTGTGTCCCCATAAACCCCCGGTGTCTGTGTATTTTTAAGACCCATAGAACCGGAGAGCGACGCGCACGTCTTTGCCGGTGTTGTGTGAAGCGGTTATTGACCCCCGAAAGTCGAGGGGGGTCTCATTCTACTGGAAAACGATGAAATATTCTTTTGAGCCCTACCGGAGCTTTCCCCGGTGAACCGGGCGAGAGCTATACCGTTTCAAAGTGGCATTTTCCGGTTACCGGAAGGTTCCAGTGGGGGTACCGGGCCCCAAATCGGTGTGGGGGTACCCAGAGAGTGAATCTACAACACCCCCAAGTTTGGTAATTTTGTGACCTAGGGTCCGGGAGCACCGGTACCGAGAAAACGGTCAACATTGTGGCCCCGGTAAGTCCCCGGTAAAGCACCCCCGAACCTCCAAATTTTTTGGAGGTGTAGCTGTGCTATCTGGGAAGAAGGGGTGCAAGTTTGGTGTCTCTAGCTCATTCGGTCTTTGAACGGTTAAGCGTTAAGTGAAAAGAGCCCCAAATTCGCCTGAATACTTGTGATTTTCCCATAGACTTCCATGTTAAGCGAGCGGGCTACTTTGGGGAGTCGGTACCGGCCGTCCTTCGGGTCCCCGGACCCGAAATTTCTTCCACGTGTAGCCGTGGAGCTCCCCTACAAGTGTGCCGAGTTTGGGGGGATTCGACTCGGTGGATCCCCGGATACCGGAGCCCAAAGTTGCCCCCCTATATGCGCCCTTTTGCCCAGGCGCCAAACCGACGCGAGGGGCCCACTTTGGGCAGTCGGTACCGGCCGGCTGTGGGTTCCCTGGACCCGAAATTTCTTCCACGTGTAGCCCTGGGACTGCTCTACGAACTGTGTCCAGCTTGGCGTGAAAAGCGGGGACCAAATCGATTATCTGGGGGTCCAAATTAGGGGGACTCGGTCATCCAAAAAGTTTGGACTTAGTCGTTTTTATGGAAGAAAAGTTCCCCAGCGGGACTTAGGCGAATTTTGATCCGAACCACTACGAGAGGTGATCGGCCCAGTGACCTTAGATGAGTCCCCTCTTTCCCGGGGTGGTATTCCGGGTTCAATCGGAGAGAAACTTCCACACGGTGGCTCGCAGGAGGGTCGTTCCACCCGGATCTGGTGTCTAAAATCCACCTGTAGCGACCTGCCAAATTTGGGGTCTCTAGCTCAAAGTATGGGGGAGATAGGGTCCTCCAAAGTTGACCGACCCATGGTGGCCACCGCGGCCGAGGGGGGAGCGAGTGACCGCTAGATCGGAAACGGTCCCCTGGTGCCCCATGGTCGGTAGGCAATTTTCGGTTTCAGCCGGTCATCTGGTCCTAGGGGTGCCGTCTTTGGAAGACGGTCACGGGGCAACCTTAAGGGTTAGGAACCCCAAATTTGGACCACATGTAGATCATCGCTTCCCCTACAAGTGTGCCGAGTTTTGGGTTCCCAACCCCAACAGCCGACGATTTAGAACACCCCAAAGTTGGCCAACTTTCCCATAGACTCCAATGTTAAATCGGTTTTCACTTTTCGGGGTGCCACCGGCCCGCTATCGGTTCCCTGGACCCCAAACTTGGCCAGTGAGTCCCTGAAGTGTGTCCCCACAACCTCTCGGTGTCTGTGTATTTTTAAGACCCATAGAACCGGAGAGCGACGCGCACGTCTTTGCCGGTGTTGTGTGAAGCGGTTATTGACCCCCGAAAGTCGAGGGGGGTCTCATTTTACTGGAAAACGATGAAATATTCTTTTGAGCCCTACCGGGGCTTTCCCCGGTGAACCGGGCCCGAGCTATACCGTTTCAAAGTGGCATTTTCCGGTTACCGGAAGGTTCCGGTGGGGGTACCGGGCCCCAAATCGGTGTGGGGGTACCCAGAGAGTGAATCTACAACACCCCCAAGTTTGGTAATTTTGTGACCTAGGGTCCGGGAGCACCGGTACCGAGAAGACGGTCAACATTGTGGCCCCGGTAAGTCCCCGGTAAAGCACCCCCGAACCTCCAAATTTTTTGGAGGTGTAGCTGTGCTATCTGGGAAGAAGGGGTGCAAGTTTGGTGCCTCTAGCCCATTCGGTCTTCGAACGGTTAAGCGATAAGTGAAAAGAGCCCCAAATTCGCCTCATTTCCCCATAGACTTCCATGTTAAGCAAGCGGGCTACTTTGGGGAGTCGGTACCGGCCGTCCTTCGGGTCCCTTGACCCGAAATTTCTTCCACGTGTAGCCGTGGAGCTCCCCTACAAGTGTGCCGAGTTTGGGGGGATTCGACTCGGTGGATCCCCGGATACCGGAGCCCAAAGTTGCCCCCCTATCTTCGCCATTTTCCCCCAGGCGCCAAAACGACGCGAGTGGTCAACTTTGGGTCGTCGGTACCGGCCGGCCTTAGGTTCCCTGGACCCGAAATTTCTTCCACGTGTAGCCATCAGTCTTCCGCACGACTGTGCCAAATTTGGGGGGCTTTCACTGTAAGGGTCCCCGGATACAGGTGCTCAAAGTAGGCCCCTCGTCGCGCCAAGCTGACCAGAAACCCTTCCCTGGCGGGGCCCCCCACCCCCCTACCCCCCCTCCCCCGCCCCCCAAATTTTTTTCACAGTCTCCCCCGACCCTGAGACACCCCCCCGCAGCAAGTCCCCCCAGCTTAATAGTCGTTGGCCAGCTTGGGGGGAAAAGTGGGGACTTAGTCGTTTTTTCACCCCAAAAAAGTGGGGACTTAGTCTTTTTTTGGAAGATTTTCGTACTTAGAAGGTCTTTGACGAACAGACGGTGGGGACTTAGTCTTTTTTTCGCCAATTTTCATACTTAGTCATTTTTTCACGCCAAAAAAAGAACCGGCAGCACATGTGTTGAAGAGTCACCCTGTCTAGGGTTTCCTGTTTCAGGGTGACTCTTTTCTCCAGCATCAAGGCCCCCCCATTGTGTAGGATGACAAGGCACTCTTCTGCATCTCCCTCCTACTCCCCTCCCCCTTCTCCAACCCAACAGACCAGTATCAGACTAAACTGCCAACTGTTAACTCTTTCACATAAAATTCAGGGAAGCAGCACTGAGTAAGAATGTCAATATATATATTTTTCAGGGATATGTATATTTCTCATTGAACGACCCATCTCTTCCTTATTCTTGACCTTAGGGTTATAGCAGCACCTTCAGGAGTAGGGCATCAAGCAGAAAAAAGACGGCAGTCCTAGCTGGTAGTTAACCAGCTGCTACCTCTGCTGAACCAGTACATAGTTTTCCTCGGGCGAGGTGGCGGGCTGCGGGTACTCCCTGGATTGGTCGACCCTGCAGGCTCTCCTCCACCCTCTGGGCCATGGTTGTCTGTGTCCATGCCCTTCCTCCCACATCTTCTCTCCCCTTCTGCGGTTTGGTAGACCTTGGGTTCCCTGTGTGTCTTCCCCAGGTGGTAGTGGATTTGGGGCTGGTCAGTCTTTACAAGGACACCTCCTCCCCTTTGAAATGTCATTGCTTCTATTCTTCCCCATTTGTACCGAGGAGATTCTGGCTGGCCGGTGGATATTCTGTTGCGACCCGTCGCGAAGATAGAATTGGCCGTCCGTTCGATGTTTACAGTGGCCCTTCGCCTGGTTTTGGCCACAAAGCAGGTCTCCCTGTTCTACATGAAACTGGCGGACCAACTGGTTTGGGGCCTCAAGTACATGTGTGATGCACCCTTGAATGTAGGTCCGCTGCTCTCAAAGTTCACCGCCTTGACTGTGGTACTCCAGCAAGTTCTCTGGCCGGCCTAAGCGTTGGTCTGTAATCGAAACGTCTTAGAAGGCCTAGGCTGAATTCCCTCTCTTCGGGGTCAACAGCTCCTTGATGCTACCCTGGCCAGCATCTTAAGATCTTTGCAGAAGAAGTACCTTTCTCCTACTATCCAGGGAAGAGTCCTCCCTTCTCTACTAAACAAATGCGTTCTTTTTTTTTTTTTGCTCACCAGGGTTACTGGACTAGCGATCCAAGCCCTTCAGGCTCCCAGGGGTGGCACAAAGCACACTTAACCTCACAAGTCCACTTGGCCAGCAGCCATGAAGGCTTGCCCCCACCTATTGCTGAGTAGGAGGTCATCTTTGTTGGTTAAGAGACCCGTGGATCTCTGGTTATTGGCAGTTAAGTGCCTTCCTTCCCATCTTCACCTCTCCCCATCTCCTCTACTGGCTTTTCACAGGGTGTTGTGGGATCTACTTCTCTAGGGCATGATAGCCCCAGTTCTGGACCCAGGATGGTTTTGGGGGTTTCATGAAGGTGCATTATCAATTTGTGGCACTACCCTATTGGTCTGGGCTCCACTCCCCAGGTGTTTAGCAAAGTGCTTACTAGCATTACTGAGACAGCAGGGGATTCCTGTGATAGGCTATTTGGACGACTAACTCCTGTGAGCACAGCTTCACTCTGAACCAGACTAATGCACTCTATTTAAATGAAGATTGGGCCACCACACTAATGTGATTCCTTCAGATGAAGATATTTATATTCTGAGCTTTAAGTAGCTGAAGTTACACCATAACTTCTTGTTAAAGTCAAACTGGCCTGTTCCCACTCTAAGTTTCTTTATACATCAGTAAGATAGTCCATCAAATTGAAATGACAATAAGAAGGCTTGGTGTGGGGCATGGGCAAGCACTAATTTTACTAGAAGTGTCAACATTTGAATCTAACTTCACTTGCCTATACCTCGGAATCTGCATACCACATTTTTTTAAGATACAGTATATTCTTATTGGTTTTCAAATAAAGACCATACATAGAAAAAAAACACATAAACCAACAATGGTCTCTCATGTCTACCATTACATAACCGTAGTAACAAAGTCAAAGCCTATACAGTAAACCAAGTTGTGCGAGAAATCAGTGAAGCAGACAAGCAGCATTTAGATCTTAGCATCCCAGATCTAGAGAAACTGGAGTAAGTGGGCTAGAAACCCAACGATTCCATAACTTGTCAAACATCTTTTTCCTGAGCTCTAAGGTGAGTTTATAAAGTGGTACATGACACTTTTACATTACATTTTCACTAAAAGGTGTCTCTGCTTATTGGCATTTTTCACCAGTTAAAACTGCCTAGGGTTGTGGCCCTCGTTTAGTTTAGTATAATTGCTCTTACGCTTAATGTGATTGATCTGGATACAGTTGTGCTCAAAAGTTTGCATTCCCTGCAGAAATCGTGAAATTTTGGCATCGATATTGAAAATATGACTGATCGTGCCAAAAAACTTTTATTTTGGGATAGTGATCATATGAAACCATTTATTGTCACATAGTCGTTTTGCTCCTTTTTAAATCATAGTAATAACAGAAATCACCCAAATGGCCCTTATCAAGTTTACATATATGTTTATAACTCCTGCACCACCAAGTGTGTTCTATTTAATGCAACCCTCAAAAATAGTGTTGATCACAAACAATAGTATGTGAAAAGTGTAAAAAAATCAATAGGTTGCTGCATGCATCAAATGGTGTTCAACCAATTAATAAAGTGTGAATAAAAATATATCGATTGGGGGGTCAAGTGTCTCCCACTTATTCACTGTCCAGGGGTACTAGGCAGGACTGCCCTCTCTCCCCAGCACTTTTTGCTATAGCAATGGAACCTGTGGCTGAGGCGCTCCCAGTCTTGCCCCATATTAGAGGACTTAGATTGGCTTAGCTGGAGGAGAGGGTGGCCCTGTATGCGGATGACCTCCTGCTCTTTCTGAATGACACGGACGCCTCCTTACAAGGTGCTGTACAAGTTCTGAGTTCTCAAGAGTAACAGTGCTAAAAATGAACTGGTCCAAGTCCCAGCAGCTTGCTATTGATCCAGACGCCAAACGCTAGGCCCTGCTGGATCTTCAGCTTAAGTGGGTAGACAAAATTACTTATTTGGGGGTATGTGTCTGGAGAGACGCTGCAAGTTTTATCCCCTTAAATTTAAACCCGGTTCACAGTGTCAAGGCTAAGTTGTAACTCCCCGCAGTGGATTCCCCAATCCTTTTTTTTCTCAACTGAACAAACTTATTTCTTCCTTCCTCTGGGGCCCGAGTCCGCCTAGATTCAAGCCAGCCACCCTTATGCGTCCTGTGTCGCAGGGGGGATTTGCATTTCTGGATTGCCAGAAATATTTTATTGCAGCCCAGTTGGTCACAGCGGTTTGGTGGCTGATTCCAGATATGTCCTACCATGCTTCGGTGGTCCTCTCTGTGGAGGCGCTGTCAAATCTACCTCTCTGGGGAGCTAAAGCACCCTATGACTTAACTCCCTCCATGCTTACAACCCTTCAGGCCTGGAAAGCAGAGCTAGTTTATGAAAAATGTCTGCGGTCTCTCCAAATGCCCCCTTGTGGAACAATCCCACTCTACCACATTTTTTTTACACTACCTGAACCCAAAATGTGGGCTAAACACAACAATAAATTAATTTCAGATATTACCTCAGTTAACTCCCTACACTCGTTTGTTCATCTAATGTCTCATTATAACGTCCCGCCTTCGCACCTCTTTAAATGTTTACAGTTATCCCTTGCTTTCAAGAGCCAGCTCCCTCCCAGAGAGACATAAGTGGTACAGCCTGATTTGGAAAGGGTCTTGCGATATGAGTGTGCAGAGAAACCCGCCTCTGTCCTCTACGCACATCTCCTCAGAGTTTCCTCCCCTAAGCTATTAACACTTTGTCAACGTTGGTCCCAAGATATTCCAGAGTTTGACTCTGTGGATTGGCAGGACATGTGGGATTTCCATTTAAAATTCTTGTCTCCATAAGAGACCATCTCATACAATACAAGATTGTCCATAGGGCATACATTACCCCTTATAGATTGCATTAAATGAAAACCTCCCTGTCTGAGTGCTGTTGCTGTGCCCCCATGCCCATGCCCCTACAGCCATATATTTTGGTCTTGTCCTGCAATCGATGAATACTGGACGCAGATACTTTCTGTGGTGAAAGACATATTAGGTATCTCTATAGCTCCATTTCCACAAATTTGCCTATTATGACTGGTGGAAGAATTGATACCCAGGGTGGCCGAGAGAACTTTGATCGGCAGGCTCCTCTTTTTTGCCAGGAAAATGATCATCCTATGCTGGAAGAAACGGGCCCCACCCCTCCCTCTCTCTTTGGAATGCACATGTAAATTTTGTACTACCTCTTTATAAAGATACATACCGCCATAGAGGCTACTCAAGAAAATGACAGCGAGTGTGAGCTAAATGGTTAGCTGAACCATCCACTGCAATCCCCTGCCTGAGAGGTCTATTGGATAAGCCTATATATCCCCTCTTGGTAAAAATTTTGGTCTTCTTTAGATGTCCCTCTTTATCTGCAGGTCACCGTACTGGAGTTTTGAACATGAGCCAACAAAGGTATTGGTTTCTGCCGTGTCACGGCATCTATGCAATACATGTTGATGTATCACCTCACGAAGACCCCTGCGTGGGTCTTTTGCTAAAGCCGTGCCAGAATAACTTTGAGTTCTTGTATGTTTGTGTACGTTATGTTTTATATGCAAATAAAAAAAAAAAAGTGTGACTAAAAATATATAAATGCCGTGCTACAAATGCATATAAGTATGTTGCAGACATATTATAAAGTGTATCACAACTGATAAATAAAATAACCACTTAATAAAAAATAGTCCAAAATTATTAAAGCATATTGACGTGGTGACAGTTCATAAAAAGTGAATAATTGCGACTTTCAGCTGCATGAAATCTTCAAAACCACTTCTTCCCAATCATCACAGTGCTCTCCGTGCCCTCACCTTAATGGGTGTTTGTTCACACTTAATTAAAATTTTACATACCCTGGAATGTTTGGCCTTGGTACAGACACACAAAGTGAAACACACACATTACAATCACAGTTAAAGTTTAATTTCCCACATCTGTGGTTGGTTCTTAAATTGCAATTCGTAGGGATGCACCGAAATTTTGGCCGCCAAAACATATCGGCCGAAAATGGCCTTTTAGGCAAAATGCCGAAAGAGAATTCTCGCCGAAAATCGTGCAGTAGCGGTGGGCGGCATGCACGTTCCTCGCGGTTAAGACGCCGCACTCGTAAGCACGTTCCCTGCATGTTCCCTGCTGAGACGCTGGCACCTTCCCCACGGACGCTCCTTGTGTTGAGAGACGCTGCTGGGACCCAAGAGATGCTGCTGGGACCCGAGAGACACTGCTGGAACCCGAGAGACGCTGCTGGGACCCAGGAGACGGCTTCATAGAGGGCTGCACATAGCATACTCAAGTACAGTGGGCACTGTCCTTCCTGCATGGCTACCATTACTACTATTCACTGGTGAGCATTTTGCCTTATTTAAACTGATAGAAACAATCCAACAAGTAGTATTATTTTATTTTATTATAGTACTGAAACTGAAATGACAATCTTTCTGTCTATAGCAGTCAAACAACATGTATTACTTACTACGTGGCCTTTGTTAAACAACAAGCCAGCACTCTTGCATGCAATACTAGTATTTAAAATTTCTGTCTGTCTGCACTGCAGTAGATCTGACTTGTAGCAAAAAGATTTTATATAATTGAACTGATTAAATATGATTTGAAATGGATTGCAATTGCATGCTATTTATTTTTTTTTAGCTATTCTGTAGCTATAAAATGTATGCGCTTGTGGTTGTCATTGAGTATAGTTATACTACACATGACAGCAAGCGCATTAATTTTTTAAACATGGCATGACAGTATACAATAAATATAATATAGTTATTTAGTATAACTATAATAATAGTATACTATGCTGACAAAGTGTCAAATTCAATGACAACAAGCACAAGTTTATAGTATACTACAGAATAGCTCAAAAAAATAAAATAGCATGCAATTGCAAACTGCAAGCAATCCATTCCATTTCAAATCAAATTTAATCAGTTCAATTATCTTTTTAGTACAAGTCAGATGTACTGCAGTGCAAACATAACTACCTTGCATGGCAAGAGCTGCACTGTAAAAAAAAAAAAAGATTGGTTATTTATTTTTTAAAGCTGCCTTCTGGGTTTAGCTTTTAAATTGATTTTGTCCTTTTTTTCCCCGCTCAGATTTCACTCCCACTATAAAAATCATTCTATGCTATTATTCTGTGCTACCAGCAAAGGTGGACCATGTCTGTAGTGTGGAAATATTTTAAAGTTTCTGATAAAGACCTCAGATTTGCAATCTAGTCTTTGCTCAGCAGAAATTTCAAGAGGGTGTACAGTGCCAAGGCATTTTTCAACAACAGGTTTGATACACCACCTGAAAACACGTCATCCAGTTCAGCATGCAGATTATAAGAAAACAGCGCCACTTTCAAAAAGTGCCTCAGACTTAATACCATCTGTGGCCACAGTCTTTGAAAAGGTTAAAAAATTTACAAGTGACTGTCCCAAAGCTCGTGCCATTACAGATAAAATTATGGAATTTATTGCATTAGACGACCAGCCATTCTCTGTTGTGGAGGACGTTGGATTCCGTAGGCTCATGCAACATATTGAGCCACGTTACTCACTACCAAGCAGACGCTAATTTGCAGATACCTGTCTACCTGAATTGTTTTGCAGTGTTAGAAAACACGTTCATGAGTTCATGACTACCGACATCATAGCAATCAGTTTTAATACCGACATTTGGAGTTCAGACGTCAGCCCAAGGAGCATGCTTAGCCTGACAGCGCATTGGATAGATGACAAATTTCAATTGAAAAACATCCTACTTACCGCACGTGAGTTTGTTGGATCACATACAAGTGAAGAGGAACACACTCCCTCCATATCTGATATGTTTGAAGAAATTTTACACGAATGCACCCCAATCCATAGCGGTGCCACAACTGAAAAGCCTATTGCCAGAAGCGACAATCCCCTTGAGTACTGGCACATCAACAAAGAACGTTTTCCCTTGCTTGCACAGATTGCACACAGATATTTATCTGCCCCAAGCACCAGTACAGAGAGTGAGAGACTATTCAGTCTAGCATCTCATATTCTTGATGAGAAGAGAAACCGTCTCTCCTGTGAACAGCTTTTGTTCTTAAAGCGAAATCTGCCACTTTTACTGAAATAGATTTAAAAATCTGTAGCATAGAACAATTCATTTACCATGTTGAACATAGTAAATGAATTGGTATTGGACTGTGCTATTGGACAATTGGAACATACAGCATAATATGACTGACTACCTAGTATGTTCCAATTGTCTAGTTGTGCCATTTGTTGGTTGTTCATTGTAGTTCTTCTACAGTTTTTTGCACTTCAATTTAAAAGAGAACTCCAACTTTTGTACTGCTGTACCATAGTTTGTTGCTGTTGGGCTAAACTATGCCTCTCCCTAAGTTGTCAGCCCGCTGCATGTGCAAATGCAAAACTGTATGTTCTGTATCTGTCTACATACTACAGTACTATACCGCACTGTGTTCCGGGTATGGGCGGTGACTTCCATAAACACAGACTAGACTAGTCTACATTGCTTGCTGTGAGTGGCTGAGCACCGCTGCTGTAGACTAGTCTGTGTTCCACCTCCAGGATGTCTCTGCCCATACCCGGGGCCGGAACACAGTGCGGTCTACTGTGTGACTAGTATGTATCTAACCCGCAGCTACATACATGCATTTTTATATGGCACATCCAGCCGCTGACACCTTAGGGAGAGAACTTGGGGGGGAAAAAAACTACTAGTTCTCATTTAAGTTGAAAGAAAATAATATAATAAAAATGTTATTATAGCATAGCAGATAGCACTGTACTATGTTATATTTACAGAAATTGTGAAAAAGAATAACGGCCTTCTGTTATATTTCTGTTATGGTTGAGAGAGTTGTTCTTTAAAGTACTACTTACTTATACATAGTTTGTTCTGTTGTTGGGCCAAACTATGTCATTGTCTATCCCTAAGCTGTCAGCCCGCTGCGTGTGCAAAACTTTGTTCTGTATCCGTGGCTGTCTACAGTACCGCACTGTATTCTGGGTATGGGCGGTGACTTCCATAAACACAGACTAGTCTACATTGCTTGCTGTGATTGGCTGAGCACCGCTGCTGTAGACTAGTCTGTGTTCCAGGATGTCTCCCATACCCGGGGCCGGAACACAGTGCGGTTTACTGTATGACTATGTATGTAACATGCAGCTACATACATTCTTATCGCACATCCAGCCACTGACACCTTAGGGAGAGAGAATTGAATTACTAGTTCTGATGTAAGTTGGAAATTAATAAAATATAAAAAAGTCAGTCTTTGGCATTTTTATATTATTATATTAATAATTATTATTATTATTATTATTTATTTGATTTTTTTATGCCTGTTTTATGTGGTATGGTGGTGCAATGTGCACTGACTGCAGTCTTATTTCATTTTATTTTTATCTTCTGTGTCCACTGTCCAATTTTATGTGGGTTACTTTTTATTGCAGTACTTTTTGACATTACTGGATTGTAGTATTCTTTTCTTCATAAAATGAATGATTAAGTTGAATATAAATAATATTACGAATGTAACACAATTATGTATATCCAATAATTTTTTTTGTGTAATATATGAAAAAAAAGCCTATTTCAGTTTTGGTGCTGTTTCAGTATCGGTTTCGGTTTTTGGGATCAAGGAAGATTTATTTTCCGTATCTGTTTCGGCACCAAAAAACCCATTCGGTGCATCCCTAGCGTTTAGTGTCTGTGTATAAACAGTCAATGAGTTTGTTAGCTCTCACGTGGGTGCACTGAGCAGGCTAGATACCGAGCCATGGGGAGCAAACAAGAACTGTCAAAAAACTTGTGTAACAAGGTAATGAAACTTTATAAAAATGGAAAACTATATAAAAAGATATCCATTTAATCAGAGAAGCTTACAATCGCCAATGGCACCAGACAGGGCTGCCCCTCTCCCCACTTCTGTTTGCCCTAGTCATTAAACATCTAGCTCAAGCCATCAGAGCGAATCCAAATATACATGGTGTACAAACCTCTTGCTCTCAGTGTAAACCTTCCTTATACGCGGATGATCTTCTCCTTTACGTGACCCAACCCCACATCAGCATTCCATCCATACTCTTAGAGATCCACAGGTTCGGCCGTTTCAGCAACTACAAACTGAACATCTTCAAGACTAAAGCACTGAACCTCTCCTTAATCCAACCTACCCTCTCCTCCCTTAAGACCAACTTCTCTTTTCAGTGGCCATCAAACTCAATGTCATACCTAGGCATAGCCATCCCAACACACATATCAGACATATATGCTCTAAACTTTAGCCCATTGCTCACAAAACTCACGCCTCACTGAAAACAGAATGGACCTACCAGTGTCATGGTTTGGTCGCATGAACATACTAAAAATGGATATACTCCCCAAGTTATTGTATCTCTTTCAAGCCCTTCCGATTGCACTTCCATCCGCTTTTTTCCGCACCCTTCGTTCCATGGCCATTCATTTTGTATGGCAGGGTAATCACCCAAGACTGAAACACAAGCCCTTATGCTCTCCCCCTCATTGGCGGGGTAGGCCTACCAGACTTTGAGCTCTACCATACATCCGCAGTGGTCTCCCGGGTCCTGGAGTGGTTCCCCCACCGTCTGATTAAAGCCTCCACCTCAAGATTTGTCCTTGGTTGACCTCTGAGCACCTCTATGGGGTTAAGACCGGATGTACAAATCTCTCCCAACTTTATACCCCCTCACCAGAGACGCTCTACAAATCTGGTACCGCAGAAGAGACAGCTACTCACTATCCACTGAACCAAGCCCACTCACCCCCCTATTTGACAACCCAGCCCTCTCAGAGGGTAGATCAGCCCTAACCATAGATGATTATAACAGATCCACCTGGCCCACAGCACAACAATTTGTCAATGACACCCAGGGTACCTTTGTGACAAACCACACCACAGTCTCCAATATAACATGGCTGACCCGCCTACACTTGACCTCCTATTGTAAGAAACTTCACGATTCTCAACAAATTCACAGACCCCTAACTGGCTTTGAATAGCTATGCACACATTTTCATAAACGCCCCGGCACACTCTATCAACGATCTACAGACTGATCCTAGAACATACTTATGGTACTTTACCTAAGTACACTAAAGCCTGGTCAGAGGAGCTCGGGAGAGACATATCAGAGGCAGAATGGGGTAAGGCCTTTCTCTTTACTCATCTATCTCGAGCTACACCCAGGAAAAAAATTATAAGCTGGTGTCCAGGTGGTATCAAGTGCCAACGAACCTCAAGATCATGTTCCCATCAGTTACCGATATCTGCTGTAGATGTAATTCGGCGAAGGGTACGTACGTATCACATTTGGTGGGAATGCGATGAAATCCACCTATTTTGGGGGCAAATCTTCCAAATTTACACTGAAATATATGACAAACTGCTCATACCCTCCCATTCCATTGCCCTCATTTCCATACTACCTGGTACTATTAAATCCCAAAAGCACAACCTTCTGAAATTTTTCCTCAGTGCAGGTCAGCAGGTAATTCCTAGACATTGGAAAACCACCTCCCCCACATCCCTCATAGAATGGGTGGGTGAGATAAACAACATTATGCTTATGGAGGAGAGGCAAGCCAAGTCTCTAGATAAATACAAAAACATTTTCCTTTATTTGGAGTACCTGGAGGCATTACTCTACTTTCGACAAATTGAGGCATACGACGAGTACTTCCTGAGATACTAACCACAAAATTACACCCTCATATCCTAGACTAGCAATCCCCCCCTCTGAATGAGGCTTGCTGTCTCTCCATCTCCCCCTCCCTCACCCTTCTACCCCCACACCCCTCCCTCTCTTTATCTAGCTCCCCCCCTTTTCTTTCGTTTTCCCCTCTCTCATCTATGTCTGTATTTGGCTGCATATAGCCATACTATGAAATCACTTGTATTTTAGCTCCTCTATATGAGCACTGAAATCATCCAAGGGATCTGAAAGTACACCAATACTATTGTACTGATAATACCCAATGTTCAGTTTAGATACATTGATTTCCTCGGTCTCCGGTCGCAGTAGGTTCCCGCAGGGGCGCCCAGACCGACAGAAATTACACTTGTACGAATGTTAGTACTATGCTTGGAACTTGACCTCAACCCAAATTTACCAGACCAGAACGCCTTTTGTCAGGCACTTGGTCCTGTTCTTGTTTATTCTGTTTAAACTTGTGTTGAAAACAATAAAAACTTATTGAACCTAAAAAGATATCTAAAGCCTTGAGTGTGCCAGTCAGTACTGTTCAATCACTTATTAAGAAGTGGAAAATTCAGGGATCTCTTGATACCAAGCCAAGGTCAGGTAGACCAAGAAAGATCGCAGCCACAAATGCCACAAGAATTGTTCAGGATATAAAGATAAGTTAAATTCAGGAGAAATTCAGGCTGCTATGAAAAAAGACAGTGTGGTTGTTTCAAGGAGCACAATACAATGATACTTGAACAAAAATAAGCTGCATGATCGAGTTGCCAGAAAGAAGCTTTTATTGCGCTAATGCCACAAAAAAGCCCAGTTACAATATGCCCGACAACACCTTGATACACCTCACAGCGCTATGTTTGGACAGGGGTCAATAGGGCCTATAGTGACAAGAATACCATCCACACTGTGAAGCATGGCAGGGGCTCACTGATGCTTTTTTTTTGGGGGGGGGGGGGGGTGAGCTCCAAAGGCACTGGAAATCTTGTGAAAATTGATGACAAGATGAATGCAGCATTTTATCAGAAAATGCTGGCAGACGATTTGCATTCTTCTGCATGAAAGCTGCGCATGGGACACTCTTGGATTTTCCAGCATGACAGTGACCCTGAGCACAAGGCCAAGTTCACCCTCCAGTGGTTACAGTAAAAAAAAGGTGATGGTTCTAGAGTGTCCATCAGTCTCCTGACCTCTGGGCCTCATGCACGCTGGATGTTTTTACAGTTGCTGTTTTTTGGCTTCAGGCATTTTTTTCTGCATAGAGTAAACTCCCCAGCACGTTATCCTATGTATAAAAAAAGGGAGCAATCAGCGCAAACAGATGAATGAAAATGAATAAATACAAGCTGAACACTATAGGTAATCACAAAGCCTATATAAGATCAATAAAACAATAGTTAATGCAGCGCAATATTATGAGGTAAAAAGTCCATTTCACAATATGAGGACTCCGATGTCTAAAAAGGAGAAAGGCAAGTTCCCTTGTGATGGAAAAGGAAATATGTTCTCCAGTAGTGTATCGGTGACAATATCCTCCACCACAGACAAACAGATGCGCTTACCGGATCAGGTGGACCTCTATATTATTGCACCCCTGTTCCCCCAGGGTAATGTATGTCCTTGTTTCATTGCAGCCAGTACCGCTGCATTTCGCTGCTGGATCGGTGTCCCATGGTGACGGATTGGGGACCCCTAAAGTTGCATTTGAGTGTACCTACATCCCTGAGGGGATATATGCGCTTATGACCTCCAATAATATAGAGGTCCACCTGATCCGGTTTTCCGCCACGAGGGGACTTGCCTTTCTCCTTTTTGGACATCTGAGTCCTGATATTGTGAAATGGACTTTTTACCTTATAATATTGCGCTGCACTAACTACTGTTTTATTGATGTTATCCTATGTGTCCATACAAACATAGGCTGTTATCAGCGTTTTTTTGGCAGGGGCGTTTTCTGGCTGTAAAAAAATCCAGAACTGGTGTTTTTTAAGAGGAGTTTTTCAGCTGTAAAAATGCTCTAACTCTGATAAAAGCGGAAAAGCATGGCTATTCGGCATTTATCAGCATTTTTTTTAGCCATAAGCTTTTGTGGGAGTATAGTTTTGCTGAAAAACTCTACTGCAAAAATGCTACAAAACTCATTCTACAGCTAACGCTACTGGCTTTTTATAACATCCAGTGTGCATGAGGCCTAAAGAGTATGTAGTCCCAGCATTTCATAACTGATATGTGCCTTTTGTACCATATAATTGTATGATAAATTATTCTGTTTGTATTGCTTCCTTTGTGTGAAGTCCCTGGTGTTCCTGCCAGTCTCTCTGCTTGCCTATTAAAAATTGACCATGCTAAGCAGGAGAACACAGCGTGGTCAGTTCTCTAGCTATGCTGAGAACTCTGTGTCCTTACCTCCAATAATCAGACTTGTCCTGACACACCCCCCCCCCCCCCCCCCTGCACAGCCATTGGATTCACTGGTTGGGATTGCTGCTATTTTTCCTCTCCCAGCTTGTATGCAGCTGAGAACAGAGGGAATGTGATCACTTATAAAAAAGGGGGGAAAAAGGCATTTATAATGTTTTGGCTTTCATTTGTTCATTTGAGTTGTTTTACAACATGATAGTTTACAATCACTCTATTATCATCGAGTCACTCTGGGGAGATCTCAGACGTGATGTTCATGCTGGACCACCAAAGACTTTGCCTGATCTGGGGGCATTTTGCCAAGACGAATGGGCAGTTATACCATGTTTTGTTTTATGATTGTGCCATTCTGTTATGACCTACTGTTGAATATGAATCCCATAAGAAATAAAAAAAAATGTTTTGCCTGCTCACTCATGTTTTCTTTAACTGATTCCTGACCACCTCATGCAGATATACTGCGGCAGAAGGGCACGTACAGGCAGATTAACGTACCTGTACGTTGCCCTTTAAGAGGCAGCTTGCGGGTGCGCGTGCCGCCGTGAGCTCCGTGAGCGTGATCGCAGGTCCCGCGGACTCGATGTCTGCAGGGATACCCACGATTGTCTCACGGTGAGGAAGAACGGGGAAGTGCTAATGTAAACAAGCGTTTCCCCGTTCTGCCTAATGACACTGATCACAGCTCCCTGTAATCAGGAGCTGTGATCAGTGTCGTGTCCCCCCCACAGTTAGAATCACTCCCTAGGACACACTTAACCCCTACAGCGGCAGCTAGTGGTTAACCCATTCACTGTCAGTCACATTTACACAGTAATCAATGCATTTTTAATCGCACTGAACGCTGTATAAATGTGAATGGTCCCAAAATATCACCAAAAGTGTCCGATCTGTCTGCCATAATGTCGCAGTCACAATAAAACTCACTGATCGCCGCCATTACTAGCAAAAAAAAATTTAATAAAAATGCCATAAAACTATCCCCTATTTTGTAGGCGCTATAACTTTTGCGCAAAACCAATCAATAAACGCTTATTGCGATTTTTTTTTTTTTTTTTTTTTTTACCAAAAATGTGTAGAAAAATACGTATCAGCCTAAACAGAGGGAAAAAAATGTTTTTTTTATATATTTTTTGAGGATATTTATTATAGCAAAATGTAAAATATAATGCGTTTTTTTCAAAATTGTCACAATTTTTTTGTTTATAGCAAAAAATAAAAACCGCAGAGGTGATCAAATGCCACCAAAAGAAAGCTCTATTTGTGGGAAAAAAAAGACGTCAATTTTGTCTGGGAGCCACGTCGCACGACCACGTAATTGTCCGCTAAACCGTCGCAGTGCCGGATCGCAAAAAGTGCTCTGGCATCTCTTTATGCTGGCGACTTGCTACTTTATATCACCTCGGATTGGAGTAACGCGGTTAACGAGCGTTTCGCAATACGAGCACTGTATTTTTAAAAATCGTAACTCGGTTTGCGAGTGTTGTCTCGCAAAACGAGCACGATTCAGGCCAAAGTGGTGTGCAGTACCACTTTTGGCCTGAGGTGGGGGGGTGCTGGAGCCAAGCAGAGCCAAACGTTGCCGATCGCAGCCGTTCGGAAATGCATGGAAAGGCTCGAGGACACTTCGGCTGACCTTGGCAAATCTCGGGCAGGAAGTCTTTCCGAGGTTTGCCGAGGTCCGCTGAAGTGTCCTCGGGGCTTTTCGGCCATTTCCGAGGCTCTCCGGCGAGCCCCAACCCCCCCCCGCCTCTGGCCGCATGCGGTATTGCATCCCATTGAAGTCAATGAAGAATTAATTATTTTAGTTTCCATTGACTTCAATGGGAAAACTCGTTTTGATATGCGAGTACTTTGGATTACAAGCATATTCCTGGAATGGATTATGCTCGTAATCCAAGGTTCCACTGTATTAGTATCCCCGCCTTTCTCCAGGAGCTTAATGGCTTTGGCACCCATAGTAATTTTAAATTGAACATCTCCAAAACAGAAGCCCTAAACATATCTTGACCACGATTTGGCAGAAATTCCCTTTTCATTCATTTAATATAGGTCGATTAAATGATTAAATATCTGGGGACTGAGATCCCTCAGGACTTCAACGTTGTACAAACCCCCTTAAATTTTTCAATCTTTGTTATATTGCAGCCATTTGCTAAAATCATTTAATTTCATTTTTTTCCTCATTAATGTACACACAGCACCCCATATTGACAGAAAAACACAGAGTTGTTGACATTTTTGCAGATTTATTAAAAAAGAAAAACTGAAATATCACATGGTCCTAAGTATTCAGACCCTTTGCTGTGACACTCATATATTTAACTCAGGTGCTGTCCATTTCTTCTGATTATCCTTGAGATGGTTCTACACCTTCATTTGAGTCCATCTGTGTTTGATTATACTGATTGGACTTGATTAGGAAAGCCACACGCCTGTCTATATAAGACCTTACAGCTCACAGTGCATGTCAGAGCAAATGAGAATCATGAGGTCAAAGAAACTGCCTGAAGAGCTCAGAGACAGAATTGTGGCAAGGCACAGATCTGGCCAAGGTTACAAAACAATTTCTGCTGCACTTAAGGTTCCTAAGAGCACAGTGGCCTCCATAATCCTTAAATGGAAGACATTTGGGACAACCAGAACCCTCCCTAGAGATGGCCGCCTGGCCAAACTGAGCTATCGGGGGAGAAGAGCCTTGGTGAGAGAGGTAAAGAAGAACCCAAAGATCACTGTGGCTGAGCTCCAGAGATGCAATCGGGAGATGGGAGAAAGTTGAAGAAAGTCAACCATCACTGCAGCCCTCCACCAGTCGGGGCTTTATGGCAGAGTGGCCCGACGGAAGCCTCTCCTCAGTACAAGACACATGAAAGCCCGCATGGAGTTTGCTAAAAAAATACCTGAAGGACTCCAAGATGGTGAGAAATAAGATTCTGTGGTCTGATGAGACCAAGATAGAACTTTTTGGCCTTAATTCTAAGCGGTATGTGTGGAGAAAACCAGGCACTGCTCATCACCTGTCCAATACAGTCCCAACAGTGAAGCATGGTGGTGGCAGCATCATGCTGTGGGGGTGTTTTTCAGCTGCAGGGACAGGACGACTGGTTGCAATAGAGGGAAAGATGAATGCGGCCAAGTACAGGGATATCCTGGACGAAAACCTTCTCCAGAGTGCTCAGGACCTCAGACTGGGCCGTAGGTTTACCTTCCCACAAGACAGTGACCCTAAGCACATAGCTAAAATAACGAAGGAGTGGCTTCACAACAACTCCGTGACTGTTCTTGAATGGCCCAGCCAGAGCCCTGACTTAAACCCAATTGAGCATCTCTGGAGAGACCTAAAAATGGCTGTCCACCAACGTTTACCATCCAACCTGACAGAACTGGAGAGGATCTGCAAGGAGGAATGGCAGAGGATCCCCAAATCCAGGTGTGAAAAACTTGTTGCATCTTTCCCAAAAAAACTCATGGCTGTATTAGATCAAAAGGGTGCTTCTACTAAATACTGAGCAAAGGGCCTGAATACTTTAGGAAGATGTGATATTTCAGTTTTTCTTTTTTAATAAATCTGCAAAAATGTCAACAATTCTGTGTTTTTCTGTCAATATGGGGTGCTGTGTGTACATTAATGAGGAAAAAAATGAACTTAAATGATTTTAGCAAATGGCTGCAATATAACAAAGAGTGAAAAATTTAAGGGGGTCTGAATACTTTCTGTCCCCACTGACTAAGATTAGGCTCTCTTTAGAATCATGGCACCATCTTAAGCTGTCCTGGTTTGGCCGAATGAATTTCCTCGAGATGGACATTCTCCCCAAATTATTATATTTATTTCAAGTCCTCCCTATCACCTTCCCCAGTGCCTTTTTTCACACACTCCGCTTGCTGGCGATCAAATTAATTTGGCAACATCGCCCTTCCAGACTCAAATATAAAATACTGTGCTCTCACAGACTCAATGAGGGAATTGGTCTCCCGGACTTTCAGATTTATCATGCCTCAGCCATATTCTCCAGACTACTTGAATGGTTCCCCCGCCCTTTAACCAAACCCTCTATGACTGTAGAGCAAGACATGGCTCTAGTGGACCTCCGAGCTCTGCTATGGGGATATAATACTAAATTCCGCACCATGACTGAGCTCTCCCCCCTGACGCTGGCAGCACTATCCCTATGGTACCGTTGGCAGGCTACCTTTGCATTATCCACAGACCCCAGTCCATTGACCCCATTGTTTGATAACCCGGCGCTTCTTTCTTATAATAATGCCTTGGGGCGCTGTGGTACTTATGAAAGGACTCCATGGCCCACGGCACGGCAGTTTGTTCACACTACGACAGGCTGTTTTCAACCATGACCAGGTCACCAACCCCCCGCTACATCTGACTGGTTATCTATGTTGTCCTTGTCGCAATTCAGCAAAACTCTTCACCTGTCTGGACAGATTCACAGAGCACTTGCAGCTTTCGAGGAAATGTGTAGTCTCTCTCAGATCCCCAGACATACTCTGTGTCTGATATATAAAGAAATTCTGTCCCATACCCATAATGTATTTCCTAACTCTACGCAGAAGTGGTCCAGGGACTGAAATACCCCCAGGACAATGGCATACCTCATTTACATTTACCCACAAGTCATCTATTTCCGGGTTTACACAGTAGACGAATTACAAACTACTATCTGGGTGGTTTATAGATCCAGTCACTGTCCACAGAATCTTCCCCAACACTAATGACGTCTGCTGGCGCTGTCACGGAGGAAACGGAACCTATCTCCATGTGTGGTGGGAGTGTGTTCGAGTTCACCCTTTTTGGAGCCAGATTTTTGAAATTTACATAGACCTGTATGATGATTCTCTCATTCCCACCCCCTAAGGTGACCCTTTTATCCATCCTACCTGGTCCAATTATACTGCATAAAAATAACTTGATTCTTTTTGTAAGTGGCCTGCCAATTAATAATGCAGTTTTGGAAATCAGAGACCCCCCCCCTTCATAAATGGATAGACATCATTAACGACACCATGCTTGTGGAGGAGCTGCAGGCAAATGAAGGAGACGCCAGAGCCTAACACCTCAAACTGTGGTACATTTGGCTTCATTATTCATCCTCGGACAATCTGCTTAACAGGATATCTGCATAAGAGTCATGTTTACCTTTGTCTAGATATATAGCACTGGTTAAGCCCCGATGGGGTTGACCAGCAGGGTTATGCTCTGGGTAATAATAGTTACCTTCGGTCTTCCGCGTTTTGGATAACAGGTGTTGGGATTATGCCCTATACATTGTGTTCATGATCCCCCCCCCCCTCTCCTCCTACCTTCTCTCTCTCTTCTCTTCCCCTTTCCACACCCTCCCTAATTGATTGTTTTTTACATTCTACTACATGTGATCCACGTTGATATGGACATAAAAGTATGTTTTTGAGAACTGTTTCTCGTATATGTACTGAAAATGAACTGAATGCAATGTTTTATACGCATTGTGGTATTTGTTTACCATTACCCTCCCCCTTTCCTTTCTGTACCCGATGTTGCTTTATTCGAAAAAAACTATAAAACATATTCAACCATAAAAATGGTACCTACTATATATTTCCAATTCTCTGCAAACTTTTGAGCACAGCTGTAGATAGCATTGGCTACCCCCAGATGTTCTATATATGAAGAGACATCTGTCTGCACTGATCATTAACTGGTAAACTTTCTCTAAAATTACCTTAGCATGGCGATATATATAGTGAAACTATATGAAGGTACTTTTCCATTATTAACTGTAATGTTATCACTGCTTTTTATAGATTCTAAACTTAATAAAACAATTTAATTTGCTTATATTCACAGGCTTAAAATCCAACACTTCATTGGCTAGCAGCAGAAAGCATAGCCTTGGTCTGTATGATAATACCCCACATTCTCCATATAAAAGATTTGAATGGAAGAAGAGTCCTGAAGAAGAGTCTATATCCAGATCTTTTACTAGGATGGAGCATTTACAGTCTAGAGAGGTATCTATCTTGAATCTGTTTAGTTCATGTTTACTCTTAACTGTACCATGTTCAAGTTACCACCAAAAAAAAAACCTTACACAATTAACATTTTGGGGGTGGGTACCTAGTTTTGTCAGATAACCCCTCCCACTTTTGCTGGCAATGCCTAGGCAATTCCACCAGAACATTTTTATGGTATGAATTATTCATTTTTATATATTTTTATGTAGCATTGCATGTAGAACATAAAGGTTTTTTTTTTTAATATCATTCAGATATTTATACAGCAGTTTATGCTGAGGGGGTTTAGGGTGAATGCAGAAATGTTTGCATTTGCTAACTTTACAATAACTTTATAACTTTGGTTGAAACCCTAAAAAGAAAAAAGAAATAAAATCCTGTCTCTTTAAGGCATGAGAAATAACATTGTGCTTTTGGCATGGCAATTGTCTCTTTCTATGCTCTACAATACCTGGTTGATCCTGCCTGTTCCTGTCTTCCCCTGTGTGTGCTGACCATGCTTACCATAGCTGCTGATCCCTGATAGCATGGTCAGATTATGTGCCACTGTCATCCTGCTGTATATTCAGCGTCTCTGCATCTGCCACTCCCTCTTTCCCTGTCATTTCTGTAGTCTGTGTGTAAACTGTAAAGCCGATCTCCCTGACTCTCCCCTCTCCATCTGCCTTGATTGAATGTTCTGCTGCAGCTGCTCCTTTCCTTTGGTATCATGTAAAGTAACATCTATTATATACTTTTATCCTCTCTGTTTCAGGAACACTCTAACTACAGTGTGTATTTATTTTTTTTATTCTAAAGCTAAATACCTTCTTTGCCCAGGGCTGCTTTCTGGTCACATTTCCTCCCTCTGCTAGCTTGCATACATCAGAGTGGAATCTCAACCCCTCCCACTGTACTCCTTAGATTGAGAAGGAGAGCAGAAAGAGGACATGTGACTACACTGCAGAGCTGGGCAAATAACGTATTTAGCTTTAGAATTAAAAAAAAAAAAATACACACACTGTATTTATTATGTTCCTAAAACAGAGAGGATAGAAGAATATAATATATGTGACTTTACAACCACTTTAAGGACATAAACAGTTTTTATTTGGTGTGTTGTTTTTATAAAAGTCCTACTGTTTTAATTCTAGGCTGACAAATGTACAAAAATGTAAAAAAAAATCATAATTTGAATAGTACAGGACACAGGATCTTTAGCCTTAAGAGTGGGTTATATGCAGCTACCTTCAGGTGCCTGGACACAGGCAAAAAACAAAAGCTGCAGGGACAGCCCGAATATAACCCCTTTTAGGCAACCCATACTATACAAGTCATTTTTTATTTTTTTATTAAAGCAGTGGGTTGAGCGGAAAAAAACTGACCCCATCCCCCGATCCACACATTCAATTTTTTAATTTAAATAATCTTTATTTCTATGTAATATACAAAAGTTACCAAATACAGTAATTCTTACATACACCATATACATTACAATGCATATATAAAATAACTCAGGAAATTGCTCGCCAAATTTTCCCCCTTTTCCAACCCTCCCACCCCGCCACTAAAGACCTACCTATTACCTTCCCCCCTGTCTTATAATTCTTGCTAATACACCTTCGTGAGTTTCTTGGCATCATACATAACTCTATGTCATCTCCTTCCTACACACACCTTACATAGGATAACCCAATTCCTCTAACCATGGATTCCAGATTTTTTTTAACTCCTTTAAGTTTTTTCTCCTTGCATAAACTACCTTTTCTTTCCATACTGTTTCGGTTACTGTTCTAATCCAGTCTTCCTTCGAGGGGGGTCTCTCTGCCTTTGTGCTATTAATTTCCTTGCCTGGAAGAGGCATCTCAACACTGCTTTAATTTTACTATTACCTCGCCTAGACTCTCCCCAACTCCCAAAATACACAACTTCAGATCCATTTTCAGTCCTAATTTAAAGATCTTATTTATAGTTTCTAGTATTCCCAACCAATACCGGAATAGTTTAGGGAATTTCCATATCATATGGATCAGGTCCCTGGTATTCTGGCACCTTGGGCAATTGGCATCCACCCTCCGCCCGAATTCAAACAATCTTTTAGGTGTGTAGTAAGTCCTATGTAGGAGCATTAAATATGAGAACTTCTGTGCGGGTGAGACCAAGACTTGATGACCTCCCACCAGTATCTTTTTCCATTGTTCATCCGATATATTGCCCAGGTCCCTTTCCCATTTACTTCTGCACTTAAGCTTTTCAAGGTGGATGGGGGAATCCTCCCTTCCGCTGAGTTATTGTATTCCCCTACTGTCAGAATACATGATCAGTGCTGCCGGCTATAGCCTGTGGAGAAGATCTCCCAGGAAAAAACCTGACAGGCTAGTTGTACAGAAGTCGATTGGCACATCGATTTCTGTACAACCCCAGTGCCCATACATGGATTGAAATTTTGATCCCTGTATGGCCGGCTTTATTCCCAGCAAGCCTCGGGTTTTTTTTGGTGTATATAGGTGATGGGTGTCTTCTCTCTACTGTGAGAAGCTAACTACTTTCTTTTTGTCCTTTGATTTTTCTCAAGATTCTTCTATCAAGCTCTAGCTGCACCATAGCCATTGTGGCTTTCCTCTTGAAGCTTTCAATATTGGTTAACTACTTAGCTGTGCCTCAGGCCATTGTTCCCGGATCCCACCAGAAAGAAGATGCATGGCCAGCCTGTATTGTTGCTTCGGGCCCTGAATCCTCTATTGGCGCTCACCTTCGCACATGGTGCAATGCCTTAAGTTAGCCATAGGGTGCAATACAGGTTCAGGGCAGTTGTCCACACACCAGTGGTTCTCTGACCCTGAAGATGGGGCTTGTCCATGACATCATAACCCCTCATTAGGGGCTATGTTGCTGGCAGTGGTAAGCCAGGGCCTCGAACTTAAATCTGGTTCCAGGTGTGCTGTCGCTCCAATTCCTTTTTTTTATTGAATCTGTCACATTCTGGGTCTCTTCGCTGAGCATCTGCAGCACATTTTATTGCCTGCTCTCTGACCTAACTGATTCTGGCCACCAGCACACAGCACAATGATCTACTGACATCAGATTGTTCCATCTGCCTACAATGCTTGACATCAAAGAGTTCCAGCCCCCCTATGCAGTAGTGGTTGTATGTAGCCCCTAGGGGAACCTTTCTCACTGCACATGGTGAATCACCACAGGTGCATGGGAAATGGTTCTGCGGGTCTTGGCAACTCACACTTTGGGGGGGTGCTTTGTTGTCCTTCCTCTAAAGACCTTAGTTCAGTTGGCCCTCGAATGTTCAGTCTTCAATCTGAGTCTCTTAAAGCCCCTCAACCCCCCACCTGAGTTTCTTTCTGGGCTTCCTCTTGTGGCTGCCCCTCTCCCTGAGGTGGATGGAGAGGAAACCTCATTAGAATTTGAGAAATAGGCACAAGAGGAAGCTCATTCTGCTAATATCTTTCCTAAGCTTAAGAATACCATTCTGATCCCTATCCGATGCAGTACGTTTGTGCCTGGCCTTGGAACGAACTATGTCAGCTGACCCAAAGATCCACAAGTATGGGATCTCTAAAAAAAATGAGTGGGCAAAGACATTTCCTGCACATTTGCTCCTGGAGCCTAGGTGGTACATTTCCCGACCCTTCCCCTGAAAATATCTTTGCCTCTTTCAAGTGTTTTGCTTAGCATTACCCTATTGAATAGGATTGCTTCAGAAATGGGCAGTCCCAGTCATGGATCCTCCCATCAAGGATGTCCTTGTTTTTAAGGACTCTGTAGACAAAAGGTTTAGGAACACCTTAAAGGCCTCATTTTTTACAGGGATATTCTTGAGCAAAACCTGTACCACTCTGTATGTGATTTGAGGCTAGGACAGAGGTTCACCCTCCAGCAGGACAATGACCCCAAACACAATGCTAAAGCAAGACTTGAGTGGTTTAAGGGGAAACATGTAAATGTGTTGGAATGGCCTAGCCAAAGCCCAGACCTCAATCCAATAGAAAATCTGTGGTCACACTTAAAGATTGCTGTTCTCAAGCGCAAACCATCCAACTTGAAGGGCCTGGAGCAGTTTTGCAAGGAGGAATGGGCAAAAATCCCAGTGGTAGATGTGGCAAGCTCATAGAGACTTATCCAAAGCGACTTGGAACTGTGATAGCCGCAAAAGGTGGCTCTACAAAGTATTGACTTTAGGGGGATGAATAGTTATGCACAGTGACTTTTTCTGTTATTTTGTCCTATTTGTTGTTTGCTTCACAATAAAAAAAAAAAAAAAACATCTTTAAAGTTGCAGGCATGTTCAGTATCTGCATTATGCTGTGGAAATGGAAATGCAACACTACCAATTTGTTCCTCTTCTTTTTTGCCTGTCCATGGCACCTCAGGTTATCACCAATGTGCTAGCTCCTGCCCTAGCTCACAGTGGGAAACCATGACAATCTCCTGCTAAAGGACCAGTCCATCGAAGCCCATTGTCCTATTAAAAGTGCAGACTCTGAAGATCTTTGGATGGATCCTCAATTTCCAGAAATTAGAACTGAGCCCTGTTCAAACCTTGGCGTATCTGGGCCTAGTATTTGATACCTGCCCAAGATCTTTCTTACCCAGGACAAGCTCCTTTTCTGCAACTCTTGTTCAGACCCGTCAGTCCAAGAGCTAACCCTCCATATGATTTTGCCTGAAGGCTGTGGGTCTAGTGGTAGCCTCCTTCAAAGCAGTATGTCCAACTTAACTCCAGACTATTGCAACTCAGTATTCTGGGACAAACAGATTTGGGCTCCAGATTGCCCTCTACATTTGACCAACAAGGTCAGAGCTCTCTAATGTTGCGGATTTCTAATCTGGCGTTGGAGTCAGGAATTCAAGTGAGGTGGGCAGTTCTTACAATGGAGCACTGGTAGCCTTTTGGATCAGGGGACTTGGTTGCTGGAGGAAGCTTGGCTTCCCAGTAACATCCTGAAGCTTAGGGCAATTCGATGAGCCTTTCAGCACTGGATATGGTACTCTGGAGTTGCCCAACCAGAATTCAGTCCGGCGTTGCCATGGTAGTGGCTCACATCAACCACTGGAGGGGGGGGGGGCACCAGGTGCAGCGTAGCTCAAAGAAAAGTGGACCTCGTTCTAGTTTGACCATATCTACACGTTCTTGCCCTGAGGACCATCCACATCCCAGGCATGGACAACTAGCAGGTGGACACTTTTCAGCTGTCAACGTCTAGATCCAGGGGAATGGTCTCTCTCCATGGAAGTGTTCCAAACTCTTTGTCACAGGTGGGGGACACTAAACATAAATCATTTGTTTATTTTAACATTTTTTTTTTCTCTATTTTTTAATGACTTTATTATTTTTAATTGTAAAACTCTATCCTACAAGTACACCGTTAAATGGATGTCTGCAGATGAACATTGCATTCAGAAGATGGCAGTGTTCATCTGCAGGCTTTCATTTTTGTCAAAGTCTCCAGTCTCCATGCAATTACTGTGTCAGAGTTGACATTATAATGACATAATCTCAAACGACTCTGACTGGTACCCCGGCTCAAAGTGTTGGCTGCTGGCTTTGAAGGGGGGGGGGGGGGGAGGGTACTGGGCATAATTTTAAGTAACAATAATATACAGATTATGGGAGCAACGAAACGCTTAATTTTTTGCCTACTCTGTGGATCTCCGAGAGGTCCATTTTGACGACATAAATAGGGGCAGATATTATTAATAAACCAACATATTTTCTTTTTATTATTTTTTTACTCCTTATTAATTGTTTACTTTTTCCTACTGTCAGGAATCATTTTCTAATTACCAAGAAGATGCTGATGACACAGATAATCTCTTCAGTTACACAAGAAACAGAAATGAAATTGATGAAGCTATTCCACCCACACCAGCTTTCCCTGTTTCAACACTTTATGGTAAGCACATTTACATGAACGCTTAAATTTCCTAGAAAATATTGGCTTAATTTGTTTTACATAATTTTCTGGTGTTGTTGTTGTGGTCCACCAATGGGCACCCTCCACAAGTTGTGCTGCACTGTTGTATTCAAAATGCGTTTGGTTTTAAGGTAGAGCCGTGGCCAGGGTTTAGACACTCAAATAGTTACTTATTCTTAAGTTAGGTTAAGTATAAATAGACTTTAAAGGCATAGTTTACCTTTATCAAAAAACTGCCTGTACAGATAAGTGACTTCTGTAGATAAAAACAAGCTGTGCAGTTTTGACCAAAATTGAATAATGCCCTTGCTATAGGTGTAGTTCACTTACATGCAGTATCTCACAAAAGTGAGTACACCCCTCACATTTTTGTAAATATTTTATTAAATCTTTTCATGTGACAACACTGAAGAAATGACACTTTGTTACAATGTAAAGTTGTGAAGTGTGCAGCTGGTATAACAGTGTAAATTTGCTGTCCCCTCAAAATAACTCAACACACAGCCATTAATGTCTAAACTGCTGGCAACAAAAGTGAGTACACCCCTAAGTGAAAATGTCCGAATTGGGCCCAAAGTGTCAATGTTTTGTGTGGCCACCATTATTTTCCAGCACTGCCTTAACCCTCTTGGGCATGAAGTTCACCAGAGCTTCACAGGTTGCCACCGGAGTCCTTTTCCACTCCTCCATGACAACATCACGGAGCTGGTGGATGTTAGAGACCTTGCGCTTCTCCACCTTCTGTTTGAGGATGCCCCACAGATGCTCAATAGGGTTTAGGTCTGGAGACATGCTTGGCCAGTCCATCACTTTTACCCTCAGCTTCTTTAGCAAGGCAGTGGTCATCTTGGAGGTGTGTTTGGGGTCGTTATGTTGGATAACTACCCTGCGGCCCAGTCTCTAAAGGGAGGGGATCGTGCTCTGCTTCAGTATGTCACAGTACATGTTGGCATTCATGGTTCCCTCAATGAACTGTAGCTCCCCAGTGCCGGCAGCACTCATGCAGCCCCAGACCATGACACTCCCACCACCATGCTTGACTGTAGGCAAGACACACTTGTCTTTGTACTCCCCACCTGGTTGTCGCCACACACGCTTAACACCATCTGAATCAAATACGTTTATCTTGGTTTCATCAGACCACAGGACATGGTTCCAGTAATCCATGTCCTTAGTCTGCTTGACTTCAGCAAACTGTTTGCAGGCTTGCTTGTGCATCATCTTTAGAAGAGGCTTCCTTCTGGGACAACAGCCATGCAGACCAATTTGATGCAGTGTGTGGCGTATGGTCTGAGCACTGACAGGCTGACCCCCCCCACCCCTTCAACCTCGGCAGAAATGCTGGCAGCACTTGTACGTCTATTTCCCAAAGACAACCTCTAGATATGATGCTGTGCACGTGCACTCAACTTCTTTGGTCGACCATGGCAAGGTCTGTTCTGAGTGGAACCTGTCCTGTTAAACCGCTGTATAGTTTTGGCCACCGTGCTGCAGCTCAGTTTCAGGGTCTTGGCAACTTTCTTATAGCCTAGGCCATCTTTATGTAGAGTAACAATTCTTTTTTCCAAGTCCTCAGAGAGTTTGTTTGTCATGAGGTGCCATGTTGAACTTCCAATGACCAGTATGAGCGAGTGAGAGCGATTTACACCAAATTTAACACACCTGCTCCCCATTCGCAGCTGAGACCATGTAACACTAACGAGTCACATGACACCGGGGAGGGAAAATGGCTAATTGGGCCCAATTTGGACATATTTACTTAGGGATGTACTCACTTTTGTTGTCAGCGGTTTGGACATTAATGGCTGTGTGTTTTTTTGAGGGGACAGCAAATGTACACTGTTATACAAGCTGTACACTCAGTACTTGTAGCAAACTGTAATTTCTTCAGTGTTGTCACATAAAAAGATATAATAAATTTTTTACAAAAATGTGAGGGGTGTACTCACTTTTGTGAGATACTGTATATACAGCAGGTAAAATAAATATTGAACAACAGTTTTTCTAGGTAAATATATTTCTACAGGTGCTATTGACATGTAATTTGCACCACATATCGGTAACAACCCATGCATACATACAAAGAAATCAAAACAAATAAGTTCAGAAATTAAGTTGTGTAATAAAATGGAATGACACAGAGAAAAAGTATTGAACACGCTAACTGAAATGTATTTAATACTTCGTACAAAAACCTTTGTTGGTAATGACCGCTTCAAGTTGCCTCCTGTATAGAGAAACTAGTCGCATGCATTGCTGAGATGTGATTTTGGCCCATTCTTCCACACAAACAGTTTTCAAATCTTGAATGTTCCGTGGGCCTCTTCTATGAACTCTGATCTTTAGTTCTTTCTATAGATTTTCTATTGGATTCAAGTCAGGTGATTGGCTGGGTCATTCTAGCAGCTTTATTTTGTTTCTTTGAAACCTGTTGAGAGTGTGTCATGTTAGAGCAATTTAATTTGTAAAAGTGTACCACACACATACCCTACACACTGGTACTGTATGGACAAGTAGCACGGAAAGTCCAAGATGGCAGTGTCGTAACAGCCATCAGGTGGAACTACAGCTGTAGAGACACAGGCATCCGGCACACCCAAAAGTGTCAGATGCTAGAGGATCCAGGATAGGGTGTACCAAAAATTGGAGGTATAGTTGTGCTCATAAGTTTACATACCATTGACAGAATGTGTGAAATGTTAGCCATTTTTGCTGCACCAGTTCCCCAAAACCGCTTGATGGCAAAATGCCAAACAGCACCTAGAGAAGCACCAAAACATCTGCTCTAAATTTGCAGTGATGAGACCAAAATTTTACTCTTTAGTTATAACCATAAACGCAGTGTTTACAGAGGAGTTAACAAATGCAAAAGAAGGAAAAGAAGTATCTCATCTTTTCGACAAAGCATAGAGATGAATCTCTGCTGTTTTGAGGGGGTGAAGGGTCGTGAGACACAGTGGGACAGGAAACCTAGTTAAAATTGATGGCAAGATTATTGCATATTATCAGAAAATTTGCACTTGTCAGCCCAGAAGCTGCGCATGCGCCACACATTACAATTATCCCAAACATAGGGCAAAATGTACCCTTTGGTGGCTGCAGCAGAAAAAAACTGATTGGTCTAGAGTGGCCATCACTCTCTCCTGACCTCAACATGATCAAGCCACTTTAAGGAGTTCTTGCTAGACAACCAAGATGTGCAGGACCCGAAGGCCTTTTGCCAAGCAGAATGGATAACTTTACCACATGAGACAATAAAAGGCTTCAATCAAAAATAAAAATCATGCAAGACCACAAGCCGGCATGAATGCTAAAGAGACCAGAGACAATGTATGATATTAGGAAATAAGGAAGAAATAAGGGTGTGCAAACGTTTTAATTTAAAAGTGAAAAATGTGTTTGGTCTGAGTACTCTTTAAAAATGATCTACATCTTGCAAATTTGTATGTAAACTAAAGGGTATAATTATATTGTTAGTGATCTTTTACAATGACAGCTACTTTAAAACATTTTGTTTCATGTTACGTTTGCACTTTATAACTATAAATCTTACCTTACATAATTGGTCTGTTTCCTTGTTTGCTGAGCTTCCTGCTACTTAACAAAAACACATTTTTTAAGAGGAAATATAATTTCAGTCACCTCATAGCTGAAGCAGTTTACAGTCTAAAGAGACTAGAACCTCAAAGCTATCATTAAATAGCACATAAATACATTTGCAAGGTATGGATTTGTAATTCCATTTTGTAACTCTATACACATTCACACTGCTCTTGCACAAAAAAAAGTTTACATGCAATTCATAACATGCAAGTTTTCTTTCTAGGCTGTCATCAGGACATTGTCCTGCAAGCTCAGACCCCACCTTGCCTTTCCTTCCCTTTTGCCTCTTTAGTATTTATCCCAACTGAAGGATTGTTTTCTGTAGCTGTTGAATTAGAAAACCTTCAGAGTGCAGAGCCAGAGTTTACATGTGAAAGGAGGGAGCCTATTGACCTCATGCATCCATGACTTCCAACTATTCAGAGTAGGGTTAATTTATGGGTTAGGAAGCATGGAGTGCAAATGTAACAAAATCTTTACACCAAAGAACATAACACAAGTACATCTTTAAACTTTTTCATTTTATTTACATAAGGAATTGATAGTGACAAGATGCTCTGCATCTGAAAATCAGTATTGATAAACCAATACCAAAATCAAATCAAAACCCAAGTATATAAACATAGAATAACATTTGTTACATAATGGTACAAAGAGCGTTATTAATTTTTCAGTAATCTTTTTCTATATCCCTTGGAAGAGGTATTTTGCTAGTCACATAAGGCGAGTTCAGTGATTACCAAATTTTTAGTTTAATAGGTGCAGGAGCAGAGGGCTTCCGAGGGGGAATCTCCTGATGCAGAGAATTTTCCACTTTTTTAAATTATTTCACAAAGCTCCTAGAAAATGTAGATTTTACTGTTAGAATGTGGAGTGTGTCAATGTTAAAAGAGAGTTTAAAATACCATTCCTCCAGTCATGGCCAAACAATTGTAACAGGTCTTTTCATTCTCCTGGAACTCGGGCACCATAAAATACCCAGTTCATGACTGGCTTATGCTTGTCCTGGGGAGACCTAAGGAGATGAGCAGTTTGGGGTTACGTGCTACAGACAGTTGCGCTATATTGAACTGACACTTTGTATTTCTGCTAAGCTGTGGGTACCCATTGAAAAATTTATGGTAGAAATTTAGCCCCCCTTGCCATTGAAAATTTAAAGGGCCATTCAGAACTGCCTCTCCCTTGACCCACTACACCCTTAAATTGTGGAACGTAGTGAATAGTGTTGGCTCCCTAACCCTCTGATGACCATACTATACCCGGTAGGGGGATTTTTGTGTTTTTTTTGTGGTTTCCTCCAGATGTACATCTTGCTCTATTTTAAAAACTGCGCTACAGATGGGGACACCTGCTGTTGTTCTTTCCTAACAGGAGGCAAGCTTACACCACTGAGCAACTTGATGTAGCGGTATGTGAGTTTCCCTACGGATGCTTGGAAATACTGCTCACTACAGCATTTTTTTTCTTACCTGTGTGTCTTGTATCCATCCAATGAAGTCTCTTGCCGCTTTTGAGTAATTATGTGCCAACAATGCCGCCTACCTGTACCCAACATTGAAAGAACGAGGTGGCTGTGGAAGTCAGCTTGGTTATGGATTCCATGAGACCGCATAGCCTGAGGTTGCCCCTGTGTGATCAGTTCTCATAATCCTATCATTGCAGAAGAACCTGGTCCAGTTCACTTCTAAGGGTGTCGGTTTTCTGTTCGTGACTCCCTACGGCAGTAATGACATCATCCATGTTATCCTCAAGGGTGTCAGTGCGGCTGCCCAGTTCCCTAATCTCCCATGTGAAGTGGAAAGTTCTTTTTGCAGCATAATTTTAAACCTTTCTAAGAGTATTACTCTTGTCGCCAATGTTCCAGTGCAAAGCTGTTAGGATAAGCTACTCCTCAAACTGAGCTTGTATTTTAAATTGCTCACTGACTGCATTTTCTGCACTTTTCTTGCATGTACTGGCCAGAGAGATATCAGAAGATAAGTAAAAAAAGGTGGGGTTCAATATTTTTTTTTATTTCATTTTGTGTATCATCGAATATGTTCTATGGTATTGGCCATTTGCTTTGTTGGAATACAAGGGAAGGCAAATTAGCAGATCTCCCCACAACCTCTATTTTGTTTTTCCCATAGATTCTGCTGGCCTTTCATCTATATATGTGGTCTCTTTTTGAGTGCAACCATCCTATTTGGCCACAAGGTGGAGTTCGAAACTTGATTATTTTAATTTATATGGAATGTTATTATTTGGCAAATTTTTGTAATTACTTTTTACATTGAATTGAGGGGTATAGTATACTATTTGATGCTACTGAGCTCAAATATTGCAGATGCATCACAATTTAGGATGAGCTGTTGAGGGAAGGATTACTGCCTATTGCTTGCCATTAGCTGTGTATAAAATGGACTGTTTATTTATTTATTTTTATTTATTTCAGGTACTTCTATAGCGCCGTCAGTTTACGCAGCGCTTTACATATACATTATACATTCACATCAGTCCCTACACCCTCAAGGAGCTTACAATCTAAGGTCCCTAACTCACATTCATACATACACATTCTAGGGCCAATTTAGACAGGATCCAATTAACCTACCATCATGTCTTTGGAGTGTGGGAGGAAACCGGAATACCCGGAGGAAACCCACGCAGACACAGGGAGAACATGCAAACTCCAGGCAGGTAGTGTCATGGTTGGGATTCGAACCAGCGACCCTTCTTACTGCTAGGTGAGAGTGCTACCCACTACACCACTGTGCCGACTGTTGTCATCTCCAACCTATCAGAGTCTCCTGAAAATGTCTGCTGTGACGAAACTTGTTTGGCAAGGCCTTGGTTGTGATCATGTCTCGCATGGCGTGCTCCAACTTTTACATGCTGTGTTTATCTGGATCTTTGTGGGTATCTTTTTAGGTTCCTCTGCTTTCCTTCATGTCATTTGGGGCCATAACATTATTTTGATCAGTGAGGGTGCTGGCGATGGGATTGAGGCTTGGTTAAACTGCTGCCACTATCTGACTGCTGATTTTTGTGGAGTGATGACATCTATCCTTATGGTTGCTTGGTGACCTTGCTCCATGGCTTTACACACAAGTGCCATTTGATCTCAGTATTAGATCAAACTATCTGGTAGGGAAATTGGTGTTGGAGCACTGAAGTCTGCACAGTGGATTGCTAGCACTTGATTTTCACTTAACTCATGGACTACATTTTTGAATGTTTCAGGTGTTAAGTTTACTGCATTTTTTCACTACTGTGGATTTTATAAATTTAATCTTTATTATCAAAAAGATATTCCTGTTGCTCAAAGCACAATTGTTTTTGGTCACACGATATGTGAATTCTATAGTGGCTGCACTTTTTTCTATTTTTCTTATGCTGATATATAGTATATATACAGTTTATTTTATGTCGTGTGGAATTTATATAAGGCGGAGTGATTGTAATTATTGGACAACATTGTATTTTCACAATTTAATGTATGTATGTGCAAAGGTACCTGTAGTACTATGTATAAAAGGGTGATGGAGAAAAGAAAAGCGATGCTGTCCACTGGGCTGTGTATACTTCTGACTCCTAAGCCTTGCACGTTACATACACCTAATCTCTGCACTCTGCATTATCTACTCCTAACCAGGGCCGCCACCAGGGGGGTACAGCCTGTAGACAAGGGGCCCGGGCATCCGAAGGGCCCGGGCCATCTTTAACACATGGCAGCTGCCGTCATAGCGGACCATCTGCCAGGATGCAGAGGAGGATGGCGGCGGATCCCAGGTGTCTGCAGTTCGGGGCCCACTATCAGGCAGGCTCTGCACCATTACTACAGTGTGCACCGGCCAGTTGGTGCCAGTGGAGGGCCCCATGGTGGAGGAGACACCCCCCCGCTCTCTTGTGTGTGCAGGTCGGGGCCCGCAGGCTCTGCTCCAGTACTACAGTGTGCGCCGGATTGTGCGGGGGGCGGGGCGAGGCCAGTTGGTGCCAGCGGAGGGCCCCATGGAGGAGGAGGTCAGGATGGAGTAGAGTCCCACCCCCCTCCGCTCTTTCTTGCAGCTGATGGGACACAGGCTCAGCTACCCCTCCTGGTACTGCTGGACAGGTAAGAGCTGGGAGGACTGCTGCTTCCCTAGGTGTGTGAGACACTGCCTCCCACCTGTGATGCTCCCCCCCACCTGCCCGTTCACCTGTTCTAATGCCCTCCACCTTTCCTGATGCCCCCCACCTGTCCTGCCCCTTCACTTGTTCTAATGCCCCCCACCACCTGTGACACTGCCCCCACCTGCCTGCTGCCCCTCTTCCACGAAATTTCCCCCTCCTGTCTTTCTGCACCCCACCTGTCCCGCTGCTCCCCACCTGTCCCACTGAACTCCTCCTATGACACTTCCCCCTCCAGTTCCGCTGCCCCTGCCTGTCATACTGTCCCCCTACTGTCTAACGCTGCCTTTCTCTTGTGACACTCCCCCCTCCTGTCTCCCTATCCCCTTCTAACACATTGCCCCCCCATCTGTCCCACTGCTCCCTTCCTGTCTCACTTCCCTCCTCCTGTGGTAGGAAGAGATGGGACTGGAGGAGGAGGACATGGGATGGATGAGATGGGACTGGGGGAGGGGGAGGACATGGGATGGAGGGATGGGACAGGAGGAGGACATGGGATAGAGGAGATGGGACTGGTGAAGGAGGAGGATGTGGGATGAAGGAGATGGGACTCGAGGAGGAGGAGAATGTGGAATGGAGGAGATAGGACTAAAGTATGAGGAGATGGGACCGGAGGAGAAGTGGGATGGAGGAGATGGGACTGGAGGAGGAGGAGGACATGGGACTGGCAGAGGATGTGGGATGGAGTAGATGGGACTGGAGTAGGCGTACATGGGATGGAGGAGATGGGACTGCAGGAGGACGAGGAGGTGGGATGGAAGAGATGGGACTGGAGGAGGATGTGCGATGGAGGAGATGGGACTGTAGTAGGAGTACATTTGATGGAGGTGATGGGATTGCAGGAGGATGAGGAGGACATGGGATGGGCCTTTGTGGGACAGTCAGTGGGCGGTCACTGGTGAATGTTGGTGGTCAAGCCCGAGTGGGCCCAGGCTTAAAGCTGTGTAAGGGGCCCTAACATTTCTGATGGCTGCCCTGCTCCTAACCCCCATGCTCTGTACATTACACACCTGACCCCTGCATGCCCTTATTAGCCCCACCCATCACCACTCTTCCCCTACTCCCATGCCCATTTTCAGGAATTCTGATTTTCCAAAGTTCCCCAGGTAAGGCCAACTTGCACTATACACACAAAACACACACAGTCTTGCACTATACACAAAAACGTATACACCTATAGAGCCTCATAATACACAGTCATGCACTATACAAATACACAGTTGTACACTTTACACATAAACACACAGTCCTGCAATATACACACAATTTTCACAGTACAAGTTAACTTAGACACAATGTGCACTATACACACACAATCTGCATAATACACACAAAAATGTATACACAATATGCACTGTACACATGAGCACATACACTTAGAGCTCATTCACACGGGCACAGAGACCTGCACAGCATGATTCAACCATTTGTTTATGGATCTGGAACAGTGTGGAGCTGTGTTCAGGCAGCCAATGTTAGTCAATGTAGATGCACCAGCTGTATGGACTCAACCACGCTCCCCAGTTTGACAGCTTTGCGGGATGGGTGAAACCGCACCTAATGCAGACACTGCATGGGCCTCTGTGAATGACCCCTTACAGATTGAAAAGAAAAGTTCTGCCCTGTGCTGTAGCCTCTATCCTCCTAAAAAAGAGCAATGTGGGCTGTGGGTGCTGTGTGTATTCATTCACAGAGATGCATAGGCCCATAACTCATATTTATGCACTTGAGGATTAACTGGTGTACCATGCAGCCAGCCTGTAAAAATCAATGACAGCACATGCCAGTATTTACATCCGTACAGGGATAGATGCACAGCTCTGGACGCAGGTAATCATGACCCCACAACAGTCACAAAGAAGCAAGCTAGGTGTTGCATACTTTGGGCGTGTGATGTGGCAGAATAGAAGTAATATGAGGGAGAATTCCAGATTAAGGGTGGTTTTGCGGCCTGAGCTGCTTTATTTTTTATAGGTCCATATAAAAAAATGTCTGGCGTGTAGTTTTGAAGAGTAAATTTGGGTTAATCTGTGTTAATTTTGGGTGATCTGTGTAAATCCGCTGTGATTTAGTTTGTAATGACATTAAAATACAAATATTACCTGTGGTGTGAAACCCTTTTGTAGGGGTTAGGTGTGTGTGTGTGTGTGTGTGTGTGTGTATGTAATATATATATATATATATATTTATTTTGTTATTTCTACATAATAGTTCACATTCTTTACAGAGGTAGCGGTAGTTGTGACTGGGAGCAAAACGGTGATAAACAATGCGCTTTGTGTATTGACATTAAGAGAGGGTCGCAGACATGATTGGAAAAAAATGAGGAGGTGGAGTTAGGACAGAAGGCACACAAAGGAAAGTCTTAAGCCTCATGAGGCTCATAACATGCAGAACAATCATTTAATTATTTTCCCGTTTTTTTCACTTTAGGATGGTGGCAAACAGGCTTTTTTCACTTAGCTTGAAGTGTTACTGCTTAGCTAAAACTTCTTGCCTTATTGATTTAGAGAGTAACACGACTCTGCTCATATAAAAATCAGAATATTCCATCTTAAATTGTTATGATTGTGCAGTCTTCTCCATGAAAACTGTATTGTTTTAGCCTGAAAATCTAAAGAGGACTAAAATGTTTTTTTATGTTCAATACTAAAAAGTTACCTATTTTTTGGCTGGGTAAACATGAAATATTACCCATTATATTTCATAATGACCACTTGCATTCAGAAGGTGAAAGTGAAGCTTTGTTGGGGATCTTTATCCAGATGCTGTGCTAAAAATAGACCTTGATAGCCAACACCCCCTTCTTAAATGGTGACACCTCTTCCTCTTATTTTTTGTACTGGTATACCCGGATGAGGGCAACTATTCCCAATGAACAGTAAAAAAAACCTAAACAAACCGTATAAAGCTTGGCAATACACAACTTGAGTTTCGAGATTCATAGGAATCGGCTTTAATTTGTGTATTTCTATTGTTTGCTTCTTTCCACACTGCCTGACAAAATGGAGTGGGGGGCTGTCAAGGCCTGTTCTTTCTAATTGAGGGGAAGTCTCCCAAATATTGATACACATAGCAATAAAAATCTGAGAGAGCATCTTATCTTTCTGAAATCTTTACAAAAAATAAAGTAATTAGTCTGAGGGATAAAAAGTATCAGGAGAGACTACAGGAACTTAATGTGTACAGTCTGGAGGAAAGGCAAAGTGGGTTAATAACATTAAGGAGGGCAGTATTTTCAAAATGACATCAAGAGCACAGGGACATGACCTCAAACTAGCAGGAAGGAAGTTCAAAACGAATCTTAACCACTTGCCACCCGCCATATAGCATGACTGCTGAGAAGCATAGGCTCATTTATGACCAACTAATAAACCAATACCTTGCCCCCCCAAAAAGACACAGAAGCTGATTAAGTTGGAAATAGGGCAAGGCCATAGCTTTATTGAACTTTTCAAAAGTACAACTTTCCAAATGTACCAAACAATGCCAGTCACAGTATTCCATGAGCACCCATAAATATAAACTCACATAGTCTAAGAGGCCTGTCTTTACCATCAGTGCCAGACAGGCATTAGACCAACCCCAGAATTTGCCAAACAACATGCCAGTCATAGTATACCGTGTGCACCCATAAACATAAACTCACATAGTCTAAGAGGCCCGTCTTTACCATCAGTGCCAGACAGGCATTAGACTGACCCCAGAATTTAACTTGAGGGCATAGCCCATAAATCAACATCAATTGCTGGTAAGGTCAAAACCGCCACACGTGGTACACTAATGAGCGCCCCACCGTAGCCAGCACCTGCTCGACACCAAATTGTAGGCCGAGGTGAACATATTTAGGCCGATCATTTAAATTAACCCCATCAGGTCTTAATAAATACTGTTATCTCCCTCAAGACCCCAGCGGCAGACAACAATGCCACCAATCCTATGGACAAATTTTTAAAAAAAAGGCATTCACCTTGCAGTGAAACAGCTCCAAACAAGAACGAAGTATGTGACGGGCCAAAACCAGAAAAGGGGGAACAATGTTGGACCAAACAATAGATAGTTAAAACTGGCATAACACGGAGCAATACCATGCTTAATAGAGGAGGTGGAATCTACAGGCCGGTAATGCCCTACATTGTTACCCCATACATGTATGATAAGAATGAAGGGGCCTAAAACAAATTGTCTCAGGTTATACCAGCAGCCAGTGTAGGCCATGAAAACTGCAACAACAAATTCTGCCAACTGCAAAGGAAAATTCGCCCCACAATATCAAAATTCAGCATGGCAAGAGGCCCAATAAACAACAATGATCCAAGGTAATTCTGGGGAGAGACATGAAATCAGAATAAAAGGTGAGGACAAACATGTAGCAAAAATTCTAATGATTCCCATCTACCTAAAAGCCATCTCTGTCATCTCTGTCATCCAAAAAAAAAAAAAACACCCCATGGGCAGCAATGGCTGCACCAATGGGAGAAGAATACATGGAAAAATCATGAGGAGGCAGCTGGGAAAAGGAAAAGGCACAAAACCAGAAAAAATTCCAGTTTGTTGAGTTTGGAAGAATAAGCGAGATAAAAAATGATTCTGTGAGCAGCACATCCTCTGGGTTACCATAAACTGGGCATTTGTCCTCGGCAAGTAAGTTCACAAACCCTAAAGGTGTCAAAGAATGCCCAAGAAAAAAACTTGAAACAAGAGAGCCCTGAAGGCAAAATGGAGAGAATGTTGGTTAAGTTGTGCACAGAAAACAGGTGCCGAGAATAAGGGAAGCAAGTCAGATGTTTCCAACCATTTTCCTTCAAAATCCTCTGAATAAGAAAACTTTGGAGATGTCCTCCCAGCTGAAAAGTCTGAACCAAACAATACAGCAGAGGGAGCAGTACCCACTGTCGAACCAGCCACAACTATATCCTGCAGGTCGAGGAGGTAGGAGAAAAGATCCAGATGCCCTACCCCCAGGGGTTACAGTAGATATCATTGACAGGTGCAGGCACCCATTTGTCTGAAAGTTGCCGACAGGTTACCTGGATTGTCTGGGAGGGGAGGCACGGAGGGGGAGAAAAAGGAGTCAGAAACGAGACTACACAAAAAAGGAAGGACAAGGAAGACCCACAGCAATTAGCTACATCTGAAAACACACAGTCAACTGAAGACATCCAAGCACCAGAAAAACACAACAGGGAGAACAAACTTGGAGAGCGTGCAGAGAGGCAGTTAACCACTTGACCATAATAGGTAAGGGCTCTAACAGCATAATGTTACACAACAAATATTTGGGTCAAAGAGGCCCACCATAGTTCAGCAGACCAGTCATCCTGGAATAAAATGCCAAAGCAACAGGAGCTGAATGCAGACCTGTAAAAAACTCCAGCTGTGTGTTACATAGTTACATAGTTACATAGTAGGTGAGGTTGAAAAAAGACACAAGTCCAACCTATGTGTGTGATTATGTGTCAGTATTGCATTGTATATCCCTGTATGTTGTGGTCATTCAGGTGCTTATCTAATAGTTTCTTGAAGCTATCAATGCTCCCCGCTGAGACCACCGCCTGTGGAAGGGAATTCCACATCCTTGCCGCTCTTACAGTAAAGAACCCTCTACGTAGTTTAAGATTAAACCTCTTTTCTTCTAATTTTAATGAGTGGCCACGAGTCTTGGTAAACTCTCTTCTGCAAAAAAGTTTTATCCCTATTGATGGGTCACCAGTCCGGTATTTGTAAATTGAAATCATATCCCCTCTCAAGCGTCTCTTCTCCAGAGAGAATAAGTTCAGTGCTTGCAACCTTTCCTCATAACTTATATCCTCCAGACCCTTTATTAGCTTTGTTGCCCTTCTTTGTACTCGCTCCATTTCCAGTACATCCTTCCTGAGGACTGGTGCCCAGAACTGGACCGCATACTCTAGGTGCGGCCGGACCAGAGTCTTGTAGAGTGGGAGAATTATCGTTTTATCTCTGGAGTTGATCCCCCTTTTAATGCATGCCAATATTCTGTTTGCTTTGTTAGCAGCAGCTTGGCATTGCCTGCCATTGCTGAGCCTATCATCTACTAGAACCCCCAGGTCCTTTTCCATCCTAGATTCCCCCAGAGGTTCTCCCCCCAGTGTATAGATTGCATTCATATTTTTGCCACCCAAATGCATTATTTTACATTTTTCTACATTGAACCTCATTTGCCATGTAGTCGCCCACCCCATTAATTTGTTCAGGTCTTTTTGCAAGGTTTCCACGTCCTGCGGAGAAGTTATTGCCCTGCTTAGCTTAGTATCGTCTGCAAATACAGAGATTGAACTGTTTATCCCATCCTCCAGATCGTTTATGAACAAATTAAATAGGATTGGTCCCAGCACAGAACCTTGTTCGACAATTCCTCCATTCATCCAAGAAGGACCATTAGAGAAGTGCAAGAAGGACAACCGCGCTTCCAAGTCATCATGCATAGGAGCTAATAAGTGGTACATAATGACGTGTATCTGATATACATATCATAGGGGCCCACAGAAGGCACTGCCCATCAGAAGTATGTGGAATGTGAAAACAAGATGGCCCAAAAAGGTTGAAGCTGCTACAGCCCTGGCTTCCTAGAGTCCCTTGGGAATTTAACCAAGGAAAGAAGCTAACCCCAGGAAGTCGGCAGACCATCCCCACAATGTCAATCTCAATGCCCAAAAAGGACAGAAGATGGGCAGGATCTTCCATGTTGTGGGGATGGAACAATCGCAGTGTACAGTAGGAAGTGAAAGGCAGATTCCACGTCAGCCTTCACCAGAAGGGTAGAAGCACCAGAGAATTTAGCTAAGAAAGTGCTGTATCAAAAGAGTATTGGTCCCAGGAATTCTCCTGATCAATACCACCATTAACTAACAAGCCTGCAGGGAAAGAAAGTGTTGTATAAGTTGATACACACACACACACACACACACACACACACACACACATATTTTTTATTTATTTTTTTATTTTTTTAGTTACCACACCAAGAGAGGAAACCCGAAGGAGCGTTAGGGGTGATGAAAGCGATCCAAAACCCCCAGTTAAATCCCGACTGTAAGATCCATGCCTCCCTACTGAAAGGGTACAGGTCTAGCCAGTGCAACTTCCTTGAGACTTTCACTGGCATCCTTCCTCTTAGGAGGGATGAACTACCTAGTTTGGTAGGTGGTGTATTCCCCATTCAGAAAGTCGACTACTGGGTGGCCACCACCGCCAAGGGAATAAAAGTTGTGCGCACACAGTGGCTCTCATTAAACCGTCAGCAGTTGTATACCACTGACGATCTGTGCATGTGACTGAAAAGAAGTTGGCCTGTGCTGGTACATGAATAATAACCATATGCAGAGTAAAAGTCAGCGCTAGAGTGAATAAAGTTGGCAGCTACCAACGCAGGTCAATATACATATACCATAGACTAACATTTCTGCAGTCAAAACTTAGTTATTTCCAGGCAGCCATTTTTAGGCAAAACTGGGTATCAAAATTAAACAGCACAGCCCTCCATATACTGTATTTATTGGCGTATAACACTCACTTTTTCACCATGATAATTGGGTGCAAATGGCGTGTGCGTGTTATACGCCAATACCTCAATTTTAGCTGCCTCGGAGGGGGGCAGGCAGGGGGGCGGGACGAGCGCCATCAGATTACATACAGTGAGAATTTCCTGTTTACTTGGCGGTCTCTGTAATAGGAAGTCCCTTCTCCTCGGCCGCCATTGGACCACTGTTTTGTCTATCATAGGAGATTCTCACTGTATGTAATCTGTCGGTGCTCGTCCCGCCCCCCTCCCTGTCCCCTCTAGGCTGCAGATGGGCATCGATCAGGCTGCACTGATGGCAATGGTGAGGCTGCTGCACTGAAGGAAATGGTGAGGCTGCTGCATTGATGGCAATGGTGAGGTTGCTGCATTGATGGCAATGGTGAGGTTGCTGCATTGATGGCACTTGTGAGGCGGCAGATGGGCATTGATCAGGCTGCATTGAAGGCAATGGTGAGGCTGCAGATGGGCACTGACCCTTAAATTGCTTCAAAGTTCCTTATTTAAAATTTGTATTTTTTTTCCTGAAACTTCCCTCTTAAAATGAATGTGCATGTTATAAGCCTGTGCGTGTTATACGCCGATAAATACGGGTATTTTGTAGACCTCCCAACTGAGATCCACAGAACTGAATAGGGAAGAAGGGACTAATTCTGTTTTTTTTTATTTTTTATTTTTTTTATTTTTAGAGCAATGCATAGGCACAGAAACCCTGCAGCCAGTTCCTAACAATACAAGGAAGCTGCTTAGACTTTCACCCTTAGTATTAACATAAATATCTTTCTATATGTCAGCTGTCTGTGTATTAAAAAGCACCAGCGTCAGCACATCAGTGAACTCACGGTGCCATTGTTAAAATGTATTTATTTAATCCCCTGTACTAAGTGCAAATCGACAGGGGGAAATCAATTTTAGAGGGCCGCCCAGGTGAGAACCAGACCCTTGGGAAGGGGTGGGAGCCACAGCTGACGTGACAGCCAATAAAGTAAACATAAGATTTGATTGGACTGCTGCACAAATGCATCAGTGGCCCTAAAACAGCTACACTTGACTTATCTCAGACCACCCTATAATTATACTTACCCAAAGGAGGTAGAGTAGGAGGACTGATGATTGGTTGTAGAAAGAGCTGGAAGGAGAGTCTGGAGTCCAGGAGTTGACTCTGTGTCAGAGGTTGTGTCGGGACATGAGGGGTTAATAAGAAGGAGCCTCCTGCCTCAAGTGACACAGAAGCCCTGTCAGAGAATCTGAGGCATGTCACTTGGGGAGTCTGTAACACTGAAATCACATGTCACTGAAGAGGAGAGCTGGCTGGCATGCAGGCTGAGGCAGGGATGGAAAGAGTTAGTAGTTGCCTCCTGCAGTATGAAACCTGATCCCTCACACAGGCAGTGAGAGGAGCTGAGTGATATGATGGAGGGGATGAGAGCTGACAGGATTCATCAGTTCCTGCTCTATAGAGCACAGGGAACTCAGTATCTCTGATAGAATCCAGGTAAGTGAGATGCTGCAAGTGTCCAAAGTCTGAGGTCCATTCACATGTGATGGCAGTGCTCTAGGAATCCTAGGTAGGGAAGGCAGTGTCCATTAATCAAGGCAGATGCTGTAGTAAAAGTCCTCACAGGTTGTGGGCAGAAAGTAGGTGAGGAGCCAGCGCCATCAGCGCCAGTAACTGCTGTGAAGGGCCCCATCTCATGAAGGAATGAGCATAGGGGAAGGCTGCTGGGTGTAGAGGAGAGACACCTTCTGGTCAGAGCAGCAATTTTCAGGGGATGTGATGGCTGAGAGACACAGTCAAGGCTCCCTTTCTCTAAAGGCGGTTCAAGGGGCCTTCAATATGACGACAGCAAAGTGGTTTTGTTATCATGATCGGACTTCATATGACGTGATCAGGACAACAAGCCGGCGCGCAGCGCGGCGATCTGAGTTACTGTGTGTCAGTCTGACTCAACACAACTCCGATCATGGTATGGAGCCTCTGACAGAGGCTTCTTACCACGTGATCAGCTGTGACCAATCACAGCTGATCATTGCGTGAACCAGGAAGTGTCGGTAAACGGCTTTCCTCGGTTCACGCTGAGAAGGAGAACAGATCAGTGGTTCTCCTTGTCAGAGGGGGGTCTGCACTAATAATCAGCACATTGATTATCAGGTCGGCCCCCATCAGAGGTGCCCATCAGCTGCCAATCAGTGCCCATCACCTGCCAGCCTGTGCCCCACAAACGTTGCCTTCTAGTGCCCATAAAAGTGGCAATCAGTGCTCACAACAGTGCCAATCAGTGCCCCATCAGTAATGCCTATCAGTGCCCCTCAGATGCCACTCAGTAATGCCTGTCAGTAGCTGCTCATCAGTGCTGCTTATCCAGTGCCACCAATCTGTGCCCATCATTGCCCATCAGTTTTTTTTTTCAAAATTGTCAGTCTTTTTTTGTTTATAGCACAAAAAATAAAAACCACAGAGGTGATCAAACACCACCAAAAGAAAGCTCTATTTGTGGGAAGAAAATGATAAAAATTTAGTTTGGGTACAGTGTTGCATGTCCGTGCAATTGTCATTCAAAATGCGACAGTGCTGAAAAATGAAAATTGTCCTGGGCAGGAAGGGGGGAAAGTGCCTGGTATTGAAGTGGTTAAAAAGTATAATTTTATGAAAAGAGTAGTTGATGCTTGAAATAGGCTTCATGCTGTGCAGGTCTCTGTGCCCATGTCAGTCAACAGTTTTGGACTCAAACATGCATGGGACAAATCTAGATCTATGCTCAGAAAAAAAAAGTATAAATATTTTAAAAAATGGAGCAGACTTGATAGACCATTTGGTCTTTTTTCTGCAGTCACACTTCTATGTGTCTATGTTTATACAGACTGCCAGAAAGCATTGCCAGGGCATGTGAAAGAGCCACACTTTCTTGTAAACTATGCCATTGCAGCACCTGGTAATGTTGTGACTGACCACTGGAACTTTGGGTGTGAAGGAAAGGACATTTTTGAAATGACTCCCTACCCATCTGACCTCTGTTAATTTTTGGTTGCCTGTTCTCCAGACATAGAATGGTTTGACAGTAAGATGTGGATAAGCCCCGAGCCCTCTTTTGCTCGTTTTGAAACATAGATGGTGTGCCTTTATCGTCTAATTGATGTGGCAATCTAATTGGATTATGGATGACCATTGAGGGCTTTCTAACACCTTTTATATATAAACCTTATATGAAAGCCTCCTACCCCTCTCCCCCCCCCCCAACCACATGGGATAGAGAAGACGCACACACATATGATTCCAGTGAATCTGTGGTTTCAGTACAATGAGAATTATGGGTTTTATCATGCTGATCGTTCACAGGTACTCCTGAAGAAGATCTATCGAAATGCATTGAGTCTACATGTGGAGTGTATTGGATCTAAACAAATACTTGAACCCTATATTCAATATTTTATTGTCTGGTTTGTGTTTTGGCTTTTATGCAATGTTACAATTTAAGTTATAGTTTTTATATGTGCAGTGTTTTCCTTGTATCTATATGTTCCACTAAAAGTCCTTGGCTACTACCCCTGTTTGTACACTGTCTGCACGATTATTAGGCAAGTGAGTATTTTGACCAAATCATAATTTTTAAGCATATTGTCTAACTCCAAGCTGTATAAACTTGATTGCTTATTGGATTTAAGCATATCAGGTGATGTGTATTTATGTAATGAGGGAGGGTGTGGCCTAAGGAGATCAACACCCTATATTATTATTATTTTCCTCAGGCAAAATGGACCAAAAAAAGATATTTAAAGCGTAACTCCACTTTTGTTGAGAAAAAAAACATTCCCTCCTGGGTGATCTATGTACATTGCAAGGATTATAACAAACTTTGTTGCAGATTCCTACCTTTTTGTTATTCTAAAGAAATCCATGTGTGTTTGTCTGTGCCTCTGTTCTGAGTGGGTCTAATGGGAGTGGTTTCTTAATAAACTATCAGCTGTGCACCTGCAGGACACTTGTGAGGCAATCTGCTGGGCCTGCATCCTTTTAGACATATTCCTATTGAATGTATCTCTCCAAAAATGACATTTTTGTTGCAGGGGATGCCTGAAATCTGACTTGTCTCTTAGGCAGACTTCTGGGGAAATTGGTGCGCCAATCACACAAGCAGGAAATTATGTTTCTGGGGAGTGGTCAGTACACATTCTGTGTACAGGACAACTCCAGGTGGCCATATTGCAATGCATTCTCATAAAATTACAGAGCTGCAGATTGAAAAGCAAAGGTAATTATTTTTTTAACAGAAAAGTTTTTATTTATATATAAAAAAAATAACAAAACATCTTAAGCATACATTAATGAGGCAAGTAAGATATTAACAGAACATAAACATATACGTATAATGGTGTAATGCTGGACATGCAGAGGTCAAGATTGTGTCTTTAGAGTGGAGCAAGTTCTAACTCTGAAATAGATTATATATTCTAAAGGAGAGATCTGATCCAAGAGAGAGAGGAGAAGACTTCACAGGAATCAGCGATGTGCCCAGACCGCTCCTGGTCCGTCGAGCATCGACCAAAGGGCCCTCCTCCCCTAGGGGTCAGGGCCTAGTTGAGGGTAGGGGAGAAGTCAGGAGGGGAGGGGAGAGCAAGGGGAAGGGGCTGGGTGGGAGAAGGGGCCAGATGAGAAAGAAACACGTTGCTTTCTTGCATCAAAGGAGTGATTACAGCTGGCAAGGGTCTAAGCTGAATGATCCCATTCAGTGTGGCCTGTACAAGTGAAGAAGATACGGAACTCAAATTATTCCCGAGATGAAGCACTACTGGTCTCTCCATCAGTAACCTCAAGGGCTATAGGCTGAGCGACCTGGCTTTCACCCATGACTCCCATGTTTAGTAGTAAGTGGATGGAAGGCGCGTACTTCCTAGTACTTATTTTGTTACCTGTTTTTCCTTTTTTTTTATAATATTATGTAGTATTTGTATGATTTTATATCTATATGACTATATGTCTGTATTCTTTTACATAAATAAACCATACATTTCTTGATGTAAGCGTCTGATCACGCGCCTTCCATCCACTTCCTACTAAACAGTCCTTTGCAGACCACCCCTGGTCAGCTAAGGCAGCGGGACACGCTCCATCATCTCCCCCAGTCCTATCTCTGACTACAATACTACCTTTGTTTTACAGCAAACGATCTCACAAGCGCAGGAGTATTTTTCACCATATCTTGTTCACACTTTTGCACCCATGACTCCCATACCTTATCAAACTTTTGGGGGCATTTGCAACCCATGTATGTAAGCTTGTACAGGGGCAACACAGAGTCTACCAGTGTGTACCATTGGGTGGCTGTGGGGGGCGATGCCAACCTCGAGTGCTGTAGGATTACCTTCCTGGCATAAAAACACAAAATAGCAGTAGCCTGGTATGTGTAGAGTGTGTCACTGCTCCGGTTACGCCCAGGAGAAGTACCTTAGGATCCACTGATACTGAGAGGCTGGTGGCAGCATTGATATCTGAGACCACCTGTCTGCAGAAGGCCTGAATGAGTGGGCAATCCCAAATGACATGGTAGTATGTCCCAACCGCCTGTTGACACTTAGGGCACATCTTGGATTGTGTAGAGTATATTCTAGCTAGCTTCTCTGGGGTGTAGTAAGCTCTGTGTATGAATTTTAGCTGTATAAAGCGGTCTCTGGCTGAGATCACTGTTGCGATATATTGTTGTAGGGCCATGTCCCAATCTTCTTCTGACAGGGAGTTGATAACTGTTTTCCACAAGTGGAATAGAGGAAATGCCTTCTCAGAGTCTTCACATGTAAGACTTAGGTACGGAGAGGATAGCATTCTATCTACGCCCCTGGAGGTGAGAAATCTCTCTACAACATGCGGCATCACAGAGACTGGAGCGGGGAATTGCGCCTGTGTGGTATGTTTCAACTGTAGGTAAGGAAACAGCATCCACGAGGGAAGCTGAAATGTCTCCTTTGATTCAGGGAAAGGGAGTAGCACCCCATTGGGCATAATCTGTTGCAACTTCACCACCCCAAATCTAGCCCAGAGACTGGGATCCGGGATGGATCTAAAGTGTGAAAGTTTGAGGTTGCCCCATAACGGGGTGTGGGGTGAAATAGTGTAGGTAGCCTTAACTGCAACAGTAACCTTTTCCCAAACCTGAACCATGGTTCACGTCGAGGTCGTTGCTTGTGGGCTGGCCTTCACCCCCCTGTATGCTATATTGGTTAGAGCAGAGTAGGAGCCCATCACAGCCGCCTCAAGATTGACCGCAGGGTTGGACCTAGATTGGACAAACCACCAGCGGACAGTGACCAGCACTGCCACCCAGTGGTATTTTTGGAAGCAGGGCCACGCCAGGCCGCCCGAGGATAGTGGGAGTTGTAGTTTGTTTTTAGCTATTCTAGGGACCTTCCCACCCAGATGAAAGAAGTGACTATCCCATCTAATTTGCGAAAGAAGGCAGCGGGGATGGGGACCAGGGTGTTCCAAAATATATATAAAAATTTGGGAAGAAAAGTCATTTTTAACAGATTCACTCGTCCCACCAGTGTCAGGGGGAAACTTCTCCAAGATTGGCATTTGTCTATCAAAGTCTGCATGGCCGGATAGAGGTTGTTTGTCGGGTAACGGGAGAGTTCATTGGTGATCCCAATGCCAAGGTATCTGAATTGAGAGACCCTTTGTAGAGGAGTCAGTCGAGATGGGGGGGGAGCAGAGTCGGAGAGTGGGAATAGATTGGATTTATCCCAATTAATTTTAACCCCAGAGAAATGACCATACCTGTCAATGATCGCTAGTGCCGCCGCAAGGGAGTCTGTTTCATTACTGAGGTACAGAAGGGCATCATCCGCATACAGCGATATCCGCTCCACCAGCGGGCCAACCTGCAGTCCCCCCACCTCGTCCGATGATTGGATCAGGATCGCCATGGACTCTATGGCAAGAGCAAAAAGCCCTGGGGAGAGGGGGCAGCCCTGCCTCGTGCCCCTACAGAGGTGGAAGGGGGGGGGAGAGGATACCACAAGTACGCACCTGAGCCACCGGGGATCTATATATCAACTGCATCCAGGAGATAAATTTGGGGCCAAACCCAAATCTAGCCAGTACCTGCCAGAGGAAGTCCCATTCCACAGAATCAAAGGCCTTCTCTGCGTCAAGAGAGACCACCACTTCCCCAGTGTTTTTGTCCCTAAATAATGTTATGTTGGTGTGCAGCCGATGGATGTTGATGTCTGTACCCTTGCCCGGCATAAATCCTGTTTGGTCTCCATGTATTAAGGAGAGTATGACCTTGTTCAATCTATTGGCCAGTATCTTAGGATTTTAGCATCTATGTTAAGTAGAGATATGGGCCGATAGGACGAGCAAAGCTCTGGATCCTTTCCGAGCTTGGGTATGACAACAACCACAGCTTCCGACATAGAAGATGGGAGGGACTGCAGCTCTAATGCTTTGGTGAGTGTTGAGAAATAGTGCGGGCCTACAACATCTAGATTTGTTTTGTATAATTCTGAAGGAAGTCCATCAGGACCCGGGGTTTTACCCGCCTGTAAAGATTTAATAGCCCCCTGGACCTCTTTCAGGGTGATAGGACTCTCGAGGGTCTGCACGGCTTCTGCGGTCAGGGTTGGAAAATCCACTGTGTCAAGAAACTTGGTCAGGTCATCTAGTGAGTAGGTAGCCCTAGAGGCATAAAGGTGCTTATAGTATTGCTCAAATCTGGCATTAATGTGTATTGGGTCTGAGAGCAAGGTACCATCATCGTCTCTAATGTTCACAATACAGGGGCTCCCTGTCCTCTCAGCCTCCAACCAGGCCAACAGCTGGTCCGGACGTTCACCCTGCTCAAAAATGCGCTGGGTCTGGGCTAGGAGAAAGCGCCGACAGGAAGTGGCATGAATCAGTACCAATTCTCTGTAAGCTGTGAGCATATCCGTGTGTGTGCCATGGTCCGGGGAACTCGTGTATTGTTCTTCGAGTCTCAGAGCCCTTAATTCAGCCCCAGAGAGCTTGAGTCTCGACTCTTTCCTGACCTTTTGGCGATATTAAACTGGTATCTACCCTGGCATGGGCTTTAAATGCATCTCAGACCATGGCTGGGGGTGCAGATTGGTCATTGTGAGTCCAATAGTCCCTAACCTCAGACAGAATCAGTGGCGCCATATTCTCATCTGTGATCCAGTACCTGGAAAGTCTCCATAGCCCCAAGCCAGCCGCCGAGTCAGTGGCGAAACTCACCAGGACCAGAGCATGATCTGAGATGTCACGTGGGAGGATAGAGACAGTGGCCACTCTGGTTAATAAAGGGTCACTGACATATACCAAATCTATGTGAGAGAGTGTGGCATGCGTGACTGAGTGGCACGTAAATTGTCTTGCATGTGGATGTTTCCATTGCCACGTGTCATGAAGGCCATATAGCTCTGCCCAGCGAGACAGGGCCGAGTCGGTGGCCAGGCCAGGGCTCAGTTTGTCCACACTGGGATTGAGGGTCATGTTAAAATACCCTGCAAGGATAATGTTGATGGTGGGAAATTTGGCCACAATGTTCAGGATCCTATGCAAGACCGCCATGCTTGCGGACGGTGGTACATACAAACCAACAATTACTACATCAATTCGATCACACAAGGCATGCATAATCACATATTGACCATCCAGGTCTAGACGGAGATCTAACAGCGTGAAGGAAAGTATTTTATGAACTAAGATACTGACCCCTCGGGAGTGGGAGAAAGTGGAGTGGTAGTAAGAACCCACCCAGGGTTTTTTGAGGGAGAGCACCCTGGATCCAGTGATATGGGTCTCCTGCAATATGCAGATGTGCGGGAGGTGTTTCTTAAGAAAAGAAAAAATCAAGGAACGTTTGAATTTAGAGTTCAACCCCCGCACATTCCAGGAGAGCATTCTCAGGGGAGCCACGGTAAAAATGGGATAATAGCAACGTGGTAACCCCCCCCCCCCGGATCTCCATCCAGAGCCAGCATTAAGATCAGTTATAAGAACATTTTATCCAGCATTTTCCATATAGCACAATCACACCTCATTATGAACAGTGCAAAAAAACAGAAAATGGAAAACAAATAAAACCCAAGATAAAAACCCCAAATGCTGCTGCAACTGGTATAACACGCCAACTCCCCCCACACCAAGTTGCCCCCAAACCACGGCACATCTGACATCCCAAACAAAACATGACATACTAGTCTATGGGGAGCAGTATACCAAAAGGGCGCCTAGATGACACAATGGAAAGTGCATTCAAACTAGTCAGCAACAGTGCTGCCTGTAGAGAATAGGAATAGCCCCTGACAAGGGGTTAGTGTATCGTCCTCCCTTCGGGAAGGCATTCCCCCAGTTAACACTGGGCGCACAGTTCTTAATAAACCTAAGGATCCTAAAAGGAAGTGTGGGCAGGTTCCCAAACCTGGTTTCAAACTAATAAGCCAGGACTGGCGTCTCTACCCTCTCATCTCTGTGGAGAAAAAGTCAGCTTGGTAGCATTAGCGAGCCCCCAGTCTCACAGGTGTAAAAACTCCAACTTGAGGATGGGGCCAGCAGGTATCCACAGCTACAGCTCCTAGTGGCAGGGTGAATCCCAATAACGACATCCCCGAACAGGCATAGTCAGACAGAAATGCAGGTAATTCCAACGGGGGGGGGGGACCAGAAACATAGTTAGCCATGCATGGGACAGTCAGAGCAGTAACAAGCAAAGAGGTAACTCACCCATCCGAGAAGGGGAGGAGAGGAGAGAGACAAGTCCCATATTGACCCATGGCTTCAACGGGGTGGACGGGATTCAATCCAATTAGAGCTCTCCTCTGGAGAGGTAAAGAAGCGGAGGGACTCCCCATCTTGTACCCTCAGCCTAGCAGGGAAGAGCATGCTATATTTTAGACCTCTTTGTCGCAGGGTGAGCTTCACGTGGTTAAAGGACTTTCGCTGTTTCTGTGTCTCCACGGAGAAGTCTGGTAAGATCATGAGTCAGGAGCTTTCAAATCGCAGAGTTTCTATCTTCCTGCTCTCGCTCAATACCAGGTGCCTGTCGCGAAAATTCAGGAGCCAGAGGATTGAACGTGCACGGGGGGGCTCCATGGGCAGTAGGCATTCTGTGGGCACGTTCGACCGCGAAGAACGGGGAGAAGGCCGCCTGTGGGAGCAGCTGGCGGAGGAGGCGTTCGGTGAAAGCCGCAGGGTTGGAGTCCTCCGATCCCTCTGGGAGCCCTATGATGCGGAGATTATTTCTTCGGTTTCGGTTTTTGGCATCTTCGGCTCGGTATTCAGGTGCCCCTACCTTGGTAGTGAGGGTATGGAGGGAAGTGGAGTGGTCACGTAGCAGGTCCTCAGCATCCGTTGGATGGAATCAGTCTTTCCCGTCAGGGTGGTTTGGCAGGTGTTGATGGCTTGCATCAGGGCAGTAAAGTTGTCCTGTTCTTGAATCGTGGGGTCTGCTTCCTCCTGTCTGCGACGCCATGTTGGAGAGCTTGCGGGGCCCCGCTTACCCGCTGCAAGGGAGACGGTGAGGCTTTCTGGTGCACCGTCGATCTGCGCTTATAGGGCATACCAGGTCTGGGAATCCTTATCAGGGCTTTGTGGGTTCAGAAGGATGGAAATCTGCAGGGAAACATTATTAATAGCAGGCTGGATAGCAGAATTCTCTCACTGTGCTTCTGCTCCAGTCGCAGTCTTGGACACGCCTCTCGCAAAGGTAATTTTTAATAATATTCAATTACAATATGACTTGTGTCGCAGTTATATGCACTATATTATTTTTTCTTTATTTGCTATTTTTTTCCCTGCGAAAGTGGAGTTACCCTTTAACTTAACTGCCGCAAGAAACGTGTTGAGAAAAAAATACGCAAATTAACTGCAAAAGATTTGAGAAGAATCAAACCTGACACTACCAGGAACCCATTATCCTCTTATGCTGTCATATTCCAGAACTGCAACCTTCTTGGAGTGCCCAGAAGTACAAGGTGTTCAGTGCTCAGAGACTTGGGCAAGGTAAGAAAGTCTGACCACCATTGAACAAGACACATAAGTTGAAACATCAAGACTGGGCCAAGAAATATCTGAACACAGATTTGTCAAAGGTTTTATAGACTGATGAGATGAGAGTGACTCTTGACAGACCAGATGGATGGGCCTTTGGCTGGATCAGTAACGGGTAAAGAGCTCCACTTCGACTCAGACACCAGTAAGGTGGAGGTGGGGTACTGGTATGGGCTGATATTATTAAAGCTGAGCTAGTTGGACCTTTTTAGGTTGAAGATGGAATCAAAATCAACTCCCAAACCTACTGCCTGTTTTTAGAAGACACTTTCTTCAAGCAGTGGTACAGGAAAAAGTCTAGAACAATACTCCATCGCGTGCATCAAAGTACTCCACTGTGTGGCTAGCCAGTAAAGGCCTGAAAGATAAAAGAATGACAATGGCCCCCTTCCTCACCTGACCTAAACCCTATTGAGTACTTGTGGGTCTTTCTTAAAAGGGAGATTTACGGATGTACAGCCTGAAGGAGAGATGTGGGGTCTTATAGACCCCACATCTCCCCATAAATAGGACCTGTCATGCACTATTCCTATTATTTTATTTTATTTATTTATTTCAGGTACTTATATAGCGCCAGCAATTTACGCAGCGCTTTACATAGACATATAGACATTGTACATTCACATCAGTCCCTACCCTCAAGGAGCTTACAATCTAAGTTCCCTAACTCACATTCATACATACAAGGGACAATTTAGATGGAATCCAATTAACCTACCAGCATGTCTTTGGAGTGTGGGAGGAAACCAGAGTACCCGGAGGAAACCCACGCAGGCACAGGGAGAACATGCAAACTCCAAGCAGGTAGTGTCGTGGTTGGGATTCAAACCGGCAACCTTTCTTACTGCTAGGCGAATGTGCTACCCACAACACCACTGTGCCGCCCATTACAAGGCATGTTTACATGCCCTGTAATAGGAATAAAAGTGATCAAAAAAATGTAAAGGGAAAGTGTAAAAATTAAATAATAAAAGACAAAAAATTTGTAAAAGCACCCCCGTGCTCGTGCACAGAAGGGAACGCATGCGTAAGTCGTGCCCACATATGTAAACGGTGTTCAAATCACAGATGTGAGGTATCTCTGCATGCGTTAGAGCAAGAGCAACAATTCTAGCCCAAGACCTCCTCTGTAACTCTAAACTGGTAACCTGTAAAAAAAAATTGAAGAGTTGCCTGGATATTTTTAAGTACCAAAAGTTTGTCGCCATTCCACGAGTGTGCACAATTTTAAAGCGTGACATGTTAGGTATATATTTACTAGGCGAAACATCATCTTTCACATTATACAAAAAAATTGGGGTAACTTTACAGTTTTTTTTTTAATTCATGAAACTATTTTTTTTTTTTTGAAAACGCGTTTGAAAAATCGCTGCACAAATACCTTGTGACATAAAAAGTTGCAACGACCGCCATTTTATTCCCTAGTATGTCTGCTAAAAAGACATATACCGTATATACTCAAGTATAAAGTCGACCCGAACAAAAACTGAGGCACCTAATTTTACCACAAAAAAATGGGAAAACTTATTGACTCGAGTATAAGCCTAGGGTGAGAAATGCAGCAGCTACTGTAAGTGGAAAAGAGGGTCAACAATGCCCATCTTCACTGTGCCCATCTGCATGCCTCACTGTGTCCATCTGCATGCCTCACTGTGTCCATCTGCATGCCTCACTGTGTCCATCTGCATGCCTCACTGTGCCCATCTGCATGCCTCCCTGTGCCCATCTGCATGCCTCCCTGTGCCCATCTGCATGCCTCCCTGTGCCCATCTGCATGCCTCCCTGTGCCCATCTGCAGCCTCACTGTGCCATCTCACTGTGTCCATCTGCAGCCTCACTGTGCCATCTCGTTATGTCCATCTGCAGCCTCACTGTGCCATCTCTCTGTGTCCATCTGCAGCCTCATTGTGCCATCTCGCTGTGTCCATCTGCAGCCTCATTGAGCCATCTCCCTGTGTACATCTGCAGCCTCACTGTGCCATCTCCCTGTGTCCATCTGCAGCCTCACTGTGCCATCTCACTGTGTCCATCTGCAGCCTCACTGTGCCATCTCACTGTGTCCATCTGCAGCCTCACTGTGCCATCTCACTGTGTACATCTGCAGCCTCATGTACCTGATCTCCGGCGCTGTGACATGCATTCTAGTCGGCAGCCAACCAGTGTAACAAAGCCCCGCCTCCTCCTTGTCCGTGACTGAACACTGATTCAGTTTCCAAGCAGTGAGTCAGTGTTCCGCCTAATACAGACGAGGAGAAGGTGGGGCTTTGTAACACTGGACAGCCGCCCGACTAGACTGCATGTCACAGCGCCAGGCGCAAGAGGCTGCAGATGTATACAGTGACTCGAGTATAAGCTGAGTGGGCTTTTTCAGCACAAAAAAATGTGCTGAAAAACTCGGCTTATACTCGAGTATATACGGTATAATGTTTGTGGGTTCTGAGTAATTTTCTACAAAAAAAATTTGGATTTTTACATGTAGGCGCGAACTGCCAGAATTGGCCCGGATGGGAAGTGGTTAAACAAATAAAAATCTTTTTTCAGGTGTTTCCTTTTAAAGCATGACTCCAGTCTAGTTTTTAGATAATAAGTTAAACCTTTGTCTTTTTTTTGCTTTGATCTCATCTCAGCACTAGGACAGAAAGCAAGTTTTGGACAGCAATAATTGTTTCTTTAATAAAAATGTGTTTTTGTCTCCATTGGAGAGATTTTTCATCACTTTTTTGCCCAAATAAGGACCCAGATGACAATTAAAACCTGAAAGAGGCTCAAACCCTTCCCCGCTGTGTCTAAAAAAAAAAAATGTGTTTTGGCTGAAGTAAGGTCTGAAGTGACAGTTTCAAAATAGCAGTAAAACATTCTCACACGGCTTATGCCACAAGGTGACTGCAGCTGAGACAAGAATTTGCTTGCTGTCACTTTGTTTGTTAAGAAAAAAACTCTGGCATGCAAAGCTGTTGTGCGCCCCTTCCTATAATTAGCTTACTAAGAAAGAGTGCTGGCTGACAAATGTCCCATGTGCCCCCACCTTCAGAGAGAATGTTTTTTACTCTTGCTCCGACCAGCGGATTAGACTAACATCCCTATCCTGAATGCATGTGTCAGAATATTCAGAAAGGGGGGGGGGTGCAAAGAAAAGGGAGCAAACCAGCAGCAGCAGGAGCCTCCTCTATCTGAACACATCCGCTTGTTGAGTTCACTGGCTGCAGGAAGTTTTATAGTTGGGAAAAGTAACAGATCTGCACAGTGCTTTGGAAAATTTTTTTTTTTTTCCTAGCAGCTGAAGCTCTTACAATTTCTAAGAATGGTTGATATGTCTGCTTCTTTTGGTAGGTGTCTGTTCTTTTACACTTCGCTGTGGAATTTGATTAGTTTACAATCTCTGGGCATTGTAAATGGTTTGCCTGTCTTCTATTCTACGTTCCAGAAATCTTAGTACGTTAGAATTGTGTTTGATATATGTAGATGGAGAAAGATTTAAAATGAATGCTTTGTGCATGGAAATATTTTATAATTTTAGTGAGTTTTTGGTTTACTATTATGATTGTGTTTATATATATATCAAAAACTTACCATAGTTTGTTAGCTCAGTATAAGAATACATCTGAAATGTTTTACGTGTGAAGTACTGTGCACCTGGCAGTGTTTATCACACTACAGCAAGCTTTAATTGTATATTACACCGTTATATGTTCATATATCATGTGGAATAATGTTAACCCTGCTATAAATTATAGCAATAGTATTTACTGAGATGTTTAGTAACTGTAAAAATGTACAGTGCAAAAATGTTTGGTGGTTGTTTTGTTTTTTGTTTTTTTACGAGAGATTTTTTTTTTTTTCAAGAGAAGTCTTATTTTTCATTGATGGGTTATTTCATAAAATAGGACATAACTCACTTACTGTGATGACACAGATAGCTGTAGACTGTAAAATAAAGATTGACTGTGAGGGACAGACACGCGTACCTGAATTAATTTCCTGGAGATTGTGAGAAGCTGGAACTAGAAAAGGGCAGAGTTTTTTGCACTAGGTGGGAAGGACTTCATTTGACATTTAGATAAAAGTAATTTCTCCATCATTCATTGAAAAATTAATGGGCACAGTGCTGTAATAGAGACTTGTGGGCATATGCTGCCACTTGCAGAAGGAATGGACACTAGGATGTTAGAAAAAAAAATCAAAGGGGGCAGCTCCACCTTCTGGTTTTATCCCATTACTGCAACAGAGCCAAGGGTTTTTCCTATTGTCCTTAGGAGGAAGGCGTTTTTTTCCCCAGCTCTGTTCTGCAAATAAAAATTTAGTTATAGCCAGAGAATATTGATCCTGTGTGTCTCTCCAGTCAGCCAATTAGTGCAGCGCCTCCCTAATGTTACAGAAAATGTTTCACTGCAATGGCCCTGCTCTGGACAGTGGCCTACTAAATAATGCTTGTACTTGAGGAATCTGCATATGACAGGCCAGTTCAAAGAATCTGTGTAATTACAGCAAACCCCTCAAGTTTCAGAGCATCATTAACATGACTTCTGGTTAGCTTTGTGGATTCTACTAATACGATGAGTAGATAGGCTGATTACACTGCAGCATTGTTGGTCCCTAGCTAGGGGGTACAGTACATTCTTTTGCTGCTCCTGCTGCAGTTTGTGCAGTCCTAATAAAGTTTTGTCAGCTGCAAATGGCCACTTCACCTCTCCTCTGTTGGGGACAGCGACCTTTGGGTACAACCTGCAGTGACTTGGGTCGCACCTAAAATAGGTACTGCTACAGCTCAAGATTAGCATGTTGTGGCCCACAGGCTTGACATTTCTACCCTATTCATGAACTATTAATTTACACAAAATTATTTTTCTGCACATCTTAGTTGTAGTCTTAACTTTGATTGTGCTCTGGCTGACTCTTATCTGCAGTGCTTTGAAGTCTCGCACAACTAATCACACTGATCACCACTATCTTGGTTGAAACTTGTTTGTTACATTTCTCTCAGTAAAAAAAAAAAAATGTAGTTAAAGCCTACATATAATCATTTCTGCAATATTCATTCCTACTTTAGATAAACAGAATTGCAGTGAAGGCCTTCAACGAAGAGAACTACCCTCTGACAGCACTGATGGGACCAGCTCTGTATTTTTCATGACAGAACTGCAAAGATCTTCCTCACACAGGAATGCTCATTTTGCAATGAGAGAAGAAAGGTGAGTTTTATAAATAACAACTAGAGCTGTAAAATGGATCTCAGGGAAAGTGCACACATTCTGTCTCAACACTATATTCAAAAATATTGTCAGGTCACCTGGGACCAGGTGACAGATGCACTCTGTAGGAGTCGGAAGTGCACCGCTAAGGTAGTGGACCCTAGGACTGACTGCTGCGGATTGAACCCTGGAAGGTTCAGGAAGCAGGTCTACAGGATAACTAACATGGATCCCAGTGGGAGCTAGAACATAGATTCCCCAGGGCGCGGAGTCTAAGAGCCAGCGGGTGTTCACCAGAGCCTCTAGTGGTGAGGATGGACTGCGCTGCAGTCTGGCTCCAGGTCGCGGCCCCCAGGGTCTCACAGCTCACCGTAGACTACAGAAGAAGAGGAAGGAGGCAGCAGGCTGGAACGACAGGGAAGTAAGGGGTAAGCCAAAGGTCAGGGCGACTAGCAGACAAGGATAAACATAACACACCAAAGTTCAGGGTAACAAGCAGACAGGGAGAGTCGAGAACAGGCCAAAGTCGGTAACAGGAATCAGACGTAGGAAACACAGCAAGTACAAATGGAGGCTAACACACAATGGTTGATCAGCACCGCTGGCTTGCAGTGCACAGGTTAATATAGGGTTCCCTGATAGGGCCTGGGGTGGGGCCATACTTAGAGGAGAGGTTATAAAACCAGTCAGGTGAGAGGCAGCTGGTCTTTAGAGAAGAACACATGGAGACAGGTAAGCTGACAGAGAAAACTCTATTGCATAACCATGACAAATATTTCACATACGGTTTTTTTTTTTTCAAATTTTTTTATAGTAACATTTTGCTTTTAAAGTCAACTTTGACTGCACATTGACCCACCACATTTTTCAATTCTGGCCTGAAGGTTGCATCCACCAATGAGGTTGATGTACTAAAACTGGAGAGTGCAACTGGAGAGGGTTTTTTGTCAGAGCTTATTAGAACAAGCTGAAGTTAGAAGCTGATTGGCTACCATGCACAGCTGCGTTTGATTTTGCACTCTCCAGTTTTAGTAAATCAACCCCAATGCCTACTACCTGCTGCTGCAATTGTAAGAGAATTTCAGTTGACCTATTTTACTTTATAGAGAGCACAGAAACTGTGTTAAGTTATTATAGTGGCCTGGATGCAGAGATAGAAACTGTGGGGTAAGTGTACCACTGGCTTATCATCTGAGAAATATAAGAATGCATGGGAAGGCAACAAAAAAAATGACATCTGTGGAAAATTGTGGTTCCACAGATTCTTATCCTTAGGCTGTCTTTGCCCTTATCTGGTGTAGAATCTGTTTAGAATTGATGCCAATATGAATATTTTTTACCTTTACAGTGCTTCAGAAGCTGAACAAGTATGGATGGAAAGTCCACTAAAGCCCACGCTACCTTATCAATATTCATTAAAGGAGAGGAGTAGGATTCCAGTGATTAACCAAGAAATGACTGTGTCTCTGAGCCCAGAAAAAATAATACTGAATAGTGACCTTGCTCCAGGGCTGCAGACATTTGAAAAAAGCAATCCAAGTTATGTAGCTGCAGATGTCCAAGAGCGACCAGGAAGTAAAATTGTTCAGGAAAACTGTAATTATGATGGCTTTGTTCATGCTAACTATAATCCTGCGCTTAGTGAGAAGCAGGTATCATTTTTCTCTAGTACAAATGCTTCTCCGAAAATATTAAGGGCACAGCTTTCAGTGGACAATGACAATTCCTATAACCAAGGAAGTCCAATATTACAGCATGTAGGAAAAACCGAGCAGTCACAGCCACCACTTCCAGAGAAAAAAAGACTTTCTGAAAGTGAACGATCATTTGGCTCCATTTCTCCTTCTTCGAGTGGCTTTTCAAGTCCCCACAGTGGCAGTACAATCAGTATTCCATTTCCTAATTTTCTTCCTGATTTTTCAAAGGCTCTAACTGATTCATCACTCTCAGGTAAGATAATGTTTTAACTGTACTTTGGGTACACCAGACAATAGGGCATATTTATAAAGCAGTAAAAATGGCATTCTCCAAACATTTACTGCAGGTGAATCATAGTTACATAGGTACATTGTTAATCTGGTTGAAAAAAGACACAACTCCATCCAGTTCTACTCACAGAAAAAAAAACACATAAAAAAAAACACATAAAAACACATACAAATCAAAAACCTCCAAATACACTATCCTATACCCACAGTTGATCCAGAGGAAGGCAAGAAAAAAAAACAATAAAGCATGATCCAGTTTTCTCCAGCGGGGGGTGGGGGAGTCCTTCCTGATCCCCCAAGAGGAAATCAGATACGCCCTGGATCGACTTTACCTAAAAATATTAGTATCCAGTTATTAAGAAAGAATCCAGGCCTTTTTTAACTGCTGATAGTCTATTCCAGATTTTCACAGCCCTTCTGTGAAGTATTTCCATATTTGGAGATGAAATTTCTTTTCCTCTAGATGTAAAGAGTGCACCCTTGCCCTCTGTGATGACCTTAAAGTGAATAACTCTACACCTTGTTCACTATAAGGACCACTTATGTATTCATACATGTTGATCATATCCCCCTTTTAATCTCTTTTCAACAGACAATACATTCAGTTCAGCTAATCTTTGGCTAAGATCAAGTGCGTATCTGTTCTTATCAGTCATTTGGGAAAGAACCCTGACCCCCTTCGCCAATTTGGGGGGACAGAATTTCCTTGATGTAATTAGGTGGGGGGGGGCTTTTTTCTCCTGGCTTGAATCCGGCCTTGTGCACAAGGCGTGTCCCCAGTTGTAGGCAAGACTCTCCTTAAGCTCGCAAGTTCTGATGAGGCTGCACTGGTCTGGCCGAGGGCCGGGCTGTGAAAGAAGCCTGCAGTGTATGTGCCCCTGGGGTGGCAGTCCAGGGGTGCCGTAGTACTCACTGTGTACCGGGCACTTTGAGTTTATGGCACCAAGGTCACTAAACCATGTCAAACTTTTTTCGCACCTGCCTCTATGACCGGGCCTTTTGGCTGGGACCAGAGAATATTTTGTTTCTTGGCCTAAGGGCCTGCCATGGCATTGCACTATGGTACTACTACACTTCTCCGCTTCCTTTTCCCCACTTTTATTTGTGTTTTTGTGTGTTTTGTCACTTGCACTGTGCACTTTACTCACCATGATTAGTAGGGTGTTGGTCCTCGGGCCTTCCCTAAAAGTCTTGGGAGGGGATGAACATGGCCTTCTGGCTTGGTTTGCCCTCTCTCATGGGATCTCACTTCAGAGAAGCCCCTCCTAGTACTTGGGGTTGGTCTGTTTCGGCAGACCTCCCATAGAACGGGGTCCGCCTGGTTTCGGCTAGGTGGGCCAGCGAGTACATAAGTCCCTGTCAGAAGCCTTGTGCCCCGGGGTATCAGGGTAAGGGTCCTTCCTTTTCAGAGGAGGTCCATGTGTACACTCTGTGGCACTTTTTTATGTTCTCACTTTTTGTGTGTGCACTTTTTTTTTTTGCACTGTGTGTTAGTTCACAGGCTTAAAAAAATATATCTTATATTTTTTCATAGCTGAGTTTCTCGATGCCTCTTAATCGTGTCACACCAGGAAGATACACCTGTAGTGTATATATATATATATATATATATATGTGTGTGTATATATATATATATATATATATATATATATATATTTAACCACTTCCGGACCGGTCGCCGCAGTTTTATTGCAGCAGGTTGGCTCGGCTGGGCAAATCGACGTTAGCTTACGTCACTTTTCCTTTTGGCCACTAGGGGTGCACGCTGACGGAGGCGCAATGCCTGCCGAGCACCCGCGATCGCTCGTGACAGAACGAGAACCGGGATCTGTGTGTGTAAACACACAGATCCTGGTTCTTTCAGGGGAGTAGAGACAGATCGTGTGTTCATACTAAGTATGAACACCGATCTCTCTCTCCTCCTAGACAGTCCCATCCCCCCTACAGTTAGAACACAGTGAGGGAACACAGTTAACCCCTTGATCGCCCCCTAGTGTTAACCCCTTCCCTGCCAGTGACATTTATACAGTAATCAGTGCATTTTTATAGTAATAGCAGGTAATGTGGCGCTTACTAATAAATACAAATAAATGTGGCTCTTTGTAAAGAATATATATAAATATCTAAAACATACAATTAATTTTCATAACCCTAATATATAAAACAATTACTTGGAAATTCCATAGGGAAGGATCCAAATAAATGAGAGCGTCCTAAAAATTAATCTCTTATATAAATTGTATAGCAAATGATTAACAAACCAATGCTATAACAATACATGAATGAATGTGCAAACAGCAATCGGCTTTCTAAACAATGTTCAATAATGTCCTAAGAAGGTGACTAAACTTCGCATAATTGCATGTAGATCCAATTCAATAATAAGTCCAAACCAAGGAGGTAAGAACACCAATAAGTGAATAAAAGACATGCATCAGTGGCATAAACGCATGTGCACATTAATGTGCAAACAAAGGTAAATAATGTGCAAAAATAATTGTGCAATAAATATCAGTAATCTGTGCAAATATCAATATACAGTGCAAAATGGCAATATGAATAAAGTGCAAAAAATAGTCCAAAAATCACTCCCAGTAAGGGAATGAGGTATTTCCAAAATGAAACAGAAGTGCTTTAGATCCCAAGTTCAATGTGCATATATATATATATATATATTTATATATACATATATACACAGTGCAAAATCAGTCCAAGCAGAAACACTGTGCAGCAACAAACGTCCACAAATAAAAGTGCAATGTGCCACCAGCCACTGAAAGGTCTCCACAATCCACTGTGTAAATCGTTTTCCCCACCCTCTCACCTCATAGGCTCAGTAAGTAAGCCTTAATGATAATACTACACTGGTCAATTGATTCCCCGGATCTCCTCAGCGTTGTCACAAGATGTACAGGCTCACAAACGTGGAGAAGAGAGGGGGGCTCCATAGTGCAGTATAAGCAATAATGATTTTATTAAATAAAAGTAACTTACGTTTAGGTTAATATTCAACAGTGTAATGTCTCAAAGAACGTCCGGTCTCAGCCGCGGCCGGAAGTGACGTCACCCGGCTCTTTTCTCTGACGCATTGTGTCACTGTTCACGTGACTTTTTCGAAGGGTATAGAGTCGGGTGCACGGAAGTGACTAATATAGCAGAGCGGTTGTCATAGTAACCTTCATTGCATCAGCGAATATTCAAATCTTTCAAAAATTCATACAATATCATCCACATAATAATACTAATACCATTAACTACCAAATGTGGGGGGAAAAAAATATTTATAATAATAAATTTTGACCACAATAACTAAAAAAACAGCACCATCTGGTGGACAAGTCGATAACAGCTCTTCAAAACTAAAAGCAACTAAACGTTATTCTCAATAATAACTGCTAGTAGCAAGAACATGACATCTAGTGGATATATTAAGGAATTGCAGTCCTAATATTTAAAACACAGAAAGGCTCCATATAATAGGTGATTAAAAATGGATTCCTTAAATATATTAAAAGGCAACTCAGCATTAACATCCAAGGAGTACTTGCTAATTTAAAATTGTAAAAAAGTTAAAAAAATAAAATAAAATTAAAAAGAAAAGAGGAGAAGAATAAATACAACTTTTCAGATCAAATTAAAAATCCAAGGATTAAAAGGAAAGGGAGAGAGTGAATCTAATATCAATAATTAGAAATGAAACCATTTAAGTTGAATTCCACATTGTGTCCCAGTGGTATTAATGTACAGAGCTCGTGTATCCAGCAGGATTCTAATTGACTAAGTTTTATCACTTTATTATCACCCCTCCAATGGGGTTTATATTTTTCTATCCCCCATACCAGTAATGAGGAGGGGTCTCTATTATGAAACTGGTCATAATGTCTGGACAGACTATGTTTTGGGAAACCATTCTTTATATTTTGTGTATGTTCCCTCAGTCCCTTCCAGAGTTCCCTTTTTATTCTTCCAACGTACTGAATCCGGCAGGGACGTTCTAGGACGTAGACCACCCCTTCTGTTCTACTTGATATAAAATCTTTAATCTGATATTCTCTGCCGGTGACAGTTGATTTAAGACTTGATTTTTTCTTCTTGCTTTCTTTCGTATGCCTGCAAGTATAGCATGTTTTACAGGGATAGAATCCCTTCCCTTTCAAAAAAGGAAAACTTTTGAGCAGGGGGATCCAACACATTCTTCGCAATAAGATCCCTCAAAGTGGGTGCTCTCCGATAAGTGAATTTTGGCTTTTCCAATAGTATTGGCCCTAGGTGTCGGTCAGCTTTTACGATATTCCAGTATTTTTTACATATCTTCTCTATTTGTTTATGCTGGATATTAAAGGCCATAACAAATGGGACACCACTCATATATTCTTAATTTCTGGTTGAATCTTGAATACGTTTTTTTTTCTATCAAGGGCAGTTACATTCTTTAATTTTCCTTAATGAAATTGTGTTGATACCCCTTTTGGATAAATCTCTCACCAATAAATTCTGCTTGTTTCATGAACACCTCCTCTTTGGTACAGTTCCTTCTTAACCTAATCAATTGGCCTTTAGGTATGTTCTCCAACCAGGGGGCATAATGACAGCTATCCAGTGGGAGATAGCTATTCCTATCAACAGACTTAAAGTGTGTTTGTGTTATCAATCTTCCCTCTTCTTTTGAGATTTCCAGATCTAAAAATTGGATTTTCACATCGCTTATCTCCCATGTCAAGTTAATGTTTTTATTATTTGTATTCAAGTCAAACCCAAAATCCATCAAACTTTCTCTGTCGCCAACCCAAATTACAATGATATCATCAATGAATCTCTTGAATAGGAGGAATTGCTGTGGTTTCTTGTTATATAAAGCATCCTCCTCCCATTCAGCCATGTAAAAATTTGGTACACTCGGCGCATATTTGGCGCCCATTGCTATTCCACAGATCTGTTTATAATTACTCTCATACCAAAAGTAGTTATGGTCTAGGATGTATTTTAGACAATTTATGAGGAATTTCCTCTGTGCGGCCTTCAATCCGCTAAGTTTTTTCTGGGCCTCGCTTGTATTGCTTCTCCATGATTAATAATTGTATATAGCGACGCTTTATTATTTTTATAGCACTGATCGCTGTATAATTGTCAATGGTCCCAAAAATGTTTCAAAAGTGTCCAATTTGTCCGCTGCAATATCCCAGTCTCGATAAAAATCGCAGATCGCCGCCCCCTACTAGTAAAAAAACAAAATAATTTTAAAAATGCCATAAATCTATCCCCTATTTTGTAGACACTATAACTTTTGGATGGTGAGCTGTATTGGATTTCTGCCAGACATATTGTTTGGAGTTGAGGCCAAATAATTACATTTTAGTCTCATCTGACCGGCCACCTTTTTCCATGTGGCCTCAGAATCCTCAAGGTGCATTTTGGCAAAGCTCAGTCATGACTGCATGTGGCCTTTCTTGAGGAGTGGCTTTTTTCTTGCAACCCTCCCATATAAGCCACATTTGTGGAGAATTTTCTGTGATTATTTTAAAGGGGGTGATTCTCTACTGTTAATGATATAGCCATTATTAGCTTACTCTTTACACATTATCTACTTTACACCTTATGTACTATGCTGTACATTATATAATATAACTTACTAAACTGTATGTACAGTTTTGTAAATGATATACTTCACAGTATTATATGTTATATACTCCATACTGCACCAATTTATAACTTGAATTTTGTATATTCTACTCTGCTCTGTCATTTACACTGTGTTATGTGTTATATGCTTGCCTATTTACTGTGTTGTACATTAAATGCTTTTGTATATACAGTACTATATACATTATATACCTTACACTCTTCCAAATCCCAGTTAAACCCACTGCAAACCTGACTGGTAAATGAACACTATTCTTCCCGTTCCCAGAATGAACTTCTGCTTAAATAAAGATAACATTTTAAAGTCAGCAAAACAAATTTATCATTTCTGTATACACGTATTTTATTCCAATATACAGTGCCTTGCAAAAGTATTCACCCCCCTTGGCATTTTTCGGGTTTTGTTGCCTCACAACCTGGAATTAACATGGATTGTTTGAGGCTTTGCATCATTTAATTTACAGAACATTTTGTTTTTTTTTTTTTTTTTAGCAAACAACAAATAGGACAAAATAACAGAAAAAGTCAATGTGCATAACTATTCACCCCCCTAAAGTCAATACTTTGTAGAGCCACCTTTTGCGGCTATCACAGCTCCAAGTCACTTTGGATAAGTCTCTATGAGCTTGCCACATCTTACCACTGGGATTTTTGCCCATTCCTCACTGCAAAACTGCTCCAGCTCCTTCAAGTTGGATGGTTTGCGCTTGTGAACAGCAATCTTTAAGTCTGACCACAGATTTTCTATTAGATTGAGGTCTGGGCTTTGACTAGGCCATTCCAACACATTTACATGTTTCCCCTTAAACCACTGAAGTGTTACTTTAGCAGTGTGTTTGGGGTCATTGTCCTGCTGGAAGGTGAACCTCCGTCCTAGCCTCAAATCACACACAGAGTGGTACAGGTTTTGCTCAAGAATATCCCTGTATTTAGCACCATCCATCTTTTCCTCAATTCTGACCAGTTTCCCAGTCCCGACTGCTGAAAAACATCCCCACAGCATGATGCTGCCACCACCATGTTTCACTGTGGGGATGGTGTTCTTTGGGTGATGTGACTTGTTGGGTTTGCACCAGACATAGCATTTTCTTTGGCCAAAAAGCTCAATTTTAGTCGCATCAGTCCAGAGCACCTTCCTCCATACATTATGGGAGTCTCCCACATGCCTTTTCGCAAACTTAAAACGTGCCGTTTTGTTTTTTGCTGAAAGTAATGGCTTTCTTCTGGCCACTCTGCCATAAAGCCCAGCTCTATGGAGCGTACGTCTTATTGTCGTCCTATGTACAGATACTCCAGTCTCTGCTGTGGAACTCTGCAGCTCCTCCAGGGTTACCTTAGGTCTCTGTGCTGCCTCTCTGATTAATGCCCTCCTTGCCCAGTCCGTGAGTTTTGGTGTGCGGCCGTCTCTTGGCAGGTTTGCTGTTGTGCCATGTTCTTTCCATTTGATTATGATAGATTTGATGGTGCTCCTAGGGATCATCAAAGATTTGGATTTTTTTTTTTTACCTAACCCTGACTTGTACTTCTCAACAACATTGTCCCTTACTTGTTTGGAGAGTTCTTTGGTCTTCATGGCAGTGTTTGGTTAGTGGTGCCTCTTGCTTAGGTGTTGCAGCCTCTGGGGCCTTTCAAAAAGGTGTGTATATGTAATGACAGATCATGTGACACTTGGATTGCACACAGGTGGACATCATTTTACTAATTGTGTGACTTCTGAAGGTAATTGGTTGCACCAGAGCTTTTTATGGGCTTCATAACAAAGGGGATGAATACATACGTACATGCCAATTATCAGTTTTTTATTTCTGAAAAATAGTTTAGTGTATATATTTTTCTAA